>NC_072429.2:69940714-70279285 GCF_028878055.3 Symphalangus syndactylus | reverse complement strand
CAATTAAAAGACAGAGACTAGCAAACTGGATAAAGAGTCAAGACCCATCAGTGTACTGTATTCAGGAAACCCGTCTCATGTGCAGAGACACACATAGGCTCAAAATAAAGGGATGCAGGAAGATCTACCAAGCAAATGGAAAACAAAAAAAAAGCAGGGGTTGCAATCCTAGTCTCTGATAAAACAGACTTTAAACCAACAAAGATCAAAAGAGACAAAGCCATTACATAATCGTAAAGGGGTCAATTCAACAAGAAGAGCTAACTATCCTAAATATATGTGCACCCAATACAAGAGCACCCAGATTCATAAAGCAAGTCCTTAGAGACCTACAAAGAGACTTAGACTCCCGCACAATAATAATGGGAGAGTTTAACACCTCACTGTCAACATTAGACAGATGAATGAGACAGAAAGTTAACAAGGATATCCAGGAATTGAACTCAGCTCTGCACCTAGCG
This sequence comes from Symphalangus syndactylus, assembly GCF_028878055.3. Lineage (NCBI taxonomy): Eukaryota > Metazoa > Chordata > Mammalia > Primates > Hylobatidae > Symphalangus > Symphalangus syndactylus. The sequence goes on along the minus strand of NC_072429.2, from coordinate 70,278,824 downwards.
GACCTAATAGACATCTACAGAACTGTCCACCACAAATCAAGAGAATATACATTCTTCTCAGCACCACATCGCACTTATTCCAAAATTCACCACATAGTTGGAAGTAAAGCATTACTCAGCAAATGTAAAAGAAAAGAAATTATAACAAACTGTCTCTCAGACCACAGTGCAATCAAATGGTACTGGTGTCCCAGTACCAGTATCTCTGGGACACATTTAAAGCAGTGTGTAGAGGGAAATTTATAGCACTAAATGCCCAGAAGAGAAAGCAGGAAAGTTCTAAAATTGACACCTTAGCATCACAATTAACAGAACTAGAGAAGCAAGAGCCAACACATTCAAAAGCGAGTAGAAGGCAAGAAATAAATAAGGTCAGAGCAGAACTGAAGGAAATAGAGACAAAAAACCCTTCAAAAAATCAGTGAATCCAGGAGCTGGTTTTTCGAAAAGATCAACAAAATCGATAGGCTGCCAGCAAGACTAATAAGAGAGAAGAATCAAATAGACACAATAAAAACTGATAAAGGGGATATCACCACCGATCCCACAGAAACACAAACTACCATCAGAGAATACTATAAACACCTCTATGCAAATAAACTAAAAAATCTAGAAGAAATGGATAAATTGCTGCACACATACACCCTCACCAGACTAAACCAGGAAGAAGTTGAATCCCTGAATAGACCAATAACAGATTCTGAAAATGAGGCAATAATTAATAGCCTACCAACCAAAAACAGTCCAGGACCAGACGGATTCACAGCCGAATTCTAACAGAAGTACAAAGAGGAGCTGGTACCATTCCTTCTGAAACTATTCCAATCAATAGAAAACGAGGAATCCTCCCTAATTCATTTTATGAGGCCAGCATCATCCTGATACCAAAGCCTGGCAGAGGCACAACAAAAAAAGAGAATTTTAGACCAATATCTCTGATGAACATCAATGCAAAAATCCTCAGTGAAATACTGGCAAACCTAAACCAGCGGCACATGAAAAAGCTTATCCACCACAATCAAGTTGGCTTCATCTCTGGGATGCAAGGGTGGTTCAACATACGCAAATCAGTAAACGTAATCCATTATATAAACAGAACAAAAGACAAAAACCACATGAACATCTCAATAGATGCAGAAAAGGCCTTCGACAAAATTCAACAACGCTTCATGCTAAAAACTTTCAATAAATTAGGTATTGATGGGATGTATCTCAAAATAATAAGTTATTTATGACAAACCCACAGCCAATATCATACTGAATGGGCAAAAACTGGAAGCATTCCCTTTGAAAACTGGCACAAGACAGGGATGCCATCTCTCTCATCACTCCTATTCAACATAATGTTGGAAGTTCTGGCCAGGGCAGTCAGGCAGGAGAAAGAAATAAAGGGTGTTCAATTAGGAAAAGAGGAAGTCAAATTGTCCTTGTTTGCAGGTGACATGATTGTATACTTAGAAAACCCCATAGTCTCAGCCCAAAATCTCCTTAAGCTGATAAGCAATTTCAGCAAAGTCTCAGGATACAAAATCAATGTACAAAAATCACAAGCATTCCTATACACCAATAACAGACAAACAGAGAGCCAAATCATGAGTGAACTCCCATTCACAATTGCTTCAAAGAGAATGAAATACCTAGGAATCCAACTTACAAGGGATATGAAGGACTTCTTCAAGGAGAACTGTAAACCACTGAACAATGAAATAGGAGACAAATAAATGGAAGAACATTTCATGCTCATGGATAGGAAGAACCAATATTGTGAAAATGGCCATACTGCCCAAGGTAATTTATAGATTCAATGCCATCCCCATCAAGCTACCAATGGCTTTCTTCACAGAATTGGAAAAAAATACTTAAAGTTCATATGGAACCAAAAAACAATCCACATTGCCAAGTCAATCTTAAGCCAAAAGAACAAAGCTGGAGGCATCACGCTACCTGACTTCAAACTCTACTACTACAAAGCTGCAGTAAGCAAAGCAGCATGGTGCTGGTACCAAAACAGAGATATAGACCAGTGGAACAGAACAGAGCCCTCGGCAATAATACCACACATCTACAACCATCTAATCCTTGACAAACCTGACAGAAAGAATGGGGAAAGGATTCCCTATTTCATAAATGGTGCTGGGAAAACTAGCTAGCCATATGTAGAAAGCTGAAACTGGATCCCTTCCTTACACCTTATACAAAAATTAATTCAAGATAGATTAAAGCCTTAAATGTTAAACCTAAATCATAAAAACCCAGAAGGAAACCTAGGCAATACCATTCAGGCCATAGGCAAGGGCAAGGACTTCATGTCTAAAACACCAAAAGCAATGGCAACAAAAGGCAAAATTGACAAATGGGATCTAATTAAACTAAAGAGCTTCTGCACAGCAAAAGAAACTACCATCAGAGTGAACAGGCAACCTACAGAATGAGAGAACATTTTTGCAGTCTACCCATCTGACAAAGGGCTAATACCCAGAATCTGTAAAGAACTTAAACAAATTTACAAGAAAGAATCAAACAACCCGATCAAAAAGTGGGCAAGGGATATGAACAGACAGTTCTCAAGGGAATACATTTATGCAGCCAACAGACACATGAAAAAATGCTCATCGTCACTGGCCATCAGAGAAATGCAAATCAAAACCACAATGAGATACCATCTCACACCAGTTAGAATGGCAATCATTAAAAAGTCAGGAAACAACAGGTGCTGGAGAGGATGTGGAGAAATAGGAACACTTTTACACGGTTGGTGGGACTGTGAACTGGTTCAACCATTGTGGAAGTCAGTGTGGCGATTCCTCAAGGATCTAGAACTAGAAATACCATTTGACCCAGCCATCCCATTACTGGGTATATACCCAAAGGATTATAAATCATGCTGCTATAAAGACACATGCACACATATGTTTATTGTGGCACTATTCACAATAGCAAAGACTTGGAATCAGCCCAGATGTCCTTCAGTGATAGACTGGATTAAGAAAATGTGGCACATATACACCGTGGAGTGCCATGCCACCATAAGAAAGGATGAGTTCATGTCCTTTGTAGGGACATGGATGAAGCTGGAAACCATCATTCTGAGGAAACTATCGCGGGGACAGAGAACCAGACACCGCATGTTCTCACTTATAGGTGGGAGTTGAACAGTGAGAACACTTGGATGCAGGAAGGGGAACATCACACACTGGGGCCTGTCATGTAGTGGGGGAATGGGGGAGGGATAGCATTAGGAGAAATTCCTAATGTAGATGACTAGTTAACAGGTGCAGCACACCAACATGGGACATGTATATATATGTAACAAACCTGCACATTGTGCACGTGTATTCCAGAACTTAAACTATAATAAAAAAAAAAAACCAAAATTTTAAAATATTGTATTTACAGTCATTTTAATTGTTTATTCTTTACCTGGTTGTATAGCTTATTAAAAATATTTTGACTGGAAATCAGTTGGAATATTTTTGAATCTTTATCCTTCTTTACTTCTCCATATTGTTTTTATAGAAATGTTTACCAATGTCAAATTGATACCAGTCATCTTTTGAGATAGGTTACCAGTCTGTTTATAGAAAAGATAATTAGGATATCTTAACTTGCTCAGTGAATTCATCATATTTTTATTCCATCGGAGTTTGGCCTTTATAAATAACTTATCTGGCTGTGTTCAAAAGAGTTAATTTGGATATAGATGGCAGGGCCTTCCTGAACTTTTGGTATGATTTAATTTTTTTACATGAGATATGTTTTCACTAGAAATAGGATTGTTGATTAGAGGACATGGTGTTTCGTAAGCTCAAGTTCTTAAGTTCAAGTGCATGTGACCGGAATTCCCTGCAGGACAGGCCCTAAAGGCCAAACTCAGGTGAGATGCAGATTTTTTCTGAGGGCTCCAGATACTGCTGTGTGTAGAGGGCTCCTGTGCATATGTTTACTGTTGCTCTTACCTTTCGTCCTGTAATCCCCACAGTTTTCTTACAAGGTTCTAGGCTTGACTTTAACCAGATAGTATTTTCAGAGTTCATTTTGCCTTTTTTTTTTTTTTCCTGTAAGGTCACAGCATTGAAAAGCAACATTTGGCAAATAATTATCTAGATAATTGGGCACAGAATACAGCGTTTGCTTCTTGTATTTACTATGCATATCATTTTAAGTAATACCGTTTAAGAGGTGCTAGGTATATTATCAAGACTAAGAGTTTGAACTCTGGAACCAGACTGCCTAGGCGTGTATCCAGCTACACTACTCATTAGACATTTCACCTTGGACAGATGTTTAACATCTTGGTGCCTCAGTTTGTCATCTCTCTATAAAGTGGAATAATAATAGTACCTACTTCACAGTATTGTGTAAAGGGGAAGCATAAACGAGTTACTTCATATAAACAGAATGATACGAAGAAGGGCTTAATAGGCAGTAGAGGTTGACATGTAGAGGTGCTATGGCATATTTCTGAGCATAAGAGGTTTTAACTTTTTCTGTTACATGTGCTACACACAAGTACATTCAGAAATAGTAACCTATAGGAAAACATACTAGGTTTTTCTATAGGTATTAATACTAGCAATTATATATTTATTAAAATATTTCCATCATAATGGAAAGAGCTGTATATAGGCTGCAAGTAAAAAACAACAAAAACAGTTACACCAGTCATGGGCATTTTTTGAAGGTTTACTAAATGCCACGTGCTGCACTAAGTCCATTCTGGTTTTAACAGCTAGTTCCTCATCTGGTTAGTTACGTAATGTTGGAGAAGTTTCTTATCTTTCTCTAAATTCTGTTTTTATCATCTGTGCAGTGGGTATTGATATCTGTTCTTTTAACCTCAAAGGGATATTATTTGAATAAAGATAATGTAGTGAAACGATTAATGAGTTGGTAATAAGATAATAAACGTATGAGATAATACATTGACACCCTATATAGCATGTAGCTATAGTGGTTAACAACTGATCTTTATTTTTCTTGAAATTATAGTTATGTTAGTAGTTGATAACTTCTCTTTCTCTCTACATATGTATGTATTTATTTACTTATATTTATAATTTATATACACCTATATATTTATAAGCATAAATATATCTCAGTAAGTATATGTGTTCATTGATAGGTTAATGCTCTTCTGCAGTGCCTGCATGTCTATCGTTATAAATTGTCTTTCCCTGTACATGGAAGTTTTCTTTTTTATAACATTGGTATCCTTGCTGTGTGTTTGTGATTGATACTCAAATATCTCTGGAGTCCAAATAAGGGACCCATACCCAAGTGCTCTTATTTGAGTGTTCTGTCAACAGTTGGCAAGGTTATTCTTGACTGGAACTCTGAGCCCACTTTACATTTCTTTGTTTGATCCTATGTGCTGAGCTCATTGGGAGCTTTCCCACCTCCATGGCAGCACTCAGCTGTCCTTGTGTCCCTGGTACCTAATGAAGTGCTAGGTGCCAGAATATAGCAGGTGGTAAGTAAGCAGTACTTGTTTTAGGATTGAATAAGTGAACTAAGAAAGAATAGAAAAAGAGGTAAGCTGATATTTAGCTGTCATATTTCCAAGGATATGATGTTTTTTGGATATAATATTAGCCCATATTTCTAAGAATCAGAAAACCAAGCTGCTAAGAAAACAAAAAAAACGAGGATATGGCCTCTGGGAAGATAATGTGGTAACAAATATACTTAAAATTTTGCATGTTTTATCTGTTTGTCTCTGGTTGGGGGGCATACAATATAAATGTTCCAGTGATTCTGAAGTTTTCCTTTTAACTAAACTTAATACATTATAATTCATTAAACAGAGGTGGACTAGCAGAAAGACTAAATGGACTGCAGAATCGAGAGAGATCTTCTATTTCTTTGTGGAGACATCAGTGTATTTCTTACCAAAAGACAGTTTCAGGTAAGGCTTGTGTGGGCACCTGAGACAATGTGTAAAAAAATATTTTAGTTAAAAGAATTCTTTCATTAAAATATATGAAGTTGATTGTTAATATTTTCATGACTTTTAAAAAAATTTTTCCAACATTCTAATTTTAACATATAAAAACTATATATAGTAAATACATTTAACTTGATGAGTTTAAAAATAAGTATACTCTTATGAAAACATCACCACAATCTGTGCTATAAATCTACCCTTGACCTCCAAAAGTTTTGTTCTATTCTTATCGTTAAGAGCACTCTACCCTCTTAGCAAAATTTATTTTATTTTATTTCATTATTTAGAGACAGGGTCTCACTGTTGCCCAGGCTGGAGTGTAGTGACATAATCATGTAGCCTCAAACTCTTGGGCTTAAGCAAATCCTCTCACTTCAGCCTCCCAACTGGCTAAGACCACGGGCTTGTTCCACTGTGCCCAGCTCCTCTTAGCAAAATTTTAAGAATACAATGCAGTATGTTAACTATAGGTACAATACTGTACTGCAGATCTCTAGGACTGGTTTATCTTACATCATCAAAACTTTGTACCCTTTGACGAATACCTTTCTATTGGCAGCCACCATTGTAGTCTCTGCTTCTGTAGCCAGAGCACTGTTAGTCAAGAAAAAGAGACAAAAGATATCCAAATTGGAAAGCAAGAGGTAAAGTTGTCTCCGTTTGCAGATGACATGATCTTATATCTAGAAAACCCTGTAAGACATCCTGCCCCTGCCAAAAAAAAAAAGTTAGAATAAATGAATTCAGCATAGTAGCAGGATAAAAAATCAACATACAAAAATCAATTGCATTTCCATATATTAACAATGAAATTTCTGTATATTAACAATGAGATATTTTCTTTTCTACTGGAAATTAAGAAAGCAGTCTCATTTACAATAACATCAAAAAGAATGAAATTCGGGACCAGGCACGATGGCTCATGCCTGTAATCCCAGCACTTTAGGAGGCCGAGGCAGGCAGATCATGAGGTCAAGAGATCGAGACCATCCTGGCCAACATGGTGAAACCCCATCTCTACTAAAAATATAAAAATTAGCTGGGCTTGGTGGTGCACGCCTGTAGTCCCCGCTACACGGGAGGCTAAAGCAAGAGAATTGCTTGAACCCAGGAGGCGGAGTCTTCAGTGAGCCAAGATCGTGCCACTGCACTCCAGCCTGGCAACAGAGTGAGACTCCGTCTCAAAAAAAAAGAAAAGAAAAAGAACAAAATACTTGGGAATAAACTTAATCATGGATGTCAAGGACTTGTACTCTGAAAACTGACTTTTTTTTTCAGGTGCCATATAGGTCTCAGAAATTATTCCAAGAAATGAGTTTATTCCTCCAAGGTCTAATGACTGAAAACTCTTGTTTTTCAACAAATTGCTTGATATTGAAGAGATTGCACATGTCTAGAAAAGCCTCCTCTCCTCCTAAACAGTGCTGATTTGGTGGTTTTTTCCTGTGTGTTCCCTCCACTAGAGTGGGGGGATGGGTAGGTGTGGGCCCAGTCATGTATTCCAAACCAACTATTATTAGTCTTTCCTGAGGGATCATTGGGATATACATTTTAATAGGTTCCCAGGTGGTTTCTGCACATGCTAGAATTTAAGAAACATTATTCTTAGAGTTGATCCCCTCATTCCCAATAATACATTCTACTAAATAGATCACTCAACTGTTATGTTCTCAACTGTTATATTACACATTTCTTTAGAAGACTTTTCAATTCTTACCTCATTTATTCCTTTTAAAATCCTTTCCGAGGCCAGTTGTGGTGGCTCATGCCTGTAATCTCCATCCTTTGGGAGGCCAAGATGAGAGGATTACTTGAGGCCAGGAGTTCAAGACCAGCCTGGGCAATGTAGTGAAACCCATTCACTGCAAAAATTTAAAAATTAACCGTACGTGGTGGCACACGTCTATAGTCCTAACTACTCGAGAGGCTGAGATGGGAGAATTGCTTGAGCCTAGGAGTTCTAGGTTACAGTGAGCTATGATCGCACCTCTGCACACCAGCCTGCGTGACACAGCAAGACCCTGTCTCTAAAAAAAATACAAAAAACTCCTTTCCCAGCTGTCACTTAGCAATTGCCTTCTCTCACATTCTTGCATTAGGTACTTTAATATGAAATACATATATATGTATCAGGATGACCTAATATGTACGATCCAAGAATACTTCTTCTTTTTTTTGTTTTATTTTACCTTTTATTTGAGACAGCGTCTCACTCTGTCACCCAGGCTGGAGTGTAGTGGCATGATCCTGGCTCACTGCAACCTCCGCATCCTGAGTTCAAGCGATTCTCCTCCTCAACCCGCCGAGTAGCTGGGACTATAGGTGCCTGCCATCACGCCTGGCTAATTTTTGTGTTTTTAGTTGAGATGGGGTTTCGCCATGTTGGCCAAGCTGATCTCGAACTCCTGACCTCAGGTGACGCACCCACCTCAGCCTCGCAAAGTGCTGGGATTACAGGTGTGAGCCACCATGCCCAGTCACTGTTTCTTCTATACATATCTGTGGGTCAATCCATTGTTATACTTACGACTTTGTTTCTTGGGTTTTTTTTTTTATATTAATGATTATGACATTAAATAATAATCTTTACAGCTCATTTGACCACCCTGAAGGCCAGGCAAACATAAAGGTTGCCTGGTCTTATTATTTAGAGAAGTCTTTTTTTTTTATTATTATACTTTAAGTTTTAGGGTACGTGTGCACAACGTGCAGGTTTCTTACATATGTGTATATGTGACATGTTGGTATGCTGCACCCATTAACTCATCATTTAGCATTAGGTGTATCTCCTAATGCTATCCCTCCCCCTTCTCCCCACCCCACAACAGGCCTCAGTGTGTGATGTTCCCCTTCCTGTGTCCCTGTGTTCTCATTGTTCAGTTCCCAGCTATGAGTGAGAACATGTGGTGTTTGGTTTTTTGTCCTTGTGATAGTTTGCTGAGAATGATGGTTTCCAGCTTCATCCATGTCTCTACAAAGGACATGAACTCATCCTTTTTTATGGCTGCATAGTATTCCATGGTGTATATGTGCCACATTTTCTTAATCCAGTCTATCGTTGTTTGACATTTGGGTTGGTTCCAAGTCTTTGCTATTGTGAATAGTGCCACAGTAAACATACATGTGCATGTGTCTTTATAGCAGCATGATTTATAATCCTTTGGGTATATACCCAGTAATGGGATTGCTGAGTCAAATGGTAATTCTAGATCTAGATCCCTGAGGAATCGCCACACTGACTTCCACAATGATTGAACTAGTTTACAGTCCCACCAACCATGTAAAAGTGTTCCTATTTCTCCACATCCTCTCCAGCACCTGTTGTTTCTTGACTTTTTAATGATCACCATTCTAACTGGTGTGACATGGTATCTCATTGTGGTTTTGATTTGCATTTCTCTGATGGCCAGTGATGATGAGCATTTTTTCATGTGTCTTTTGGCTGCATTAATGTCTTCTTTTGAGAAGTGTCTGTTCATATCCTTTGCCCACTTGTTGATGGGGTTGTTTGTTATTTTCTTGTAAATTTGTTTGAGTTCATGTAGATTCTGGATATTAGCCCTTTGTCAGATGGGTAGATTGCAAAAATATTCTCCCATTCTGTAGGTTGCCTGTTCACTCTGATGGTAGTTTCTTCTGCTGTGCAGAAGCTCTTTAGTTTAATTAGATCCCATTTGTCAATTTTGGCTTTTGTTGCCATTGCTTTTGGTGTTTTAGACATGAAGTCCTTGCCCACGCCTATGTCCTGAATGGTATTGCCTAGGTTTTCTTGTAGGATTTTAATGGTTTTAGGTCTAACATTTAAGTCTTTAATCCATCTTGAATTAATTTTTGTATAAGGTGTAAGGAAGGGATCCAGTTTCAGCTTTCTACATATGGCTAGCTAGTTTTCCCAGCACCATTTATTAAATAAGGAATCCTTTCCCCATTTCTTGTTTTTGTCAGATTTGTCAAAGATCAGGTAGTTGTAGCTATGCGGCATTATTTCTGAGGGCTCTGTTCTGTTCCATTGGTCTATATCTCTGTTTTGGTACCAGTACCATGGTGTTTTGATTACTGTAGCCTTGTAGTATAGTTCGAAGTCAGGTAGCGTGATGCCTCCAGCTTTGTTCTTTTGGCTTAGGATTAACTTGGCAATGTGGGCTCTTTTTTGGTTCCATATGAACTTTGAAGTAGTTTTTTCCAATTCTGTGAAGAAAGTCATTGGTAGCTTGATGGGGATGGCATTGAATCTGTAAATTACCTTGGGCAGTAATGGGCCATTTTCACGATATTGATTCTTCCTACCCATGAGCATGGGATGTTCTTCCATTTGTTATTTAGTATTTAGGGAAGTCTTAATAACACATTGGCTTAAACACAAAAAAGAATTTAATGGTACTTGTAATTGAATGCCACAGGGACCATGCTTCAGGCATATTGGTTGAAAAGGCTGGCAGTCATTCTCTGTGTGGTAACTCTCCTCTTCAAGTCCAATAACAAGAATGCTTTCTTTCCAGTATTTTACCAGAAATGCCCAAAATGACTTTCATTGATCTGGTAGAGACAGGAATCCCTGCTTGAAATCATCCTCATCACTCTGGCCAACATGGGCTACAGTCAGTAGCACACTACCAGCGATATCCTTAACTCGTGATTATTTTATTTCCAGAGTTATTTAATAAAAATCAGCAGGAACTGTTCGTCATTCTACAGTATGTTATCTCATTTTAGTCTTTCAGTGATTCTTCATGTTCTCCTGTTTATAAGTATTTGCATGTGTATATTTAACCTCTCAAATGTGAATGACATGGAACTGGAGTGACCACTGTCTTCTTATAATCTACCTCCCTCCATCTCTAAATAGTTTCTGTTTAATTTGTGTGTCACTCATTGCTTTCAATTTAGTTTGGGGTTCTATGCATTATAAACTTCTTTTGTTCTGTTTGAACCAGAAAAATATTTCCTTGCCACTTAAGTTCTCAAATGGCTCCTCCTTCTTTTGACTCCCTTCTTTTGAAGTAATGATATGAGAGAATGGTAAGCTTGAATGTCTTTCAACTGGATATAAATATTTGCATTATTGGGTTTCAGGAAGGCCACTTTCAGTTCTTAGTTGTAACATTAGCTTTGTGTTGGGTTGTGGTGGATGGTGAACTATCAGATGGAAAAGAGGAGCATGGCACACAGGACTCTGGCTACTGGAGGCCTAAAAGGCCAGAACCTGAAGATATCATTTGCATACTGCATTGACATTCATGCAGCGCTTTTGTTTCCTTTTTCCACATGAGGAGATGGAATGCTAATTCTGTGAGGACTCTTAGAGACCTTCCAGTCCAAGCTCCTCTTTGGCAGATTGCCTAGAGGAGGGAGGTGACTTACTCTGATTATCTAGCCAAGGAAGAGACAGGGCCAAAACCAGGCCTCCCGGTTCCCAGTGCCATGCTCTTTCAAACCCTGCCACTCTTCTGCCATATGAAAATAATCATTTTAATCCTCTTCCAGTTTCCTCTTCATATTACTAGTGGGGAATAACCAAATAGTCCAAATTGGACTTTGTATGTTTAGTTCAGGTAGCTGTCTTGAAGTTTGCCGATGTCATTATAGTATTGACAAATTGTAAATGTCTTCCAAGTAGGAGCAAAACATGGGCGAACTTTGAATTGGATCATAAATTCTTAAATAGTTTGGGTTCTGTCTGTCCTCTTTCCCCCTTCAACATGATCCTCATTGTTGTATCACAGTTTGGAGGTTTGATGTTGGTGGGTACAATGCTGAAGGTATTAAATCATTTAGTATGCAAAGTAATCTTCTAAAAGAGTTTGCTTTCCTTATTTTCCAGATAAAAAAACCCGTAGGTTGAGTATATGCTATAGATGACCAAGCCCACATTTGAACTGTCAAGTCGAAGTTCTTATTTGCTAATCTCTACAGACCTTCATTAGTTAATCTGTTTGGGCTGGAGAAAGTTAGGCTTAAGAAGACAAGGGATTAAGGAATTAGCAAAATTAGAAATACTAATACAAATGTTTTTCTTTTGGAAAAAATCTTGCCAGGCACGGTGGCTCAAGCCTGTAATCCCAGCACTTTGGGAGGCCGAGGCGGGCGGATCACGAGGTCAGGAGATCAGGACCACGGTGAAACCCCGTCTCTACTAAAAATACAAAAAAAAAAAAAAAAAATTAAAAAAAAAAAAAGAAAAAATCTTTAAAAATGTTGGTCTGTATCATATTCTTGAGACAGCACTAATTGGCTAAGCATAGGACGTAGGTTTGAAGGTTGCGGAGACTGTAAATTGTGGAACTGTATAGGATGTGCTAAAGTCTTACGATTTTGATGGGAAGTGGCAGATTGTCTTCTTAATTATTGATATTAATATACATAGAATTCACTAGACATTGTCATCCTGGCTACTCACTATAGTGAATTGATCAAATTGTCAAGTATGTAGTTGACAGAGTGTCTTCTGCTTGTCTGGATAGAAAAATACCAAGTTAGACATGTATGACTGGTGGTCCAGAATGATGGGAGAAAAAGGTGATTTTTTTTCTTTGGCTCAAAACGAAAACATAACTTATTTGGAATGTTCCTTACAATATCACTTCTTGAATTTTGTTCTAGATATTAAGTGTAGCATGTCAAACTAAGATTCTCCTTATCTGCTTCAGAGATGAGAAATTATGGCTTACAAAATTGATCTGTAGATTATAATGATTTAGCTTGAGATCTTTCTTTCCACGTGTCTTCCATTTGGGGAGTATTTAATTACCCCATGGTTGAGAGGTCTGTTTTTTTCTGTATATTTATCCAAGTTGTTGTGTATGTCAGTATCCCACTCCCTTATATTGCTGGGTACTATTGCATGGTACGAATGTGCCACAGTTTGTTGAACTATTCTTTGACTGAAGGGCCTTTGGGTCGTTTCCATATTTGAGTCATTACAAATAAAACGTGCTGTGAACATTTGTATACCAGTTTTTGAGTGAACATATGTTTTTATTTTTCTGGGATAAATGATCAAACGATTTAAAATGTTTGAATGTCTGTAACACATTGTTCTGCCCGTTTTATGTTTTTTTTTTTCTTTTGAGACAGAGTCTCACTCTGTTGCCCAGGCTAGAGTGCAGTGGCGTGATCTCAGCTCACTGCAAGCTCCGCCTCCTGGATTCACACCATTCTCCTGCCTCAGCCTCGTGAGTAGCTGGGACTACAGGCACCCGCCACCATGCCCGGCTAATTTTTTGTATTTTTAGTAGAGATGGGGTTTCACCGTGTTAGCCAGGATGGTCTCGATCTCCTGACCTCGTGATCGTCCCACCTTGGCCTCCCAGAGTGCTGGAATTACAGGTGTGAGCCACTGTGCCCGGCCTATTCTGCCCTTTTAAAATACTTTGTGTTTAAAAATAATTGTAGATTCACATGCAGTTAGAAATAATACTGAGAGATCCCTTGTACCATGCCGCCGGTTTCCCCTGGTAATGCCATCTTTTATAACTGTAGAATGACGGGACAGCCAGGATGGTGTCTCTGATACAGTCCATTGACCCTGTTCAGATTTCACCAATTTTACATGCATTTACTTCTGTGTGTATTTTTTGTTTTATGTAATCTTATCACCTGTTACTGTGGTCTGAATTTTTGCATCCTCCCAAAATTCATATGTTGAAACCTAATCACCAATCTGATGGTATTAGGAGGTAAGTAAGGCTTTTGGAAAGTGATTAGGTCATGAGGTGGAGCCCTCATGAAGGGAATTAGACCGTAGAGAGCTAGCTCGTCCTTCCACTGTGTGAGGATACAGCAAGAAGAATCCATCTGTGAGAATATAGGTCCTCACTAGGCACAGAATCTGCCAGAGCGTTGATCTTGGACTTCCCAGCCTGCAGAACTGTGAGAAACAAATTTCTGTTGCTTCGAAGCCACACAGCTCTGGTTTTTTGTTATAGCAGCCAAGATGTACTAAGATATTTGTGTAGATTCGTGTGACTGTCACATAGTCCAGACACAGAAGGTTGCATCACCACAAGGATTCTCATGCCACCCTTTATAGCCACAGTCACCTCTTTCCCACTTTCCTCCCTGATGCCTTGCAGCCACTAATCTGTTTAACATTTCCATAGTTTGTCATGTAAAAATGCTCACGCCTGTAATTCCAGCACTTTGGGAAGCCAAGGCAGGCGGATCACAACGTCAGGAGTTCGAGACCAGCCTGGCCAACATGGTGAAACCCTATCTCTACTAAAAATACAAAAATTAGCCAGGTGTGGTGGCAGGCGCCTGTAATCCCAGCTACACGGGAGGCTGAGGCAGAGAATTACTTGAACCTGGGAGGTGGCATTTGCAGTGAGCCAAGATCGTGCCACTGCACTCCAGCCTGGGTGACAGAGCAAGACTGTCTCAAAAAATAAAATAAAATAAGTTACAGAAATGGAATAATATAGTTTATAACCTTTTGGGATTGAGTTTTTTCATTCAGTTTAATTCCCCGGAGATTTATCCAAGTTGTTGGGTATGTCAGTAACACACTCCATATTGCTGGGTAGTATTCCATGGTACAAATGTGCCACAGTTTGTTGAACTATTCGTTGACTGAAGGGCCTTTGGGTTGTTTCCATATTTGAGTCATTACAAATAAAAGGTGCTGTGAACATTTGTGTACCAGTTTTTGAGTGATCATATGTTTTTATTTTTCTGGGATAAATGATCAAGATTGCAATTGTCAGGTGTTAGGGTAAGGGCATGTTTTGTTTTGTTAAAAAATGCATATGAATACCAAATATTTCAATGAATTCTTTTTTTTTATACTTTAAGTTTTAGGGTACATGTGCACAACGTGCAGGTTTCTTACATATGTATATATGTGCCATGTTGGTGTGGTGCACCCGTTAACTCGTCATTTAACATTAGGTATGTCTCCTAATGCTATCCCTCCCCCCTCCCCCCACCCCACCCCACAACAGGCCCCGGTGTGTGATGTCCCCTTCCTCTCTCCAAGTGTTCTCATTTTCCAATTCCCACCTATGAGTGAGAACATGTGGTGTTTGGTTTTTTGTCCCTGCGGTAGTTTGCTGAGAATGATGGTTTACAGCTTCATCCATGTCCCTACAAAGGACATGAACTCATCCTTCTTTATGGCTGCGTCGTATTCCATGGTATATATGGGCCACATTTTCTTAATCCAGTCTGTCATTGTTGGGCATTTGGATTGGTTCCAAGTCTTTGCTATTGCGAATAGTGCCCCAATAAACATACGTGTGCATGTGTCTTTATAGCAGCATGATTTACAATCCTTTGGGTATATACCCAGTAATGGGATGGATGGGTCAAATGGTATTTCTAGTTCTAGATCCCTGAGGAATCGCCACACTGACTTCCACAATGATTGAACTAGTTTACAGTCCCACCAACCGTGTAAAAGTGTTCCTATTTCTCCACATCCTCTCCAGCACCTGTTGTTTCCTGACTTTTTAATGATGGCCATTCTAACTGGTGTGACATGGTATCTCATTGTGATTTTGACTTGCATTTCTGTGATGGCCACTGATGTGTCTTTTTGGCTGCATAAATGTCTTCTTTGGAGAAGTGTCTGTTCATATCCTTCGTCCACTTGTTGATGGGGTTGTTTTTTTCTTGTAAATTTGTTTGAGTTCATTGTAGATTCTGGATATTAGCCCTTTGTCAGATGAGTAGATTGCAAAAATGTTCTCCCATTCTGTAGGTTGCCTGTTCACTCTGATGGTAGTTTCTTTTGCTATGCAGAAGCTCTTTAGTTTAATTAGATCCCATTTGTCAATTTTGGCTTTTGTTGCCATTGCTTTCGGTGTTTTAGACATGAAGTCCTTGCCCATGCCTATGTCCTAAATGGTATTGCCTAGGTTTTCTTCTAGGGTTTTTATGGTTTTAGGTCTAACATGTAAGTCTTTAATCCATCTTGAATTAATTTTTGTATAAGGTGTAAGGAAGGGATCCAGTTTCAGCTTTCTACATATGGCTAGCCAGTTTTCCCAGCACCATTTATTAAATAGGGAATCCTTTCCCCATTGCTTGTTTTTGTCAGGTTTGTCAAAGATCAGATAGTTGTAGATATGCGGCATTATTTCTGAGGGCTCTGTTCTGTTCCATTGGTCTATATCTCTGTTTTGGTACCAGTACCATGCTGTTTTGGTCACTGTAGCCTTGTAGTAGAGTTCGAAGTCAGGTAGTGTGATGCCTCCAGCTTTGTTCTTTTGGCTTAGGATTGACTTGGCGATGCGGGCTCTTTTTTGGTTCCATATGAACTTTAAAGTAGTTTTTTCCAATTCTGTGAAGAAAGTCATTGGTAGCTTGATGGGGATGGCATTGAATCTATAAATTACCTTGGGCAGTATGGCCATTTTCACGATATTGATTCTTCCAACCCATGAGCATGGAATGTTCTTCCATTTGTTTGTATCCTCTTTTATTTCATTGAGCAGTGGTTTGTAGTTCTCCTTGAAGAGGTCCTTCACATCCCTTGTAAGTTGGGTTCCTAGGTATTTCATTCTCTTTGAAGCAGTTGTGAATGGGAGTTCACTCATGATGTGGATCTCTGTTTGTCTATTATTGGTGTATAAGAATGCACATGATTTTTGCACATTTATTTCGTATCCTGCGACTTTGCTGAAGTTGTCTATCAGCTTAAGGAGATTTTGGGCTAAGACGATGGGGTTTTCTAGATATACAATCATGTCATCTGCAAACAGGGACAATTTGACTTCCTCTTTTCCTAATTGAATACCCTTTATTTCCTTCTCCTGCCTGATTGCCCTGGCTAGAACTTCCAGCACTATGTTGAATAGGAGTGGTGACAGAGGGCATCCCTGTCTTGTGCCAGTTTTCAAAGGGAATGCTTCCAGTTTTTGCCCATTCACTATGATACCGGCTGTGGGTTTGTCATACATAGGTCTTACTATTTTGAGATACGTCCCATCAATACCTAATTTATTGAGAATTTTTAGCATGAAGCGTTGTTGAATTTTGTCAAAGGCCTTTTCTGCATCTATTGAGATATTCATGTGGTTTTTGTCATTGGTTCTGCTTATATGCTGGATTACATTTATTGATTTACATATGTTGAACCAGCCTTGCATCCCAGGGATGAAGCCCACTTGATTATGGTGGATAAGCTTTTTGATGTGCTGCTGGATTTGGTTTGCCAGTATTTTATTGAGGATTTTTGAATCGATGTTCATCAGGGATATTGGTCTAAAATTGTGTTTTTTTGTTGTGTCTCTCCCAGGCTTTGGTATCAGGATGATGCTGGCCTCATAAAATGAGTTAGGGAGAACCCCTTCTGATGTACAGATGGGGTTTTGGTGTGGATGTCCTTTCTGTTTGTTAGTTTTCCTTCTAACAGTTGGGACCCTCAGCTGCAGGTCTTTTGGAGTTTGGTGGAGGTCCACTCCAGACGCTGTTTGCCTGGGTATCAGCAGCGGAGGCTGCAGAACAGCCGATATTGGTGAACAGCAAATGTTACTGCCTGATCATCCCTCTGGAAATTTTGTCTCAGAGGAGTACCTGTCCTGATGAGGTGTCAGTCTGCCCCTACTGGGGGGTGCCTCCCAGTTGGGCTACTCGGGTCAGGGCCCCACTGAGGAGGCAGTCTGTCTGTTCTCAGATCTCCAGCTGCGTGCTGGGAGATCCCTCTTTTTCTGTTGATTGGAATAGTTTCAGAAGGAATGGTACCAGCTCCTCCTTGTACCTCTGGTAGAATTCGGCTGTGAATCCATCTGGTCCTGGACTTTTTTTGGTTGGTAAGCTATTAATTATTGCCTCAATTTCAGAGCCTGTTATTGATGTCTATTCAGAGATTCAACTTCCTGGTTTAGTCTTGAGAGGGCGTATGTGACCAGGAATTCATCCATTTCTTCTAGATTTTCTAGTTTATTTGCATAGAGGTGTTTATAGTATTCTCTGATGGTAGTTTGTATTTCTCTGGGATCAGTGGTGATATCCCCTTTATCATTTTTTATTGCATCTATTTGATTCTTTCTTTTCTTCTTTATTAGTCTTGCTAGCAGTCTGTCAATCTTGTTGATCTTTTCAAAAAACCACCTCCTGGATTCACTGATTTTTTGAAGGGTTTTTTGTGTCTCTATTTGGTTCAGTTCTGCTCTGATCTTAGTTATTTCTTGCCTTCTGCTAGCTTTTGAATGTGATTCCTCTTGCTTCTCTAGTTCTTTTAATTGTGATATTTGGGTGTCAATTTTGGATCTTTCCTGCTTTCTCTTGTGGGCATTTAGTGCTATAAATTTCCCTCTACACACTGCTTTGAATGTGTCCCAGATATTCTGGTATATTGTGTCTTTGTTCTCCTTGGTTTCAAAGAACATCTTTATTTCTGCCTTCATTTCGTTATGTACCCAGTAGTCGTTCAGGAGCAGGTTGTTCAGTTTCCATGTAGTTGAGCAGTTTTGAGTGAGTTTCTTAATCCTGAGTTCTGGTTTGATTGCACTGTGGTCTGAGAGACAGTTTGTTATAATTTTTGTTCTTTTACATTTGTTGAGGAGTGGTTTACTTCCAACTATGTGGTCAATTTTGGAATAGGTGTGTTGTGGTGCTGAGAAGAATGTGTATTCTGTTGATTTGGGGTGGAGAGTTCTGTAGATGTCTATTAGGTCCGCTTGGTGCAGAGCTGAGTTCAATTCCTGGATATCCTTGTTAACTTTCTGTCTCATTGATCTGTCTAATGTTGACAGTGGGGTGTTAACGTCTCCCATTATTGTGTGGGAGTCTAAGTCTCTTTGTGGGTCTCTAAGGACTTGCTTTATGAGTCTGGGTGCTCCTGTTTTGGGTGCATATGTATTTAGGATAGTTAGCTACTTGTTGAATTGATCCCTTTACCATTATATAATGGCCTTCTTTGTCTCTTTTGATCTTTGTTGGTTTAAAGTCTGTTTCATCAGAGACTAGGATTGCAACCCCTGCCTTTTTTTGTTTTCCATTTGCTTGGTAGAGCTTCCTGTATCCTTTTATTTTGAGCCTATGTGTGTCTCTGTAAGTGAGATGGGTTTCCTGAATACAGCACACTAATGGGTCTTGACTCTATCCAATTTGCCGATCTGTGTGTTTTAATTGGCACATCTAGCCCATTTACGTTTAACATTAATATTGTTATGTGTGAATTTGATCCTGTCATTATGATGTTAGCTGGTTATTTTGCTCAGTAGTTGATGCAGTTTCTTCCTAGCCTCGATGGTCTTTACAATTTGGCATGTTTTTGCAGTGTCTGTTACCGATTGTTCCTTTCCATGTTTGGTGGTTCCTTCAGGAGCTCTTTTAGGGCAGGCCTGGTGGTGACAAACTCTCTCAGCATTTGTTTGAAATGGTTTTATTTCTCCTTCACTTATGAAGCTTAGTTTGGCTGGATATGAAATTCTGGGTTGAAAATTCTTTTCTTTAAGAATGTTGAATATTGGCCCCCATTCTCTTCTAGCTCATAGAGTTTCTGCCAAGAGATCAGCTGTTAGTCTGATGGGCTTCCCTTTGTGGGTAACCTGACCTTTCTCTCTGGCTGCCCTTAACATTTTTTCCTCTATTTCAACTTTGATGAATCTTACAATTATGTGTCTTGGAGTTGCTCTTCTTGATGAGTATCTTTGTGGCGTTCTGTGTATTTCCTGAATCTGAATGTTGGCCTGCCTTGCTAGATTGGGGAAGTTCTCCTGGATAATATCCTGCAGAGTGTTTTCCAACTTGGTTTCATTCTCCCCGTCACTTTCAGGTACACCAATCAGATGTAGATTTGGTCTTTTGATATAGTCCCATATTTCTTGGAGGCTTTGTTTCTTTTTATTCTTTTTTCTCTAAACTTCTCTTCTCACTTCATTTCATTCATTTCATCTTCCATCACTGCTACCCTTTCTTCCCATTGAGCGAATCGGCAACTTATGCTTGTGCATTCGTCACGTAGTTGTCGTGCCGTGGTATTTAGCTCCATCAGATTCTTAAGTGACTTTTCTGCGTTGATTATTCTAGTTAGCCATTCGTCTAATCTTTTTTTAAGGTTTTTAACTTCTTTGCCATGGGTTCGAACTTCCTGCTCTAGCTCGGAGTAGTTTGATCATCTGAAGCCTTCTTCTCTCAACTCATCAAAGTCATTCTTTGTCCAGGTTTGTTCCATTCCTGGTGAGGAGCTGCGTTCCTTTGGCAGAGGAGAGGCGCTCTGATTTTTAGAATTTTCAGTTTTTCTGCTCTGTTTTTTCCCCATCTTTGTGGTTTTATCTACAGATGGGGTTTTGGTGTGGATGTCCTTTCTGTTTGTTAGTTTTCCTTCTAACAGTCAGGACCCTCAGCTGCAGATCTGTTGGAGTTTGGTGGAGGTCCACTCCAGACCCTGTTTGCCTGGGTGTCAGCAGCGGAGGCTGCAGAACAGCCGATGCTGGTGAACAGCAAATGTTGCTCCTGATCATCCCTCTGGAAGTTTTGTCTCAGAGGAGTACCCGTCCGTATGAGGTGTCAGTCTGCCCCTACTGGGGGGTGCCTCCCAGTTGGGCTACTCAGGGGTCAGGGCCCCACTTGATGAGGCAGTCTGTCCGTTCTCAGATGTCCAGCTGCATGCTGGGAGAACCACTACTGTCTTCAAAGCTGTCACACAGGGACATTTTAGTCAGCAGAGGTTTCTGCTGCCTTTTGTTTGGCTATGTCCTGCCCGCCAAGGTGGAGTCTACAGAGGCAGGCAGGCCTCCTTCAGGTGCGGTGGGCTCCACCCAGTTCGAGCTTCCTGGCAGCTTTGTTTACCTACTCAAGCCTCAGCAATGGCGGTTGCCCCTCCCCCAGCCTGGTTGCCACCTTGCAGTTTGTTCTCAGACTGCTGTGCTAGCAATGAGCGAGGCTCTGTGGGTGTAGGACCCTCCGAGCCAGGCGCGGGATACAATCTTCTGGTGTGCTGTTGGCTAAGACCGTTGGAAAAGCACATTATTAGGGTGGGAGTGACCCAATTTTCCAGGTGCCGTATGTCACCCCTTTCCTTGGCTAGGAAAGGGAATTCCCTGACCCATTATGCTTCCCGGGTGAGGCGATGCCTCACTCTGCTTTGGCTCATGCTCTTTGCGCTGCACCCACTGTCCTGCACCCACTGTCCAACAATCCCCAGTGAGATGAACCTGGTACCTCAGTTGGAAATGCAGAAATCATACGTCTTCTGTGTCGCTCACGCTGGGAGCTGTAGGCTGGAGCCGTTCCTATTCGGCCATCTTGGCTCCACTCCTCCACAGTGAATTCTAATACATCTTTCTAGGCTTAAGAAATTTTATTTTTAACATCTTTGATATGTGGATGTCAATTTTTCCTTTCTTCCTTCCTGGGTAGCTAACTTTGTTGGGCTGTTTTATAACTCCTACATGTAACTTCTAAGAATTGATGTTATCTTCCTTATTGGTGCCTTCTAGTGCATTTCAGTATAAAAGACATATATCTCAAGATTCTTTGTGATACACTGAGAAGGTATTGAGCTTGACTTTAAAAGAGCAGCCAAAGGCCAGGTGTGGTGTCTCATGCTTATAATCTCAGCAATTTGGGAAGCCAAGGTGGGTGGATCACAAGGTCAGGAGTTTGAGACCAGCCTGGCCAACATGGTGAAACCCCGTCTCTGCTAGAAATACAAAAATTGGCATGTCGTGGGCACCTGTAATCCCAGGTACTCAGGAGGCTGTTGCAGGAGAATCGCTTGAACCGGGAGGTGGAAGTTGCAGTGAGCCGAGATTACGCCACCACACTCCAGACTGGGCAACAGAGCGAGACTCTGTCTCAAAAAAAAAAAAAAAAAATAGAGCAGCAAGAGCCAGGCACAGTGGCTCATGTCTGCAATCCCAGCACTTTGAGAGGGTGAGGCAGCTGATCACCTGAGGCCAGGAGTTTGAGACCAGTCTGGCCAATATGGTGAAAAAGTACTAAAAATACAAAAAAATTAGCCAGGTGTGGTAGTGCATGCCTACAATGCCAGCTATTCTGGAAGCTGAGGCATGAGAATCACTTGAACCTGGGAGGCAGAAGTTGCTGTGAGCCGAGATCGCGCCACTGCACTCCTATCTGGGCAACAGAGCAAGACCCTGTCTGAAAAAAAAATAAAAATAAAAAAATAAAAGAGCAAAAAAAGCACAGGTATTACACACAACGGCCTTGCAGAGAATGCGGTTTGATGAAATGGCATGGGGTGGGCAGGGGAGCCCAGATCATGCAGGGCCTGAAGGCCTTGGCTGGGTTTCACTTCCAAGGTAATGCCTTGGAAACCTGCACTTTAAAATGTAGCTGTGGCATAGAGAATGGACAGCTATAGAGGCAAGGGGAAAATATGTTCTATTTATCCTCACGAATCATTGTATTTTTCCTTTTTTAAAAGAGGAAACAGTTTCCCTACATTGCTTTGCTCATTATCTGCGTGATGGTGAGCAGCGATTACTAAGTGATACTCAAAGCATTTTGCATGTATATTAACCACAGTTACCCTTCCAGTTAGATCCTGCTCTCCATTACTTTAGAGATGAAGACAGTGTGGACGCAGGAGAATATGGATGGGTACAGCCCTGTGTGCCTGCCAGTGGGTAGCAGAGCCAGATTTACATTGGGCAGCCTAACTTGGTGGCCCATGTTCATAGCCTACTTGTTTTGGGGGCAGGTCTGGGCAGAACTGAAGTCAGGAGATGTGAGTGCAGCAGTGGTTGCACCCTGGCTCCGTTGTTTGATCTCTGTTTAGTAACAGGGTGACAAATTTTTTCACAATATGTTTGATATCATACTTTTTAAAACTAAAAGTACTTACAAATGTTCTTTTATTTTTTTGAGTAGGGTCTCCCTCTTTTGCCCAGGCAGGAGTACAGTGGCACCATCACAATTCACTGCAGCCTTAACCGCCTGGGCTCAAGGGCTGCTGCCACCTCAACCTCCAGAGTGTCTGGGACTACAGGCACATGCCACCACACCCAGCTGTTTAAAAAAATTTTTTTTTTTTCTCTATAGAAATGGAGTCTTGCTATGTTTTCCAGGCTGGTCTCGAACTCTTGGCCTCAAGGGACCCTCCCTTCTCAGTCTCCCAATGCATTGGAATTACAGGCGTTAGCCATCATACTTGGACCCTTAGATGTTCTTAAATGCAAAAAAACTTCTTGTATTATACAGAAAGAGAGTAAAGAAAAAAGAAGAACAAGCGATAACAAAGAAATTGATGGGCTTCAGATAAATTATTTTTCATGGTGAGATTTTTTGGGGGAAAGGGAAAGGTCTTGCTCTGTTGTGCAGGCTGGAGTGCAGTGGTGCAACCTTGGCTCACTGTAACCTCCACCTCCTGGGTCCAGACAATTTTTGTGCCTCCTGTGTAGGCTGGGATTACAGGCGCCCGCCACCACGCCTGGGTAATTTTTGTATTTTTAGTAGAGCCTGCCTCGGCCTCCCAAAGTGCTAGAATTACAGTCATTAACCACCTTGCCCAGCCTTTACCTGCCTATTCTTAAGCAAGATACTTTATTTTTGAAATTTAAGATCACTTCCATTAGCTAATTTAAAAACAATGATTCTTATTTAAATTGTATTATAGAGGGTAAGCAACCAAGTAATATTCTCAGTGTTTTTCAATCACACAGAAGAAAATTTTGTATATGCTCATATTTCTGTGTTTATTCTTGTTGTATGAAGTAAATGCTTTACTGGTCACTATATCTGGTGGTGGAGATGGGATAGTGGGAAGTGAGGGTCACAGGTACCAAGCTGGCAGGTCACACTCATTTACTCAGCAGTTGCTCAGCAGGGGCCTGCAGTGTGCCAGGCTCCTTGCTGGGCTCTAAAGATACACTGTGAATAAGCAAGATCTGGTCACTGCACCCTTAGACCTTCTCTTTTAGTGGGTTAGATGGATGACAAGCAGAGAGAGAAAATCGGGACAGATTAGTAAAGTGGAGGGTCTGCACAAGTGTGGTGGGAGCTGTGCAGGACAGGCTATGGAAGCGAGCTTCATATTTACAGTGGGTAAATACAACCTCTGTCTAGTTTCTGAGCCAGAATATCAATGTGAGGTGCCTAAACAGTTTTGGGATGATGGAAGTTTTGCTATTTGTTCTTGCTAGAAAAATTATATTTTATGTAATAGATTTTAAATGTTCCATATTTTAAATATTTTTTGTTGTATAAAATTATTATATTTGAAAGATTTCTTTAGGTTATTATTGAAGTTCAGTAAGAAGCAGTTTATTTAGTATACATTATATTCACACAGTAAAAAGTGAGTACAACTTAGACCTTTGGAAAATTGAGGGTGGGACAAAATTTTGGTTTAGGAGTACCTTTGTCATGTGAATATTTGCTTTTATTGAGTTATCATTTTGTATTGAAATATAAGAAACTACAGAAAACACAGATATACAGCTTAACAAGTGTCATATAGAAGGTGCCCGTATTACTACCAGTACTTAAAGAATAGAAATAGACTGGGCATGGTGGCTCACGCCTGTAATCCCAGCACTTTGGGAGGCTGAGGCAGGCGGATCACGAGATCAGGAGTTCAAGACCAGCCTGGCCAACATGGTGAAACCCTGCCTCTACCACGATACAAAAAAAAAAAAAAATAACCAGCCATGGTGGCACACGCGCCTGTAATCCCAGCTACTCGGGAGGCTGAGGCAGGAGAATCACTTAAACCCGGGAGGTGGAGTTTACAGTGAGCTGAGATCATGCCATTGCACTACAGGCTGGGCGATAGGGTGAGACACAGTCTCAAAAAAAAAAAAAAAAAAAAAAAACCATAGAATAGAAATAGGTGGTTTTCTATTCAGTATTTTTTAACTCACTACAGCAATATTGTAAATTGATGCCTTGTGCCTTTTTATTTTTTCTTGCCAAATGGCTATAATATTTTGGCTAATCTTTTTTTTTTACTTTGTTCTTTACTACCTTCATTCAACATTTATTAAGAAACAAGTAGATTATCATCGACAGAACTGTCTGATTCCATCATAACATTATAATTCATTTTTCCTTGCTTCCTTTTGTAAGATATTGAAGTTTTATTCTTTCGAAGGAAACAAAACCATATTTTACACTTGAAGATGTTTTAATAACTGTCTTAGTCTGTTTTGTGTTGCCATAATAGAACACCACAGACTGGATAATTGATAAAGAAATTTATTTCTCACCTGTCTGGAGGCTGCGAAGCCTAATATCAGCCTCAGCAGAAGAGAAAACAAGTGTGAGAGAGGGAGGGGAAGGTGGTAGAACTCATCCTTTAATGAGGAACCAACTCCCATGATAATGACATTAATCCATGAGAGCAGAGCCTCAGGGTCTAATCACCTCTTAAAGATCACCTTTCAACACTACTGTGTTGGAGATTAAGCTTCCAACACATTAACTTTGGGGGACACATTCAGACCATAGCAATAACATCTGTAACTTTCCATTTATTGAAGTACGTTTTGAAGAATTAGAAGAAAGAAAGAAACAAAGCCTAAGGAATAAAGTATTATTTCTTAGGATTTGTAAAGGAGAAAAACTTTGATGACTTACTCCTTGAATAATATTGTATTTATGCAATTTCAAGAGAAACTGAAATCATATACTATTTCCATATTCTGATGATTATGATTAAATACTCAAGATAACACTCCTGGACACCTGAATGCTTTTAGACTTTCTTCACATTATATAATGGTTTGCAAATATTTGTAAATATTATAAATACTTTATAAATATTATAAATATAAAATAAATCGTCAGAAGCAGTTAACAAGGATTATCGTTGGAAAAGGGTTGGGACAGGGGTTTTTTGTTTTAAATATGCCTTTTACAAAAAAAGAAACTTGTCAAAATCAAATATTGTTTTTACCATTATAGGGAGATAGATATGAAGTGATAGAAAACTCCACCCTGAATTTTACTTATGAAGTACTAAAAAATTAATACTTCTGTGTCAGAAGTGAAAAATTCAATAACAAGACTGCTTTTTATAGTGCGGTAGTTTTCCAGAATGAGGAGTGTAGTGATCCTTTTTCTTTGGACAAGATTATCTGTCAACAGCCTGACAGGCTTGGTATGTAATCTCCAATATTTCTGCACCCTCCTTGTTGCCTGTGTGAACCTTAGGTGAGTGTCTCTGTGCACCAGATGCAGGGGAACAGGGAGGCTGGGGCGGCCCTGACCATCAGGCTACCTCAGGAGCAGTGGATGTGGTGCCCCACAGTGCAGCCCACAGAGCGGGGTTTCCTTGGTCTTGTCGCAAGCATGTAGCCAGAAATCTGGTCCCCCACCTGTTTCTTACTGCTTCCAGGAACTGCTCTGAGGCTGGGGGCCCCTGAGATGGGGTTGTGGTCCGGGGTCATCACTTGAGTGGCTGGGAGAGGAAGAAGGAAAGTTGGGGTCGGCGATTTCTTTTTTCTTTTTTTCTTTTTGTTTTGAGACACGGTCTCACTCTGTCGCCTCAGGCTGGAATGCAGTGGCACAATCTCAGCTCACTGTAACCTCTGCCTCCCGGGTTCAAGTGATTCTCCTGTCTCAGCCTCCTGAGTAGTTGGGATTACAGACATGCACCACGACGCCTCTCTTAATTTTTGTATTTTTTTGTAGAGACGTGGTTTCACCATGTTGGCCAGGCTGGTCTCGAACTTCTGACCTCAAGTGATCTATCTGCTTTGGCCTCCCAGAGTGCTGGGATTATAGGCATGAACTACCATGCCCAGCCTGGGATCAGCAATTTCTATACAGAAACTGGTGTGAGCAGGAGGGTGAACAAAGAATCCTGTGTAGATACGTGGGTGTCTACAAGATTTCACTAATTTCCTTGATGTGGTATTTTCCAATAATTAAAGGTTAATTTGGGGTAGAAAATGGTAGACTGGTCATTCCTACCAAAGCAAGTCGGTTGGTAAAATAAGATCCCTTTATTTAATTAAAAAATAAGTGTTAGAAAATACATATGATTTAATCTAAGTCTCCTAACATTATGTATTTAAACCCAGAAAAGGTAGGTGTATGGTGAGCTGCATATTTAGCCAATTCTTGGCAATATTTTATGCCTTTAAAATCTTTAGTTTCTCTGGGGATTTTTTTATGTAATATGAAACATTATTAAAAACAATTTGTTTTTCTAGATTTAAGAAATGCGAATAACACGGATTAAAGAAGGGTTGTTAATTTTGTAGGTCAGCATCTTTTAAAAAGTCATTTAAAATTTGTCCTCAAACTTCTTTGCTACGTTGTCTTCTCCCTCCCTGTGTTTCAGTTGAAGGGATACTGCCAGTGCCCATTCAGTGTGGGTCAGCTCTGATTTGGCCAGAGAGGTTTTGCTTCTGTTCCTTTTCTTACATCCCCTTTCCTCTGGGGTCAGGGGAGCTGACTCTGGATTATCTCCAGCTTCCCTCTGACCAATAAAACCACAAAGCCAACTAGTGTTCAAACTTTATTTTTCCCTCTGTTGTATCCTTACCCACGTTTCAGTGCAACAGTGATATTTATTATTGTTCTTTGTAGTCGTGGGCCAGAATATTTTGTATGAATACTGAGGCTGAACTATTCAAGTCAGGAAACAAACTGTGATACTAGTTTGTTCACTGTTAGAGGTAGGATTCCATGTCAGAAAATATCATAATTTCCAGTGATCATTTTAAGTTTGTATTAACAGAACAGTAAAGAGTTCTTATTAGAATTTAATAATGCCAAGTTATTTGATAATTTTATTAAAAATAATGGTGGGACCTAAGAAATAGAGGAAGGGGTACTTAATACCATACTCAGTTCCCTAGCTAACGTATCTGCCACTCTTTAGCTGTCTCCATTTATACCTTTGTTCCTAGAAATACATTATTTCTTCTGAATTTTCATACCTAAAGAACTATGAAGTGAGATTCAGTGATACCACAGAATTAAATGATGTGTTTGGATTCCCAGTGGATGTATTTCATCTGTACATTCTCCATTTCTTTTTCCATGAAAAGAAAAATGTAGTTCTACAGTTTTAAGATTGGTTTCTCATAGACCTGAAGTTTAAGAGATTCTTTCTTTCTACTGTGTTGTAAATGATCCAAAAGTAAGACTGAAAAGTTAGTCTGTTCTAAATATATGGTGGGTAAAACATGTTTCCTGTTGAAACTTGTTGATTTCTGTATGTGGCTTGATAAATAAAACTTCGTTCATAGAGTTAAATTGGGATATTGTTTATGATGAAAATTATCTATACATTGAAAACCCTGTTTTTGGCCTTAGGAAAAGTATTGATACTGGCAAGGGAGCATTTTCTTCGCTTGCTCAACAAATTGTCATTTTGACTCTCCAGCCTGGTTTGGAATCATGTTAGCATTTTTCCATGCTATGAAATTTTGTGTATGCCATCTTAACCTTTCCACTAATCTGGTTTTCCAAACTTCTTCAGCTCACTTTTATTTTCCAAAGGGTTCTAGGTTTTCTGTTGGGAACCTTTTGCCTTGAGAAGCCTGTTGGAATGCACAAGCCCAGACTGGATTTCTCCTTATCTGTCATGCAGCTTGCTACAGGGGGCGTGGGTCACAAGGCAGGCATCCGTGGCTCTGCTCAGCCCCTGGTGAAGATCTTCTGGGAAGGTGATCCTAGAGTGGATCGCTTCTATCATTCGGTAGTTGTTATTTTTCTTACCAGATGGTAAATTTGTTTTTCTATTATAATATAGGGAACTTTTTGGCTGGCAGGTGGAATAAACAAGTTCTTGAGTTAGTAAAATTCCTTATGAAGTTGGAAAAAAATGGAAACTTTTGTATTGTGAGAGTGATTTGAAAGAGTATCCTGTGGCCCGCGTTCACTCTCCTTCCGTCCTAGTACTGCACAGTCTCATTTCCACCAGTGTGCAGAAATCGTCATCTTCCTGAGTGCCACCTCCTTTCAGCACATGCATGGCCTGTCACCTGTCTTCCTCAGCTTCAAGGACAGCATTCCTTCTTGGTTTTCTGCCTTCTGTGCTCATTTCTCTGTATTCTTTGCACACTCTTCTGTGTGCTGCTTCAACATGGGTTCCTCAGGATTCTGCCCACGCCTCTTTATTTCTTGTTCCATGTACCCTTCCTTGGTTTTTGGTGACTTCATGGCTGCTGCCGCCCAGTCTCTGTTCTGCTGGATCTCGCGGCCCTGCCCCAGTCCACCTGCACTTGAGCGTCCTGCACGCCTCAGACCCAGCATGCCCCTTGCCTCGCCTTGCCTTGCCTGTTAACTCAGCAGTCTTTGATTGGGCTTTCTCTTAACATGTTTTCTGTTTTCTGTTTTTTGTTTTTTTGTTTTGTTTGGTTTGGTTTGGTTTTTGAGATGGAGTCTCGCTCTGTCACCCCGGCTGGAGTGCAGTGGCGCAATCTCTGCTCATTGCAACTTCTGCCTCCCGGGTTCAAGGAATTCTTCCATCTCAGCCTCCCAAGTAGCTTGGATTACAGGTACTTGCCACCACAGCCGGCTAATTTTTTGTATTTTTACAAAAAATACCAGCCAAGCTGGTCTCAAACTCCTGACCTCAGGTGATTCACCTGCCTCAGCCTCCCAAAGTGCAGGGATTACAGGCATGAGCCATTGCACCTGGCCTCTCTGACATGTTTTCAATCCGTCTGGTCCCCAGATTCAGATGATGATTCCACTTCAGAGTCATCTCTCAAGCAGATCTCCTCATTTACCCCATTTGCTGCCACCTCTGCTCAGGCCCCTATTCTCCTGTGCCAGGATTGCCCTGTCAGGCTCCACCTGGTCTCCCTGCCATCAACCTTCCCTTGTGTTCACCCTATCAGGATTATCATCCTAAGAGGCAAAACTGATACTCTTACCCTCCTGTTTTAAGACGTTTTCATTGACTGCCCAGTGTCCATGGGACAAAGCTTCATTACCTGTAAACTCTTTTGTGTGACATTCTTTGTCACACACTCAGCCTAGCTGCCTTGGACTCATGTCTGACTGCCCCCTTTCTGTCGCCCCCCTCCTCCGTGTGCACAGCAGCACGCAATATCTCCATGGGTCAAAGCCGTGGCTTTCATGGGATAAGCTGGGCACCAGGCCTAAGACATGCACTTTTATCTCTTAATGGTTTGTTTGTAACTATACTTCCAGTATCCTGTAGTTAATACAGTTAATTCCCCAAAATATAAGCAAATAAGAACTGCACAAAGAGCTACAAAGATGTATAGGGCATCCCTGAGCCATGCCCAGTAATTTAAAAATGTTACAACATGGCATCAGAGTGCAGAAATAGCCCTCATCAGGCAGTGTTGGTTCTGGTCCAAACTTGGCCAGGGCTGAAGACCTACGTGGGTTACTTCATCTGTGCTGCAGTTTTTTTATTGACAGAGGGTGACTTTGTTAAACCTTGGGTTATTTCCACTTTTTAAATTTGGTATCGCTGTTTTCCCCTGCCTTGTCTGTTATTCCCATGTGAAAGTCTCTCTCAGAGTGCTTTTTACTTTGTGTCTTTTAACTTTTGCGTCTTTTGTGTCTGACGCTGGTGAGCCTTCCCAGCAGTGGCGCTCTCTGGTCTTCTGCACACCTTTCAGGAGAGGCACTTCACGGTAATGGTTGCTCTGTGTTTTTGTTACTACATTATCTATTTTAATCCTTAAGCTAATTTCTCTTCTCCTTTTTCTTCTCTTCCCTACCCATTTGTTGAAATGCCATGGGAAGATGGCAGCAAGACACAAACACCTCCTTGTATCTAGGGGTTATGAATTTGCCATGCTCCATTTGGACATGCCTTATTCTGGCTCAACATAGGTTTTGCCTGTTTCCACCCAACTTAGGATGAATTAGAAGTTGTTCATTAGAACGTCCTTTATCGATAGTCATTATGGCAGGGGCCAGATTGATGTTGGAGTTTAAGAATCAAGGATAAAGTGACAGTGGGGACGCCCTGGATTCTGTCAGTTCATTAGTAAGCATATTTTCAACTCTTGGTGCTACAGAGATTCAGTGTGTTGGCCTCGTGGTAGAGAGGCCGGATGCCCACGTGCTCCTGGCACTCCTCGGGATGGTTTAAAGGTAGGTTTAGGAAGATTATAGTGACCACCCATAATTAGTAACTTGCTATTTTAACATTGGATTCTTGCAGTTTTTCCCAACACATTTGTTTCTCAGTTGATGCCACATTTATAAAAATAGAAATACTTAAATAAATATCTATTTCTGTACTTTGTCATTAGCCATATGACCTTTTAAAAGTTGTTTTCAGTGTGATTACTGGACACCATTTTAATCCTATTTTCTGAGCCAAAATTAGCATCTATAGTTGTATGAAATAAGATGTTTTAAATGAAGAAGTTTTCAAGAAAGAAGAACTCGTATTCTGGATACTCAGAGTGGAAGGCATGGCTGGTCATCAGTGTCAGTGTGTGTGTTGGGCGGTCCTGTATGTATCGCATTCTCCTGTCTCAGCTCAGGCTGCCATCACAAAATCCCGCAGACTGTGACGTAAAGAGCAGACAGTTCTTTCTCACAGTGCTGGAGGCTGGTAGCCAGGGCGCAGCATGGTGGAGTCCTGGTGAGAGCCCTCTTACTGGTTTTAGGCAGTCACCTTCCTGCTGTGTGCTCACAGAGCCTTTCCCGTGTGTGTGCATGGAAAAAACAAGTCCTCCAGTCTCTTAGGAGGAGACTAAGCCTGTCAGATCAGGCTACCCTTATGACCTCATTTAACCTCAATTACTTCTTTGGAGCCCGCATCTCCAAATACAACCAGACTGAAGATTAGGACTTCAACATAGGAATTTTGAGGGGACACCAACATTCAATCTATAACATACCCCTGTTGTCTGGCTTAACTTCGCTTAGGGATCTGTTGCTTTTCTAGAGCCTTTGTATGCTTTATTCTTACGTGGAATTTCTTTTAAAATTGGACATTTCATTGCCCACTCACCTTCCGAACAGGCTATTCCTACAGAATGAGTCACAGCGACATGCCCAGTGGGAGGTGGGGTCACTGTGACCCTGGAGGCGGAGGTGCTCAGCTAGGCTTTGACTGCTCTCATCATTGGGGATTGTGAAAACATTCTGATCGCCTGGTCAGTCTTGTCTACTTTTTTGTTTTTGGGTTTTTTTTAAGAGTTGGGTTTCAGATTTCTGTTTCATGCTTGGAATAATTGTGGCTTTTGGAGAAGAATATTTTAAACTGGTGAAAAGGCAAAAAATGTGGAATCAAGAAGTGAAAGCACAATTGTTTACAGTTTAGTAAGCAGTTGTGGTAAAGAAATGTGTCTATTCATCATTGCCAGATGACTTTAAATTTTATGGGAGAGCATACATTTTAAACAAAAATGAATTGTGCTGTTTATAGGATAAATGTGTGAATTTCTTCAGAATTTGTTTTTTTAGATACTGTAATCAGGATCTCTTGCTTACAGCTTTATGAATTTTATCCTGAAGTTATCTGTGAAATGAATCTGATGGCATCTTATAAGATTTACTCAGAAATTAGAATTTTGGTTTACCAATCATTAATAACACAATCAATAATTTAACAGGTATTTACTTACTGAATACTTATGGGAGCATATCAGTGCTATGTGTTTGAGAATCATTGGTAAAATTAGGTGTGGTTGTAACTTCTCAAAAGAAAAAACAATATAAACAAGTAAATACAATTAAGTTTTTAGTGCATGTTAATGAAAAAATGGTACAATACAGTGAATAGATAAAACGTCATTTGGATCTGATTTTGGAATGTATTATTTGTTTTTCTCTTTGGAGCATCATTTGAGTCATAGTTTAATTTGTATTCTCTGGGTACACGCAAAGTGCAGTTGAGATGAAGGGGAGATGGGTCAGGAGCATCATGGTTAGCAGTGAAATCAAGACTGGAAACAGAGTCTCCCACATGCTTTACATCAGTTTGTATTAGGATTCATTCATTTCTTACATATTTATTGGTACTGATCCAGGCACAACACAGAGTTCATGGTTTAATAGATGAAATTGTTTACTTTTTTAAATCAGAGGTATAAACAAGATGTACAGTGATAACATGAAGAGAAATGATAAACTGCAGAGTGGAAAGGAGAGGCATGCCCAGGGAGAAGCTCACCAGGGAGACAGTGATGGAACTGTCTTAATGCACAATTGCTTATTTTTCACCTTGTTATAGAAATAATTTTAAATTGCTTGAAGGAAGCTACGGAATTTGAGGCTAGAGTGATAAGAAGTAACAGGTAACAAAGGACTTTCCGTACAATGGCAAGTAGTTTGGATTTAATCCAGTCAGGGTGGCTATCATTACATCTACATTTAAGAATGCCATTCAGGTGGGCCTTATGAAGAGTAGGTTGGAAGAATCAGGTACTAGACTGGGGAGGTTAGTTAGTGCCAGACTATTGTAGTAACTAAGAGGCATCTCAGTCTTAATGTATAAAAAACTTATGTCTTGATACCGGTATTCTCATACTACCTGCATCTCCCAGAAAAGAAACACATTTGTCTAGAAATCTTTACTGTCTCAGTAAATGTTAATTCTGTTCTTATTCTTGCTCAGGCCAAAAACACTAGAGTCATTCTTGTACTCTGTCTCATATTCACTCCTAGTCCATTAACAAGTCCTATTGGCTCTACCTTCAAAGAATATCTAGAATCTGACCCATTTCTTACCACTCCTGTCACTCCCTAGATCCCAGACACCATCATCCATCCTGGATTGCTGCAGACCCTCCTAACTAGCTTCCCTACTTAATCCCTTGTCCTCTTCAGTCTGGTCTCAACACGGCTCATATTTGACTTCCCTGCTGGCTTCCCATCACACCCAGAGGAAACACCCTGGTTCACACATCTGAAGATAGAAGAGCTGTTTCTTCCCTGCTTCATCATTCTGAACTGATTCGATCTTCTTTTTCCCTGCCTAGGCTCCAGCTGACCACATTTAGTCCTAGGCAGAACATGAATGGGCTGTTCTCTAAAAAGCTGTGGTGAACTTTTGGGGAAAGCTAAGACTACTAATGGGTATGCTGGGGCCACCAGAATGATAGTCCTTCTTCTGTTTGGTATTTGGAAGGCCTAAATGATCATAAGAATTATTACAGTCAAATCATTTGACCTAAGTCTGAGATATTCTCATTTAAATGCAATCCTAAGACCCTGGTCAGATATTGAATTTTGTTTATATAATTGTGCTAATGTAAATTTGTTGATTATTTGTTAACTCTTGGAGTCAGACTATGGCTGGAGCACGGAGATTTGGCATAGGTTATAGGATATACTGTGAACATTAACCTTGACAATGAAAGTGGAATTATGTGGAATTAAAATTGTGTAGCATGTTGGGGAGGAAAAACATAGAGCAGGGTATACACCCTTCTTCATTTTACAATGCTAGGAGCCTCAAAATGCTATGAGAAGTCAGTAAAATAGGGCATATAGAGTTCGTTAAAGATACTAAACTTCACAAGTAACTAACATAAACACCCCAAATAAAACCATTTTAGTAATGGATACATGTATTACTTTGGGGGGAAAGCTATAAAATACTATTTCAAAAATAGTAAAATGTACACTGAATATATAGCATGGTAGTTTGGAGTGAGTGCAGCAAGATGAATTATTATCATCACAGCTGGTGGTAACCAGTGTCAGAGTGTTTATTAAAGACAGAGGTCCTGTCCACATGGGAAGCAGATGGACTTTAAAACCCCCTGATGTCCATCCCTGACCCCTGGTGCTTGCTGATGATTCTGTGTGTGTGTGTGTGTGTGTGTGTGTGTGTGTGTCTGCACACTCGCATGCTGGGTGAGAGTGAGAGGGAAAAGGAGCGGCGGACACTTGATGAATTGACCTGAAGAAGACAAAAGTACCAATTTCAGGGAATACTAGAACATATCTTTTAGAGCAAGATAACTGGGTAGGCTAGCCTTTTGGGATATCTCTGAAGATAAAGAGAGACAGAGCAATAACGTAGGAGGAAAATTCCAAATTACCATGTGGTCAGTGTTTGGAAAATGGACAACTTAACATTAGTGGCAACAATTATGTTATGAAAAGTATTTCTGTTAGAAAGACTTACAGGTGTTCCTTCCCTCTATTGGAGAATAATTTCAGTATCTCTCCCCTCATACTAACTTGCTTCACTTTGTCCTGTCTTGTATAGTTATTTGTTATACTCATATATTAATTCAATATAACCTATTTAGGAAGACTTGAGTTGACGTGAGTATAATTGGACCCTGACTACCTGTATATTTCAACAACAACAAAAAAGGCATTTAACTCAGTAGTCACAGACATATTTTGTTATTCTATCATTTGCTCAATTTATTGTTTTGTGTTTCTTTTTTTCTTTTTCTTTTTTTTTTTTTTTTTTTTTTTGAGAGACACGGTCTCACTCTGTGAGTCAGGTACTTGACTAGGGAGGCCAGTTAGTGCAGTGTGTGATCATAGCTTACTATAACCTCCAATTCCTGGGCTCAAGATAACCTCCTGCCTCAGCCTCTCAAGTAGCTGAAACTACAGTATATTCCACTGTGCCTGACTCATTTTTGTATTTTTATTTTTGTAAAGCTGGGGGGGGGGGGGGTCTCACTGTGCTGCCCAGGCTGGTCTTGAACTCCTGGCCTCAAGCTGTCCTCCCGCCCTGGCCTCCCAAAGTGCTGGGGTTACAGGTGTGAGCCACAATGCTCAGTCATTTGCTCAGATTTGTGTGTGTGTGTGTGTGTGTGTGTGTGGCCTCTTGGTTGTTTAAAATGAAAGACTTTTCAAAGAGCAGTTATCTGATTAAATAACGAATTCATGCAGTTGTTCAGCAAATGTTGTTATTCTTTAAGTTAAATACTGTCCATTTTTAACTAAGAATTCTGTTTCATCTGCTAGGCATATGCATGGATAGATCTCTTGGTGTATCTTCTTCATTGAATCTTTCTGTTCCTGTTTCTTAATCGTTTAACATCTTTGCTATTGTATATTAGTATTTGTGGTCTCCATTTGATTTTTATGGCACTTTCTCTTTGATGATTAGCACTTGACAAGTTACCTTCTTTTTCAGTGCAAGTTCTGTTGAAACCCTCACTGTGTCCAGCCACAGCAATAGGCCTCAGAGTCCGTTTCTCAACCTGAAGCATTGTCTGTCTTTGCGTTTTAAACAAGCCCTATGTCTTAGCATAATGAAGTAGGGGGAAAAAACCCCATCACTCACAATTTCCTATTCTTAACTGGCATTTATCTGAGAGATATTTTGGTCCTTGGCTTGTAAGGATATTTGATTACTGGGATTAGACCTGCCAGTCATCCTCTCTGTTCTTGAGAAAGTCACGTGAGCAGCTAGCTTTATTTTTCAGTTTTCTCATCTGCCACAAAGGGAGATTAATATGTTCCTTACCTATTTCTTAGGGTTGTTGTGGATCAAGTATGAGAATGGCCTTGAAAATGCCTTGAAGAGCTGATGGCGGTGACAGTGGCTGCCATCCTTGCATGGCCAGGCACTTCGTGGTACATTTGCTGTGTTTGCACCTGTGATTGTAGTGCTCTTGGGGTAGCTGCTACTGTGTCCATTTAAAACTGAGGACACTCTTATAAGAGAGATAAAGTATTTGGGGATTTTCAAGGGAAGGAATAGTTGCTTCTGGCTGGGATTCAGAAAACACTTCCTGGACAAGGTGATATTTTGGCTGTCTTGTAGCAGTTATGGAAAATGTTGCCTGGTAGCACTAAAATGGCCTTTTATGTATTAGTTATCTAATTGCAAAACGTTGTTGTTTGTTTGTAAAATGAGTATATCCCCTGCTTGGATTAAAAGCTTGCTTCTGCCAGGCATGGTGGCTCTCACCTGTAATCCCAGCACTTTGAGAGGCTGAGGCAGGAAGATCACTTAGCCCAGGACTTCAAGACCAACCTGGGCAATAAAGTGAGACCCTGTCTCTACAAAAAAATAAGAAAATTAGCTGGATGTTATGGTGGTGCGAGCCTGTCATCCCAGCTACTTGAGAGGCTGAGGTGGGAGGATCCCTTGAGCCCAGGTTATTGAGGCTGCAGTAAGCCAAGGTCATACCATTGTACTCCAGCCTGGGCAACAGAACAAGACCCTGTCTCTAAAAATAAAGTAAAAGCTTGCCTCAAGCACATTTCTGGTATAAGTTGTCCCTTGCTTTTTTCTCTCTCAGACAGAGGAGCTTACCCTGCTTTATTTTCTTCTGGGAAGGAAGGCCCTGGAGGATGTTTTGTAGAAAGAGCTTTAGAATGCTCAGTGTAAAGGGTAGCCCTGTCCCTGACCTAGTGTCACAGCCATGGGAGCACCGCTCAGTATTGCTTCCAAGGCCTACTTAGTCACCACATGAGCTGCTGTGTGCAGCACTGCAGTGATAGCCGACATCATAAAATGTTATTCTGCAAGTTATTTGGTGCTATAGATCTTGATCAAAATTCATGGTTACTGGAATATTGTCAAGATTTATCATAGAAATCTTTGAGGAAACTGTAGTCAGGCAGTATGATTCATCTTAGGTACATAAGTATTTCTTCTGTAATACTATTTATGTATTTCTATAATAGCCTGCATTTATAAAATCTGTCAGGGTCTATGGGGCCTTGAGCTGCCCAAGACAAGAATTAGTTTCTGAAGAGAGCTTATGCTGCTTGGGCAGGCAGCTGAGCATGGCTGGGGGCTGCCACAGTGTGCAGAACCAAGAGTCTGTGCTCAGCTGGCACACTTGAACTTGAGCAGACCCCTGGGTGCTTGAGAGCAGAAGTGGCCATGGAGCCTTGACAGCTGCTGCTGTCAGTGGGAGACAGGGGAGGCTTCAGGCCTGTGCATTGCTGGGAATGAGCCCTGAGTTGAGTATCGGTACAAGTTTTAAAAATTCTTAAATTGTGTCTCAAACTGCTCCTGTGGCCGCTGTAGCTCCTCAGTCTAGGGCTTTTCCCTTTGCTTCTGAAGACTCTAATTCTGTACACACTGCTCTGGCTGCCCTGCTGAGGAAAAAAATTTTGTGGACTGAAGTGACCTCTGCATTATCCTGATTTCTTTTCCAATTTACCAATTGAAGATGAGCTACTTTTCATTAACAAAATGCCTGTTGTGGCGAAGCATCTGTGTGTTCACTTCTTAGTGCCTTTCTTTACAAGTTGGTTTCATTCCTCTGTTCCCTCC
Source organism: Symphalangus syndactylus (assembly GCF_028878055.3). Taxonomy (NCBI): domain Eukaryota; kingdom Metazoa; phylum Chordata; class Mammalia; order Primates; family Hylobatidae; genus Symphalangus; species Symphalangus syndactylus. Next base: position 70,240,860 of record NC_072429.2, on the reverse strand, counting down.
CCTAGAGTGACCAGCAGAAGCTCGTTATATGCTGCTTGTACATTGTGCTTATTCATATCCTTCCCCCATTCTGTTTTCTTGCCTTAAGAAATAGTTGTCCAAGACAGTGCCCAGAAATAGTTGCCTTAAGAAATAGTTGTCCAAGACAGTGCTCAGGGGAGGCAAGGTGGCCCAGGGCCCAGTATATGGGCATGTGCCATGGACACCTAGATAAAGGAAGAGATGAAAAATTTGGGATTGAATGGGAAATGAATGAAGAAAAAGTGAGAGGGAGAAAGAAATACATGATTAAAATCTTACCACCGTCTAAATATTCATTTTTACTATTCACTATTAACCAGTTGGCTGAAGTGGTAGAGAAACTCATATTAGTGAGTATCTGTTATTAACAAGGCAGTATGTTGTACCCTTCATTTTTGTTGTTCTCAATTTATGTATTTTTTAAATTTTTTTAATTAAAAAGCACAGAGAATAATAGAAACACATAAGCATACTCACTGCCTAGAATTAGTAACACATGTCAATCCTTTGTCTTTTTTTTTGTTTCCCATACTTTTATAATAGAAACAATATGATATATAAATTTGAAACCCTCTGGGTTCCCCTCCTGAGTCATACTCCTCTTTCTCTCTCCTTAGAGACAGTGGCTTTCATGACTTTTCTGTGAATCCTTCTATTTATATTTTATACTTATCTTGTATTCATAAACATTGATTTCTGTGCTTTTTAAAATTACATTACAGATGTCATACTCTATACATCCTGTTTATCCCCTTTCATTTCTTGAGACCTCTCCATCTGATTCTTAGACGTCTAGTTCACCTCATTTTAAGTGCCGTACAGTGTTCTGTTGTATGAACACACCATGGTTTACCCGTCTTTCTGATTTATGCTGGGTGCAGTTTTCTACTCTTATAAACAACGCTGAGATGTATATCGTTGTTTAGGTATACTGGTGCATCTGACAGTTTCTGGGTACCTACCTAAGGTTTCTGGGGTATAGGCTATGCACACTGTCAACTTCAGTTATCTCATTTAATCTGAACAAATGTTTCCTGGGGCAGGTGGCAGGATCTCCATTTTACACATAAGAAAATTGAACAATTGAATGCCATGGAACTTGGCCAACTTAATAAGGAAACCAGTACTTGAATCCAGATCAAATTCCACCCATTTCAATCTAGAGCTCTAATACCCAGCAGTCCACATAACTCTTCAACTGTTAGCCTTTCTGATCATTGGAACAGTTACAGCCAGCTAGTAACATACATGATTTCAAAGCAGAGAATCAAAACAGATAATAAAGAGGAGGGTCCATCCTTAAGAAGAAGAAGAATCCACAGTGGCCATATTTTCCGTGTGGTCATCAAAGGATTTGAGACTTGGAGTAAAAGGCATGCTCCTTAAAATGATAGGTCTAAGGTTTCTATTTATACAGGACTATTTCTTCATGACAGAAGACTGTTTATTTTATGTTGCTTAAAATCCGTGTATTAAATGCAACATGCAGGCCTATTTTGATTAAAGAAAAATGTTATAGTGAGCATGGTAGAGTGTCTGTTTTACTTTGCGAAATGTGGAGACCATTTTCTTCAGGTGAAGAGTGCTATATGCATGTGGATCTTTTCTTCATGACGGTTTAGTCACGCTTGAATCATCTGTCTTTTGACTTCATTTTTGCTTTGTTCTTTTCTTCAACTTCTAGGTAGAAAATCCGGTGTATTAACTGTGAAAATTTTAGAGCTGCACGAGGAATGTGCCATGCAAGTTGCCATGTGTGAGCAGTTATCGGGGTCACCAGCCACCAGCCCCTCCCGAAGTGTGGCCTCCAGGCCTGGAGCTGGCCTGAAAGTTCTCTTCACCAAGGAGACTGCAGGCTACCTCAGGGGCCGTCCTCAGGACATTGTCCGGATCTTCCCTCCCTGGTGAGTGCGCAGAACTTAATCCAGCAGTCACCAACTGTGAGTCAGCCTCATAAGAAAAGACATTTTTATCAGTTACATTTTTGTCAGTTTATCATAGAGCAATGCCAGAGGAAGAGAGCCAGGATTGGACGTGGGTTTTCTGTCAGAGAAGCACTGGATTGTCTCTGATAGCTCGTTTCTAGTTCTGTCAGCATATTTCTGATAATTTGGGGTGAGAGGGTTGAGGAAACAACCATATTAAGATTCTTGCCCAAGTGATGTGTTATAAGATCTGGCTGTTTTTGTTTTTATATTTCTTAGAAAAATAATTTTGTTAACAGGCATTATGTGACAGTAGGTTGACACATTAATTAAATATTTCTTAGTCACTTGAGAGGGGAGGATAAAAAGCATGAATTAAGATATACTAATGTTTGAATTGCAGGAGCAAAAATGGTCATTATTGGATCAGAAATTATTTTAAAGGATGCTATGTTTGTTGTCTTTTGCAGTGGGATATTGATTTTTACCGTGAATAGAAGAAAATCATACTACTTTTGAGGAAAAGTTTGAGCAGCCTTGTTTTAAGAGCTAAATATTAATTTGTTGGTAATTTTTTATAAGTTTTCATTTTGTATGTATGAGGAAGGGCTATAGGATAAATTTTTATAAGTATTATTGCTGGATCAGTGCCTCTTTAATTTTAGCAGACTTTGTCAAATGGCACCATTTTACATTCCCACTGGCAATGCCTGAAGTGCCTTTTTCTTCTCCTTTACAAACCTACTTTGTTGATCTAGACCAAGTTAAAAATTGGAAATATGATGTTTATCATTTTAGTTTGTATTTCTCTTATATAAAATGGGCTTAGGCATTTTTCTCCATGTTTAAGAATCACTTGTATTTCATTTTATGTCCGTTGATAGCTTTTGACCTTTCTTCTCTTAGACTCTTGGTCCTAGTGATTTCTACCATCTTTTTATAAATGATCAAAAAAAAAAAGTAGCGCCTTGTCAGTCATATACATTGCAGTTAGTTCGTTCCCCATTTATCATTTGACTTTTGATGTTTTTAGGGGGCAGGGGTTTGTTTTGTTGCTTTGTTTTTGATGAGCAGAACTTTTCTATTTTTCTGTGGTTGATTTTACCCATCTTTTATAGCTTCTGGGTTTTGTATCATAGATAGAAAGGCTTTCCTTACTATGAGGTGTAAAAGTTATTCTATGTTTTATTCTAAGACTTTCATGAATTTAAAAATTTTTATATTTAAATCTTTTGACACTCCTGGAATTTATCTTTGTGTGTAATATGTGAGGTAGTAAGTGCAATTTTTTTTTTTCCAAATGGCCACCGGGAGTCCCAACGTTATTTATTGAAGATTCTGTTTTTTCTTCATACAATTTTAAGGCTGCCTTTATCATGTACTAAATACCTATATATATTTTGGGCTATTTACTCTTTTAATGTAACTGTATTTGTACATGCTAGTATTATACTATTTCAATTACTATAGTTTTATATGGTGTTTTAATAACTGCTAGGACAAACTCACATCTCATTAAGCTTAATTTTTAGAACTTTCCTCCTAATAATTGCTTCCTTTCCTTTTTGCTTTAAATATTTGCCTTAAACATTTATTTTCAAATATGCATTGTAAAAGTTAAAACAATTCAGAAATATATAACTTAGAAAGTGAATCTTCTTACCCTCACCTCTTCAATTAATCACACTCATTCTAGATGACCGCTGTTAACAATTTGGAGTATAATCTTCCAGCATTTTTTAATTCTCAAATATTCAATTATGTATTTAACACATCCCAGTGACTATACATAATCTATATGTAAGTTATGTAATCCTGCCTATTTTTCTATAATAACTTTAGGTTTAACTTACTGGATTAAAAACAGATTGATAGGTTTTTTAGGGTAGGTTAATCTCTGCATTCATGGAGTAGGGCTTTAAAGGTAGTGTCTGGCAGGGTTCTGATGTGATGCTCCCCTCTCCGTGTTCATGGAGTGCATAGCAGCACAGGACTTCTATCAGCATCTCTTACCCTGAACCTGTTTTCCCTCCTTCAGAAATCTGTCCTCATTCAGATCTTCTTTGTTCACCTCTTAGTTTTACTCCCTTGTGGAATTTAGCTCTTTCATTAGCGTCGAAGTTCATTTGTGGTGGCAGAGTCTTTTATTGTTATTATTTTTAAAAAGTCTCCTCCCTCCTCAGCTTTTTAAATTCTTTTTTTCTTTTTCTATTTTTTGTAGAGACAGAGTCTTGCTATGTTGCCTAGGCTGGTCTCAAACTCCTGGCCTCAAGCAGTCCTCCCACATTGGCCTCCCAAAGTTCTGGGATTATAGGCCTGAGCCACCAGGCCTGGTCCCTTCTCAACTTCTAATTTTTTTGGCACACCTTTATATGTTTTAAAATGCATTTATTAAATGACCTTGTTTTTTTAATACCTAAATATGATTATTTTACTTCAGGGAAGATGTTTTAGAGGCTTTAAATGTAGGACATTTTCTTGGGCTTATGAGAAGTAAAATTAGATCAGGATTATCTACAAAGATTTATATGACCAAGAATTTCTAAATCCCACTGACTCCTTAGACTTTACAAGTAAATGAGTTATTATCATTAGACTTTGGAATGTTTGTAGGTCTGGATCTTACCAAACAACCCCTGGGTGTTACTCTCCACAGGAATGCCTGTGGGCTGTCAAGAGATTATTTGCCTGTATTCAGCATATAATACTTAAGAAAATAGAAGAGGCTGGGTGCGTTAGTTCACGCCTGTAATCCCAGCAGTTTAGGAGGCCAAGGCAGGCTGATCATTTGAGGTCAGGAGTTCGAGACCAGCCTGGCCAACACGGCGAAACCCCATCTCTACTAAAAATACAAAAATTAGCTGGGTATGGGTGGTGCGTGCCTGTGGTCCCAGCTACTCGGGAGGCGAAGGTGAGAGAATCGCTTGAGCCCAGGAGGTGGAGGTTTCAGGGAGCCGAGATTGCACCACTGCATTCCAGCCTGGGCGACAGAGCAAGACCCTGTCTCCAAAAAAAAAAAAAAAAAAACCTCATACTTAATGAAAGAAAACCAAAATAATTTTTTGTAGGGCTAGTCTTTTTCTTTTTCTATGGAAACTTGAGAAATAATAGTGAATGTATTTTTCCTTGTGGGCTGGCTGTCCTTTTCCCACTAGCACCCTTCTGTGTTCATTTAAACTGTTTTTTTAACATGGGCACAGTTTTTTAAAAGAATCAATAGACTTTAGATACTCCTGTTGGTCCTGTAGTAATAAATATGAGTTTAGGTACAATGGCTGCTTACCCCGAGGAGCTCAGAGCCCTCTGTAGATATTACCTGGTAAATTCTCATTGGATTCCAGCGAGGTGTAATGCAGCTTTGCCTGTGGCAATCTGAAAATAAAGATAGAAGTAAAATGTCTTGCCTCCAATTAATTGCATTATGAAATAGTCATAGAATTATATAATAGTAACCAACTTTTAAAAAATGCGTTAATCTATATAATTTCAGACATATAAAATAGTATAATGAATCTCATGTCCCATAGTTTCAACATTTATTAACTAATGAATAAACAGCTTTTACTATTCAAGCAAACTGAAAGCTTTATGATTCCAAAGAAACATCTCACCACTTGAACACAGATATACTAGAAAAAACAAATGAAGGAATTTACTATAATGATATTGGGGAGAGAGGAAGGTAGAAACCATCTGCCTGATTACATCCAGCCATGAAATCTAATGCCAGAATGAGGGCAGATGAGAGGTTAAGTGTGTGAGAGTGTATCCAGGGACAACCAGGACACCTCTCATTCATTCAGAAGTATTTATTGGTATCCCCTGTGCCAGATACTTTGCTTCTCCTCAGAATACACATCCCAGTATGCTGGAAGAGTGAAGTCTGACTTTCCCTATTGTCATGAGTATACCCTTCCATTGGTCCATTCATATCGTCATCTTTTTAGTCACTACTTAGTATTCCACTATATGGATATGTGGTAATTTAAACATCCTCTTATTTAGGATTGTTAAGATTGCTTTCATTTTTAGCTGTTTTAAACACTGCTTGGGTGAAATATTTATCATATCTCCCTTCTGATTTCGTTCTTAGATTATTTCTAGAAGTAGAAATTATTGGTCATAGAATACCAGTGGGTTTTGAGCCTTTTGATATATGATTTCCATAGTAACCTGTAAAGGTTGAAGCTGTCTCAGCTGCTGCCAGTTTCTCATCACACCACACTCAACCTTTTTTATGGCTGCACAGTGTGATATAGTTTTTAAAACACTTTCCATATTCTCAGGATGTGGTACATATTGGTTCCTTTACTATCATTAACAGCTATGTAGTAGATATTGTTATATATGTAGTTTGGTATGTACTTCAGATATTGTTTCAAAGTAGCTTTTAGGAACTGTTTTAGTATAGTAAAGGGTATGTGTTTTGTTTTTGTTTTTGCTGTTGCTGCTTTGACTCCTTGATATTGTTAAGTCATCTGTAAACCTCATAGTAGAGTCTCTGCAGCTGGTCACATAGAATATAGCCCACCTCATTTTACTATGCTTTTTTGCTTGTATAGCACTTCACACATGTTGCACTTTTTACAAACTGAAGGTTTGTCAACCCTGAATCCAACAAGTCTATCAGTGCCATTTTTCTAACAGCATGTGCTCACCTCCTATCTCTATATCACATTTGAATAATTATCCCAATATTTCAGAGTTTCTCATAATTATTATCTGTTATGGTGATCCGTGATAAGTGATCTTTGATATCACTATTGTAATTATTTTGAGGTGCCGTGAACCGTGGCCATATAGGATGGCAAACTTAATTGATAAATACTGTGTGTGCTCTAACTGCTCCATTGACCGGATGTTCCCCCATCTTACTTTCTCTCCTCAGACCTCCCTATTCCATGAGACACAACAGTATTGAAATCTGGCCAATTAATCACCCTAATATGCCCTCTAAGTGTTCACATGAAAGGAAGAATTGCACATCTTTTACTTTAAACCAAAAGCTAGAAGTGATTAAGCTTAGTGAGGAAAGCATGTCAAAAGGCAAGATAGGCTAAAAGCTAGGCCTCTTGTGCCAGTTAGGCTTCTTGTGCCAGTTAGACAAGTTATGAATGAAAAGACAAAGTTCTTGAAGGAAGTTAAAAGTGCTATTCCAGTGAGCACACAAATACTGAGAAAGCAAAACTGCCTTATTGCTAATATGGAGAAAGTTTGAGTTGTCTGGAAAGAAGCTCAAACAAGCCATGACATTCCCTTAAACCAAAGCCTAATCCAGAGCAAGACCCTAACCTTCTACAATTCTTTGAAAGCTGAGAGAGGTGAGGAAGCTTCAGAAGAAAAATTTGAAGCTAGCAGAAGTTGATCCCCCATAACATAAAATTACAAGATGAAGTAGCAAATGCTGATGGAGAAACTGCAGCAAATTATCCAGAATAGCTAAGATCATTCATGAAGGTGGCTACACTAAACAACAGATTTTCAGTGTAGATGAAACAGCCTTATATTCGAAGAAGATATCACCTAGGACTTTCATAGCTGGCGAGGAAAAGTCAATGCCTGGCTTCAAAGCTTCCAAGGACAGGCTGACTCTTTTATTAAGGTCTAATACAGCTGGTGACTTTAAATTGAAGCCAATGTTCATTTACCATTTTGAAAATTCTAGGATCTTTAAGAATTATGCTAAATCTACTCTGCTTGTGCTCTATAAATGGAACAATAAAACCTGGATGACAGCACATTTGTTTACAGAATGGTTTACTGAATAAACCAAACTTTTGAGACCTACTACTAAGAAAAAAAAATTTCTTTTAAAATACTACCCCTCATTGACAATACACCTAGTCAGCCAAGAGCTCTAGATGTACACGGAGATGAATGTTGTTTTCATGCCTGCTAACAGAACATCCATTCTGCAGCCTGTGGATCAAGGGGTAATTTTGATTTTCAAGTCTTGCTTATAATTGCCATAGATAATGATTCCTTTTTTTTTTCTTTTTTTGGAGATGGAGTCTCAGTCTGTCACCCAGGCTGGAGTGCAGTGGTGCAATCTCAGCTCACTGCAACCTCTGCCTCCCAGGTTCAAGTGATTCTCCTGCGTCAGCCTCCTGAGTAGCTGGGGTTACAAGTGTGCGCCACCACGCCTGGCTAATTTTTCTATTTTTAGTAGAGACAGGGTTTCACCATATTGGTCAGGCTGGTCTCGAACTTGTGACCTCGTGATCCACCCACTTCGGCCTCCCAAAGTGCTGGGATTGCAGGCGTGAACCACTGTGTCCAGCCACCTTTCAAGGGTCTGGGCAAAGTAAATTGAAAACCTTCCTGAAAGGACTCACCATTCTACCTCCCATTAAGAACATTCATGATTAATGGGAGGAGGTCAAAATAGCAACATTATCAGGAGTATAGAAAAAGTTGATTCCAACCCTTGTCAGTGACTTCAGGGGTTTAAAACTTCAGTGGAGGAAATAACTGCAGATGTGGTGGAAAAAGCAAGAGAACTCAAATTAGAAGTAAAGCCTGAAGATGGGACTGAATTGCTAAAATCTCCTAACTTTAATGGATGAGGAGTTGGTTCTTATGAATGAGCAAAGAAACTTTTTTTGTTTTGTTTTTTTGAGACAGAGTCTTGCCCTGTCAGCCAGGCTGAAGTGTAGTGGCACAGTCTTGGCTCACTGCAACCTCCGCCTCCTGGGCTCAAGCTAATTCTTCCGTCTCAGCTGCCCTAGTAGCTGGGATTACAGGCATGTGCCACCACGCCCGGCTAATTTTTGTATTTTTAGTAGAGATAGGGTTTTACCATGTCGGCCAGGCTGGTCTCCAACTCCTAACTTCAGGTAATCCGCCCACCTCAGCCTCCCAAAGTGCTGGGACTACAGGCGTGAGCCACCGCGCCTGGCCAGAAACTGGTTTCTTTAGATGGAATATATTCCTGGTGAAGATGCTGTGAACATTGTTGAGAGGACAACAAAGAATTTAGAGTATTCCATAAACTTAATTGATAAAGCAGCATCAGGTTTGAGAGGATTTACTGCAATTCTGAAAGAAGTTCCAGTAATGCCATCAAATAGTATCTCATGCTACAGAGAAATCTTTCTAGAAAGGAAGAGTCAATTGATGCAACAAACTTTATTGTTCTCTAAGAAACTGCCACGGCCATTCCAGCCTTCACACACCACCACCCCAATCAGTCAGTAGCAATCAACATCAAGGCAAGACCCTCTCTCAGCAAAAAGATTATGACTTACTGAAGGCTGCATTTTTTACCAATAAACTGTTTTTGATTAGGGTATGCACTTTTTTTAGATATAATGCTGTTGCACACCTTATAGGCTATAATATAGTGTAAACATAACTTTTATATGCAATAGGAAACAAAAATTCATGTGACTTGCTTTATTGTGATAATAACTTTATTGGAGTGGTCTGCAGCTATACTTCCAGTATCTCCAAGATATGCCTGTACTTTTTCTTATATTTATTTACTGGTGACAGCTTTTCTTTTTATGGTTATATCACTTAGAATAACAATTTTGTTATTTCCTTCCCAATACTCATGCTTCTTTATCTAATTAATGTCTTATTGCTTTGGCTAAAATATTCAATTCAAAAATTTTTTTACTACTGTATTCCCAATGCCTAGAATAATACTTGAAACATAGTAGGCACTCAGTAACTATATGATCAATACTGTATTAAATCATCATGAAGATGTTGTCAGCCTTGTTTATCCTCCATAATTGAATGAGACTTTGTTGATTTGTATATTCATTTAAAAAGATTTACTGAATGTTTACTTACTTACTCTTTAATAAGCCTTGTACTAGAATTCCTGGGAATACAACATTGAACATGAATGTCAAATTGTTTCTGCCTTTAAGGAGCTCACAGTGTGGTGGAAGAGAAAAGTAATATAAACAAGTTATAAAAGACCATTGTAGGCGTAGTAATAGATATCTGTACAGAGGTTGCAAGAGGATTGAGGAGGTAAGCACAACCAGTAGGTAGGTCAGTAGGGTGGGTGGTTATGTATGTGAGTGTATGTGTGAGAATATGTGTGTGCACCTGTGTTTGTGTGTGTGCTGGGGAGAGTACAGACCGAGAGATGTGGTGTCAGGGGTAGCTTCCTGAAGTTGGTGATGCCCTATCTGAGCTAAAAGGTCTATGTTAGAAGCAGGGGAGAGACTATGAGGGCATTTGCAGTAGAGGAGACCACATGAGTAAAGACCAAAAAGTCAGAATGGCCTAGTGTAAGACATATGCAGGAGTATATGCAGTGCTTTGTGTACAAAGTGGAAATTCCAAGGCAGTAGTGCAGAAAGTGAATCTGGAGAACCTCCCTGTGTGCAGTGTTAACAAGCTGAGATTTACAGGAGAGGCGTGATGATCTGATTCACCCTTTAAAGTCTGTGGAGGATGACTGGGGGTGGCAGGGCAAAATAAATGCATCTCAGAGGCTGTGGGAGTAGCTCAAGTGTGGAAAAAGGTGGTGCTTTGGACTATGATGGTGAATAGTGGATTTAGAATATATTTTGGAGTTAGAGGCAACAGGGTTTGCTGATGGGTTTGATGTGGTATTTAAGGAAAGATAGGAAACAAGGAAGACAACTAAGTTTTTGGCTTGAGCAAACAAGTGAATGATCATGCCATGTACTGAAATGGGAGACTTGGAATCGATTTGTGGGGCCTAGTCAATGGTAGTTTTTTGGTGTCAGCAGTAATTAGAGCCTAGAGTAAAAACACAAGAGAGGTTGTGATTCCAAAAGAGAAACTCTGTCAGCTTGTCTGGGTTTTTAGTATAACCCATGTGTGGTAATTGGCAGAGGACAGAGGTAGAGCCCATGGGCCTATTCACAACTGCTTTGGTTCCTGTTTTACATTTGCCACATGAGATTCTTTGAAATAAATAAATTGCTGGCTCCTATTGCGGAGACCAAAGCAGTACTAAAGATGGAAAGTTTGTTTACTGGGTGAGATTATCTTCCTGTTGGGACAACAAGGAATTTAGTCTTTTCCATCAAAATTACAGGGTGTCTTTAAAGGAAATAAGTAGGAAAGAAAATTAATACAGTGTGAAAAGGGAAAAGATACAGACTATGAGGATAATCTGGATAATCTGAAAAACTGGAAGGAAGAGAAGGAAGGCAGTCATTTATTCCACATGAGGAGGAAGTGAAGTTAGATGACACTTTTCAATGGGGTGTATCTTAGTCTGTTTTGTGATGCTATAGCAGAAAACCTGAGACTGCGTAATTTATAAGCAGTAGAAATTTGTCAGCCCGGTGCAGTGGATTACGTCTATAATGCCAACACTTTGGGAGGCTGAGGCGGGCAGTGGATTGCTTGAGTCCAGGAGTTCGTGAGCAGCCTGGGCAAACCCCATCTCTACAAAAAATACAAAAATTAGCCAGGCACGATGGTGCATGCATGTAGTCCCAGCTCTTTGGGAGGCTGAGGTGGGAGAATCACCTGAGCCCAAGGAGGTCAAGGCTGCATTGAGCCATGATCACACTACTGCACTGCAGCCTGGGTAACAGAGTGAGACTCTGTCTCAAAAAAAGAAAAAAATTCATTTGTCTTATGGTTCTAGAAGCTGGGAAGTCCAAGAGCATAGCACCACTATTTGTTGAGGGCCTTTGTTTTTCATCTTCCCATGGCAGAAGGTGAAAGGGCAAGAGAGCACAAAAGCAAGAGGGAGCCAAAGTTGCTTTTATAACAAGGCCATTCTTGTGATAGCTAGCCCACTCCCATGGTAATGACATAAATCCATTCAGGAAGGTAGCACCCTCATAATTTATTAGGTCCCACTTCCCAATACTGTTGAATTGGAAATTAAGTTTCCAATGCTTGAACTTCAGGAAACACATTCAGACTATAGCAGGTTGTTCATAGAAATATGATTAAAGTGTTTTGTGCTCAAATAAGTTTGGAAAAGGCTCCTCAAATGTGTACCAGTTGTTGTATTGTAGGACTGCTCAGAGTCTCTCATATGCAAATGTATATTGTTTTTTCCAGTAGAGGGAAGCAGAAATGGCAACATTTGAACAAAATACTAGCAAACAAATTACCATGCTCTTCCTAATCTAAGATACTGAGTAAAGAGAGCAACTGAGAAGAGTGATGTCATTAAAATGGTGTAGAGTAGGAAGTTCCAGAAATCCATCCCTCTATCGAAATAACTACCAACCTGGAAGGAACCACATGAAGTGCCTGTTGTGGAACTCTACAGTCCAGTTGAACACTTACAGCAAATATTAAAGCATAATTTGGAAAAATCACAGGTGGACAATTCCAGTCTTCAGCAAGTAAGATTCTGCGATCCCTGAGGAGTGGGATAATTAGATTCCTAGAGTTTTTATAAAATACCACTCAAATGTCCAGTTCTTAACAAAAAATTACAAAACACACAAAGAAACAGGAAAATATGGCCCAATACAGGAAAAACATAATTTTACATAGCCATCCCTGAGGAAATTGAGATATTGGAATCATTAGTCAAAAATGTAAAATCAGTTGTCTTAAATATGTTCAATGAGTTAAAGGAACCCATAGGTAAATAACTAAGGGAAATCAGGAAAATGGTATCAAAACAAAATGAAAATATCAATAAAGATACTGAAATTATTTAAAAACCAAAGAGAGATTCTGGAGCTGAAAGTACAATAATTTAAATTTCAAAAACACACTAGAGATTGGGTGTGGTGACTTACGCCTGTAATCCCAGCACTTTGGGAAGCTGAGGTGGGTGGATTGCTTGAGTCCACGAGTTCAAGACCAGCCTGCACACCATGAAGAAACCCCATCTCTATAAAAAAATGCAAAAGTTACCTGGATGTGGTGGTGCACTCCTGTAGTCCAGCTACTTGGGAGGCTGAGGCACAAGAATGCTTTGAACCTGGGATGCACAGGTTGCAGTGAGTTGAGATGATGCCGCTGCACTCCAGCCTAGGCAACAGAGTGAAACCCTGCCAAACACACACACACACACACACACACACACACACACACACACACACACGAAAGATTCCACTGCAGATTTGAGGAGGCGGAACACAGGCTCATTGAACTTGAAGAAAAGAAAATGGAACTCTTTCTGTCTGAGAAGCAGAATGAAAAAAATGAACAGAGCCCGAAGGACCTGTGGGACACTGTCAAACGTAGAACCCTGTGTATTATATAGGAGGACCAGAAGGAGAAGAGAGGGAGGAAACACCAGAAAAAATATTTGCAGAATAATGGCTAAGGAACAATGTCTGCCAGCTTTTGTGCCATGCCCTCAGTGATCAAAAGCAGCAATTAGCAATCAAAACACATAATCAGCCCTTGTCCCAGAAATCTGAACCAGGATTGTGGAGCTAGGGAATGTGGCATGGTAATTGCTACCACTTGAAAGGCTAATTTGAAATTCTTGAAGAATAACATAACTCCTCAAATTTGATGAAAATCTTTAATGCACATACCCAAGAAGGTCAATGTACCTCAAGCATAATAAAGTCAAAGAGGTCCACACCAAGGGACATAGTAGTGAAATTGATGAAACCCAAAGACAGAGACGGTGTATTGAAAGCAGCAAGAGGGAGGCAACTTGTTTCGTATAAGGGATCCTCAATAATATTAACAGCTTATTTCTTATCAGAAACTATGAGGTCCAAAATCAATCAATCAATGAAAAAACGAAAGAAGCAGAAAAGAAACTATGGGGGCCAGAAAGCAGTGGGATGATGTGTTTAAAGACCTCAAAGAATCTTCCCTAAATCATGAGGCCAGCATCATCCTGATACCAAAGCCTGGCAGAGACACAACAAAAAAAGACAATTTTAGACCAATATCGCTGATGAACATCAATGCAAAAATCCTCAATAAAATACTGGCAAACCGAATCCAGCAGCACATTGAAAAGCTTATGCAACATGATCAAGTGGGCTTCATCCCTGAGATGCAAGTCTGGTTCAACATATGCAAATCAATAAATGTAATCCAGCATATAAACAGAACCAAAGACAAAAACCACATGATTATCTCAACAGATGCAGAAAAGGCCTTTGACAAAATTCAACACCCCTTCATGCTAAAAACTCTCAATAAATTAGGTATTGATGGGACGTGTCTCAAAATAATAAGAGCTATTTATGACAAACCCACAGCCAATAACATACTGTATGGGCAGAAACTGGAAGCATTCCCTTTGAAACCTGGCACAAGACAGGGATGCCCTCTCTCACCACTCCTATTCAACATACTGTTGGAAGTTCTGGCCAGGGCAATCAGGCAGGAGAAAGAAATAAAGGGTATTCAATTAGGAAAAGATGAAGTCAAATTGTCCCTGTTTGCAGATGACATGATTGTATATTTAGAGGGCCCCATCATCTCAGCTCAAGATCTCCTTGGGCTGATGTGCAACTTCAGCAAAGTCTCAGGATGCAGAATCAATGTGCAAAAATCACGGGCATTCTTATACACCAATGACAGATGAACAGAGAGCCAAATCATGAGTGAACTCCCATTCACAATTGCTTCAAAGAGAAGGAAATACCTGGGAATCCAACTTAGAAGAGATGTGAAGGACCTCTTCAAGGAGAACTACAAACCACTGCTCGATGAAATAAAAGAGGACACAAACAAATGGAGGAACATTCCATGCTCATGGATAGGAAGAATCAGTGTTGTGAAAATGGCCATACTACCCAGGATAATTTACAGATTTAATGCCATCCTCATCGAGCTACAAATGACTTTCTTCACAGAATTAAAGAGGGCTGCTTTGGAGTTCATATGGAACCAGAGGGGAGCTGGCATTGCCAAGACAATTCTAAGCCAAAAGAGCAAAGCTGCAGGCATCATGCTGCCCAACTTCAAACTATACTACAAGGCTACAGTGACCAAAACAGCATGGTACTGTTACCAAAACAGAGATATAGACCAATGGAACAGAACAGAGCCCTCAGAAATAATACCACACATCTACAACCATCTGATCAGGCTGACAAGCCTGACAAAAACAAGAAATGGGGAAAGGATTCCCTATTTAATAAATGGTGCTGGGAAAACTGGCTAGCCATATGTAGAAAGCTGAAACTGGATGCCTTCCTTAAACCTTATACAAAAATTAATTCAAGATGGATTAAAGCCTTAAATGTTAGATCTAAAACCATAAAAACCCTAGAAGAAAACCTAGGCAATACCATTCAGGACACAGGCATGGGCAAGGACTTCATGTCTAAAACACCAAAAGCAATGGCAACAAAAGCCAAAGTTGACAAATGGGATCTAGTTACACTGAGGAGCTTCTGCACAGCAAAAGAAACTGCCATCAGAGTGAACAGGCAACCTACAGAATGGGAGAAAATTTTTGCAGTCTGCTCATCTGACAAAGGGCTAATATCCAGAATCTACAATGAACTCAAACAAATTTACAAGAAAAAAACAGCCCCATCAAAAAGTGGGCAAAGGATATGAACAGACACTTCTCAAAGGAAGACATTTATGTAGCCAACAGACACATGAAAAAATGCTCATCATCACTGGCCATCAGAGAAATGCAAATCAAAACCACAATGAGATACCATGTCACACCAGTTAGAATGGTGATCATTAAAAAGTGAGGAAACAACAGGTGCTGGAGAGGATGTGGAGAAATAGGAACACTTTTACACTGTTGGTGGGGGTGTAAACTGGTTCAACCATTGTGGAAGACAGTGTCGCGATTCCTCAAGGATCTAGAACTAGAAATACCATTTGATCCAGCCATCCCATTACTGGGTATATACCCAAAGGATTATAAATCATGCTTCTATAAAGACACATGCACATGTACGTTTATTGCGGCACTATTCACAATAGCAAAGACTTGGAACCAACCCAAATGTCCATCAATGATAGACTGGATTAAGAAAATGTGGCACATACACGCCATGGAATACTATGCAGCCATAAAAAAGGATGAGTTCATGTCCTTTGTAGGGACATGAATGAAGCTGGAAACCATCATTCTCAGCAAACTATCGCAGGGACAAAAAACCAAACACCACATGTTCTCACTCATAGGTGGGAATTGGAAAATGAGAACACTTGGAGACAGAAAGGAGAACATCACACACCGGGGCCTGTGGTGGGGTGGAGGGAGGGGGAAGGGATAGCATTAGGAGATATACCTAATGTAAATGATGAGTTAATGGGTGCAGCACACCAACATGGCACATGTATACATATGTAAGAAACCTGCACATGGTGTACATGTACCCTAGAACTTAAAGTATAATAAAAATAAAAAAAGAGACCTGAAAGAAACTGGCAACCAAGATTGTATATCTGAAAACAATATCTTTAAGAATAAAGGAGATGGCGGTGATGGAGCCAAGATGGCTGAATAGGAACAGCTCAGGTCTACAGCTCCCAGCGTGAGTGACACAGAAGACGGGTGATTTCTGCATTTCCATTTGAGGTACTGGGTTCATCTCACTAGGGAGTGCCAAACAGTGGGTGCAGGACAGTTGGTGCAGCGCACTGTATGGGAGCCAAAACAAGGCGAGGCATTGCCTCACTTGGGAAGCGCAAGGGGTCAGAGAGTTCCCTTTCTTAGTCAAAGAAAGGGGTAACAGATGGCACCTGGAAAATCGGGTCAGTCCCGACCCTAATACTGCGCTTTTCCAATGGGCTTTGAAAACGGCACACCAGGAGATTGTGTCCCGCACCTGGCTCGGAGGGTCCTACACCCACGGAGTCTCGCTGATTGCTAGCACAGCAGTCTGAGATCAAGCTGCAAGGCGGCAGCGAGGCTGGGGGAGGGGCGCCCACCATTGCCCAGGCTTGCTTAGGTAAACAAAGCAGCCAGGAAGCTCGAACTGGGTGGAGCCCACCACAGCTTAAGGAGGCCTGCCTGCCTCTGTAGGCTCCACCTCTGGGGGCAGGGCACAGACAAACAAAAAGTCAGCAGTAAACTCTGCAGACTTAAATGTCCCTGTGTGACAGCTCTGAAGAGAGTCGTGGTTCTCCCAGCACGCAGCTGGAGATCTTAGAACGGGCAGACTGCCTCCTAAAGTGGATCCCTGACCCCTAAGCAGCCTAACTGGGAGGCACCCCCCAGTAGGGACAGACTGACACCTCACTCAGCCGGGTACTCCTCTGAGACAAAACTTCCAGAGGAACGATCAGACAGCTGAATTTGCAGTTCACAAAAATTTGCTGTTCTGCAGCCACCGCTGCTGACACCCAGCCAAACAGCGTCTGGAGTGGACCTCTAGCAAACTCCAACAGACCTGCAGCTGAGGGTCCTGTCTGGTAGGAGGAAAACTAACAGAAAGGACATCCACACCAAAAACCCATCTGTACATCACCATCATCAAAGACCAAAAGTAGATAAAACCACAAAGATGGGGAAAAAACAGAGCAGAAAAACTGGAAACTCTAAAAAGCAGAGCACCTCTCCTCCTCCAAAGGAACGCAGTTCCTCACCAGCAACGGAACAAAGCTGGACGGAGAATGACTTTGATGAGTTGAGAGAAGAAGGCTTCAGACGATCAAACTACTCTGAGCTATAGGAGGAAATTCAAACCAATGGCAAAGAAGTTAAAAACTTGGAAAAAAAATTAGACAAATGGATAACTAGAATAACCAATGAAGAGAAGGGCCTAAAGGAGCTGATGGAGCTGAAAGCCAAGTATCGAGAACTACGCGAAGATTGCAGAAGCCTCGGTAGCCAATGCGATCAACTGGAAGAAAGGGTATCAGTGATGGAAGATGAAATGAAAGAAATGAAGCCAGAAGGGAAGTTTAGAGAAAAAAGAATAAAAGGAAATTTCGAACAAAGCCTCCAGGAAATTTGGGACTATATGAAAAGACCAAACTTACGTCTGATTGGTGTACCTGAAAATGACGGGGAGAATGGAACCAAGTTGTAAAACACTCTGCAAGATATTATCCAGGAGAACTTCCCCAATCTTGCAAGGCAGGCCAGCATTCAGATTCAGGAAATACAGAGAACGCCACAAAGATACTCCTCGAGAAGAGCAACTCCAAGACACATGATTGTCAGATTCACCAAAGTTGAAATGAAGGGAAAAATGTTAAGGGCAGCCAGAGAGAAAGGTCGGGTTACCCACAAAGGGAAGCCCATCAGACTAACAGCTGATCTCTCAGCAGAAACTCTAATGTTAAATGAGGAGTTAATGGGTGCAGGAAACCAACATGGCACATGGATACATATGTAACAAACCTGCACATTGTGCACATGTACCAGAAAACCTAAAGTATTAAAAAAAAAAAAAAAAAAAGAAAAAAGGAGATGAAGCTGGGCATGGTGGCTTGCATCTATAGCCTCAATGACTTGGGAGACAGGGAGAAAGATTGCTGGAACCCAGGAACTTGAGGCTGCAGTGTGCTATGAGCATGTGCGTGAACAGCCACTGCATTCCCTCCAGCCTGGGCAACACATCAATCTGCTGTCTCAAAAAATAATAATAATAATAAATAAGAATAAAGGAGAAGTTAACACATTTCCAAATATTATAAAAGCCATAGTAGTTCACAACTGATAGACAAAAAATGCTACGGCAAGTCCTTCAGGCTGAAAGGAAGAAATACTAAACAGCAATTTGAAGCCAAAAGAAAAAAATAAAGGCTGTTGGTCAAGGTAGTTACATAGGGAAACGTAAAAGCCAATGTTACTCTGCTTTGGTATTGTTTGTTATTTCCCTTTTTCCTATATAATTTTATGGGCAAATGCATTTAATAATACTTACAAATCTATATTAGGATATATATAACGTATAAACATATAGTCTGTGACAATCAGAATAAAAAGGGAGGGGGTAGAGATATAGAGGACCAGAGTGCTTGTAGACTATTGAAACTTAGTTGGTATTATTCAAAGGATGTTGTTATTTAAGATACTGATTGTAATTTCCCAGAAAATTATTTAGAAAATAACTAATATAGGGAATGGGAGAAAAGAAGCAACTTAAAATGAAACACACACACACACAAAAACAGAGAAATAGTAATGAAGTAATTGAAAAGCAAAAAAGTATGTAAGGCATAAGAAAAAATTGTATAAGGCATAAGGAAAAAGTGAATTTCTTCTTTATTGATAATCATATAAATGAATGAGATGCAATTCTTAAAAGGTAGCAATTGGTAGAAAAGATTAAAGAAAACAAGAATCCATCTGTAAGCCATCTACAAGAGAATCAAATTAAACATAAGGATACAAAATGGTTGATAGCAAAAGAATGAAAATGCTAAAAAAGAACAGGGTGACTATATTATTATCAGACAAAATTGACTTGTTAAATATAAAAAAGTTTTCAAGGGATGCAGAGGACATTATAAATTGATAAAAGGTTTAGCACAACAAAAACATAAAATAATTTTAAATATATACACACTTAACAAAGGAGTCCCAAAATATATGAAGTAAAAATGGACAGAATTGAAGGGAGAAATAGATGTACATTAATTGTTGAAGACTTTAATACCCACTTTCAATAATGGACAGAACAAACATGCAGGAGAGCCATAAGGAAATAAAGGATTCAACAGCTGTATAAACCAATTAGACCTAATAAAAATGTGTAAAACATTCCATTCAAAAATATAATACCCATTCTTGAGTGCACGCATAACATTGTCTAGGTTAGACCATATGTTAAGCCACAAAACAAAGTGTTATGAATTGAATTTTCCTGCAATTTATATGCTGCAGTCCTAACTCCCATTACACTTCAAGCTATATGGAGATAGAGCCTTTAAAGAGGTAATTAAGGTTAGAGTGGGTCCTAATTTAATATGACTGGTGTGCTTATAACAAGAAGGAGATGTACGCGCATAGAGAAAGTGCCACGTGGGGACACAGTGAGAGAGACAAGCCAAGGAGAGAGGCCTCAGGAGAAACCAGGCCTACTTAACATCTTGATCTTGTACCTCCAGCATCCAGAAATGTGAGACAATACATTCTGGCTAAGTCACTCAGACTGGTATTTTGTTATGATAGCTCTAGCAAACTAATACATTTTAAAACTTTCAAATTACCAAATATCTTTTCTGTTCACAATGGAATGAACCTGGAAATCACTAACAGAAGGAAACTGTAAAATTAATAAATATGTGGAAATTAAACAACACAGCCTTATATAACCATTTGGTCCAAGATTTTATTTTCTTTTTTAAAAATTAATTTATTTCCATAGGTTTTGGGGAAACAGGTGGCATTTGGTTACATGAGTAAGTTCTTTAGTGGTAATTTGTGAGACTTTGGTGCACCCATCACCCAAGCAGTATACACTGAACCCAATTTGTAGTCTTTTCCTCACCCACTTCCCACCCTTCCCCCACCCCCAAAGTCCACTGTATCATTCTTATGCCTTTGCATCCTCATAGCTTAGCTCCCACTTATGAGTGAGAACATACGATGTTTGTTTTTCCATACCTGAGTTATTTCACTTAGAATAAAAATCTCCAATCCCATCTAAGTTGCTGCGAATGACATTAATTCATTCCTTTTTATGGCTGAGTAGTATTCCATGGTGTATATATACACCACAGTTTCTTTATTGACTCGTTGATTGGTGGGCATTTGGACTGGTTCCACATTTTTGCAATTGCAAATTGTGCCACTATAAACGTGCATGTGCAAGTATTTTTTTCCTGTAACAGCTTATTTTCCTCTGGGTCAATACCCAGTAGTGGGATTGCTAGGTCAAATGGTAGTTTTACTTTTAGTTCTTTAAGGAATCTCCACACTGTTTTCCATAGTGGTTGTACTCATTTACATTCCCACCAGCAGTATATTAGTGTTCCCTTTTCACCGCATCCGCATCAACATCTTTTATTTTTTGATGTTTTGATTATGGCCATTCTTGCAGGGAGTAAGGTGGTATCGCATTATGGTGTTGACTTCCATTTCTGTGATCATTAGTGATGTTGAGCATTTTTTCATATGTTTATTAGTCATTTGTGTATCTTCTTTTGAGAATTATCTGTTCATATCCTTAACCCCCTTTTTGTTTGGATTGTTGCTAATTTGTTTGAGTTCCTTGTAGATTCTGGATATTAGTACTTTGTCAGATGTATAGATTGTGAAGATTTTCCCCTGCTCTGTGAGTTGTCTGTTACTTTGCTCACTGTTCCTTTTGCTATGCAAAAGCTCTTTAGTTTAATTAAGTTCCCCCTCTTTGTTTTTGTTGCATTTGCTTTTGGGTTCTTGGTCATGAAATCTTTGTCTAAGCCAATGTCTACAAGGGTTTTTCCGATGTTATCTTCTGGAAATTTTACAGTTTCATGTCAGATTGAAGTCCTTGATCCATCTTGAGTTGATTTTTGTATAAGGTGAGAGCTGAGGATCCAGTTTCTCATTGTCTTACATTTGGCTTGCCAGTTTCCCCAGCACCATTTGTGCTGAATAGGGTGTCCTTTCCCCACTTTATGTTTTTGTTTGCTTTGTCAAAGATCAGTGGCTGTAAGTATTTGGGTTTATTTCTGGGTTCTCTATTCTGTTCCAGTGGTCTATGTGCCTATTTTTATACCAGCACCATGCTGTTTTGGTGGCTGTGGCCTTATAGTATAGTTTGAAATCAGGTAATGTCATGCCTCCAGATTTATTCTTTTGGCTTAGTCTTGCTTTGGCTATGCGGGCTCTTTGGTTCCATATAAATTTTAGGATTGTGTTTTCTAGTTCTGTGAAGAATGATGGTGGTATTTTGATGGGAATTGCATTGCGTTTGTAGATTGCTTTTGGCAGTATGGTCATTTTCACAATATTGATTCTACCCATCCATGAACATGGGATGTGTTTACATTTGTTTGTGTCATCTCTGATTTCTTTCAGCAGTGTTTTTTAACTTTTCCTTGCAGCGGCCTTTTACCTCTTTGGTTAGGCATATTCCTAAGTATTTTATTTTATTTTATTTTATTTTATTTTATTTTATTTTATTTTGTTTTGCTTTATTTTATTGCAGCTATTATAAAAGGGGTTGAGTTCTTGATTTGGCTCTCAGCTTGGTCACTGATGGTGTATAGCAGAGCTACTGATACGTGTACATTAATTTTGTATCCTAAAACTTTGCTGAATTCGTTTATCCATTCTAGGAGCTTTTTGGAGGAGTCTTTAGGGTTTTCCAGGTATACAATCATATCATCAGCAAACAGTGACAGTCTGACTTCCTCTTTACTGATCTGGATGTCTTTTATTTCTTTCTCTCGTCTGATTGCTCTGGCTAGGACATCTAGTACTATGTTGAATAGAAATGGTGAAAGTGGACATCCTTGTCTTATTCCACTTCTCAGACGGAATGCTTTCAACTTTTCCCCATTCAGTATTATGCTTGCTGTGGGTTTATCATAGTTTGTTACATTGAGGTATGTCCTTGTATGCTGATTTTGCTGACGATTTTAATCAAAAAGGGATGCCGGATTTTGAGGGATGCCAGCTTTTGTGAAATGCTTTATTTAAACTGTGTCTGTTGAGGTGGTCATGTGATTTTTGTTTTTAATTCTTTTTATGTGGTGTATCACATTTATTGATTTGCGTATGTTAAATTGTCCCTGTATCCCTGGTATGAAACACACTTGATCATGGTGGATTGTGTTTTTGGTAGTTGGATGCGGTTAGCTAGTATTTTGTTAAGGGTTTTTGCATCTATTTTCATCAGGGTTATTGGTCTGTAGTTTTTTTTCATGTCTTATGTGCTTTCCTGGTTTTGTTATTAGGGTGATACTGGCTTCATAGAATGATTTAGGGAGGATTCCCTCTTTCTCTATCTTCTGTAATAGTGTCAACAGGATTGGTACCAGTTCTTCTTTGAATGTCTGGTAGAATTCAGCTGTGAGTCTGGTCCTGGAGTTTTTTTTTCTTGGTAGTTCTTTTATTACCGTTTCAATCTCTCTGCTTTTTATTGGTCTGTTCAGAGTTTCTAATTCTTCCTGATTTAAGCTTCCTGTATCTTTCCAGGAATTTATTCAGCATCCTCTAGGTTTTCTAGTTTATGTGCATAAAGGTGTTTATAGTAGCCTTAGATAATCTTTTGTATTTCTGTGGTGTCAGTCTTGATATCTCCCATTTCATTTCTAATTGAGCTTATTTGGATCTTCTCTCTTCTTTTCTTGGTTAATCTTGCTAATGATCTGTCAATTTATCTTTTCAAAGAACCAGCTTTTTGTTTCATTTATCGTTTGTATTTTTTTGTTTCAATTTCATTTAGTTCTGTTTTGATCTTGGTTATTTCCTTTCTTCTGCTGGTTTGGGTTTGGTTTGTTCTTGTTTCTCTGATTTCTTGAGGTGTTTCTCTAGTTCCTTGAGGTGTTTCTCTAGTTCCTTAGATTGTCTGTTTGTACTGTTTCAGACTTTTTGATGTGGGCATTTAAGGCTATGAAGTTTCCTCTTACCACCACCTTTGCCATCTCCCAGGGGTTTTGATAGGTTGTGTCACTATTATCGTTCAGTTTGAATAATTTTTTAATTTCCATCTTGATTTCATTGTTGACCCAATAATCATTCAGGAGCAGGTTATTTAATTTCCATGTATTTGCATGGTTTTGAAGGTTCCTTTTGGAGTTGATTTCCATTTTTATTCCACTGTGGTCTGAAAGAGTACTTGATATAATTTCAGTTTTCTTGAATTATGACTTGTTTTGTGGCCTATCATATGGTCTATCTTGGAGAAAGTTCCATGCGCTGATGAATAGAATGTATATTCTGTGGTGGTTGGGTAGAATATTTTGTAAATATGTTAAGTTCATTTGTTCCAGGGCATAGTTTAAATCCACTGTTTCTTTGTTGACTTTCTGTCTTGATGACCTGTCTAGTGCTGTCAGTGGAGTATTGAAGTCCTCCACTATTATTTTTGTTGCTGTCCATCTCATTACTTACATCTAGTAGTAATTGTTTTATAAATTTGGGAGCTCCAGTGTTAGGTGCATAGAATATTTAGGACTGTGATATTTTCGTTTTGGACAAGGCCTTTTATATTAGGTTGGTGCAAAAGTAATTGTGGTTTTTGCTATTTTTTCTGTCCTTTTTAACTGCTGTTGCTTTAAAGTTTGTTTTGTCTGTTATAAAAATAGCTACTCCTGCTCAGTTTTGGTGTTCATTTGCATGGACTGTCTTTTTACACCCCTTTACCTTAAGTTTATCTGAGTCCTTATGTGTGACATAAGTCTCTTGAAAGCAGCAGATACTTCTTATCCATTCTGCCATTCTGTTTCTTTTAAGTGGAGCATTTAAGCCATTTACACTCAACATTAGTATTGAGATATGAGGTACTGTTTCATTCATTGTGCTATTTGTTGGCTGTCTACCTTGGTGGCTTTTTTAATTATTATATTTTTGTTTTATAGGTCCTGTGAAACTTATGCTTTAAAGAGGTTCTGCTTTCATGTGTTTCCAGGATTTGTTTCAAGATTTAGACCTCCATTTAGCAGTTCTCGTAGTGCTGGCTTGGTAGTGGCAAATTCTCTCAGCATTCGTTTTTCTGGAAAAGACTGTATCTTTCCTTCATTTATGAAGCTTAGTTTCACTCGATACAAAGTTCTTGGCTGATAATTGTTTTGTTTAAGGAGGCTGAAGATAGGGCCCCAATCCCTTCTAACTTGTAGGGTCTCTGCTGAGAAATCTGCTGTTAATCTGATCAGTTTTTCTTTTTAGGTTACCTGGTGCTTTTGCCTCACAGCTCTTAAGATTCTTCATTTTGACTTAGATAACCTGATGACTGTATGCCTAGGCAATGATCTTTTGTGATGAATTTCCCAGATGTTCGTTCTTGTATTTGGATGTCTAGGTCTCTAGCAAGACCAGGGAAGTTTTTCTCAATTATTTCCCCAAATATGTTTTCCAAATTTTTAGATTTTTCTTCCTCAGGAACACCAGTTATTCTTAGGTTTGGTCATTTAACAGAATCCCAAACTTCTTGGAGGCTTTGTTCTTTGTTTTAGATGGAGTCTCGCTCTGTCGCCAGGCTGGACTGCAGTGGCACGATCTCGGCTCACTCCCAGATTCAAGCGATTCTCCTGCCTCAGCCTCCCAGGTATCTGGGACTACAGGCATGTGCCACCACGTCCAGCTAATTTTTGTATTTCTAGTAGAGATGGGGTTTCATCATGTTGACCAGGATGGTCTCGATCTCTTGACCTTGTGATCTGCCCACCTTCACCTCCTAGAATGCTGGGATTACAGGTGTGAGCCACTGCGCCCAGCCTGTTTGTTTTTTTGTTTTGTTTTTTAATTATTTTTTCTCTTTAATGGCTTGGGTTAATTCAAAAACCTTGTCTTCGAGCTCTGAGGTTCTTTCTTCTGCTCGTTCAGTTTTATTGCTGAGACTTCCCAGAACATTTTGCATTTCACTGTTTTGTTTACTGAAGTTGTGATTTTTTTTATTTATGCTATTTCACTGAAGATTTCTCCCCTCATTTCTTGTATCATTTTTTTATTTCCTTAAATTGAACTTTATCTTTCTCTGATGCCTCCTTGATTAGCATAATAATTGGTATTCTGAATTCTTTTTTAGGTAAATCAGAGATTTCTTCTTGGTTTGGATCCCTTCCTGGTGAGCTGGTGTGATTTTTGGGGGGTGTTAAAGCACCTTGTTTTGTCATATTACCGGAGTTGTTTTTCTGGTTTCTTCTTATTTGCATAGGCTATGTCAGAGGGAAGATCTGGCACTCAGGGCTAGTGTTCAGATTCTTTTGTCCCACAGCGTGTTCCCTTGATGTAGTACTCCCTGCCTTTTATGCTAGGGATGTGGCTTCCTGAGAGCCAAGCTGTGATGATTATTATTTCTCTTCTGGATCTAGCCATTCAGCAGGGCTGCCAAGCCCTCGACTAGTACTGAGGGTTGTCTGCGCAGAGTCTTGTAATGTGAACCATCTTGAGATTTCTCTGCCAATGATACCAACACTGTATTTAGGGTGTCTCTTGTGTCCTGAAGGAGCAGTCTGCTTCCTTCAGAGGGTCTGTGGATTCTCTTGGCTTTCCTGGTATATTCATTCCTGCAGTAGTTCTGGAGCAAAAGTTCATGATGCGAGTCTCTGTGAGCTGCTGTCTGTCCGGCTGAGGGCTACAATCTAGTCCTGCCTCCTGTCTATCATGTTCCCCCCAAATCTCCAAGAAGAAATTATTGAGATGAATGAAAACGAAAACATAATGTACCAAAACTTACGGGATGACATGAAAGCCTTATGAAGTTGGAAATTTATGGATGTAAGTACATATACTGAAGAACAGAAAGATAGGTTATTATTAAATCAATAACCGATCTGTACATGTTAAGGTACTAGAAAAAAAGAAGAGCAAACTAAATGCAATGCTAGCAGAAGGATGGAAATAGTAAAGATTAGAGTGGAGATGAAAGAGTACAAACATTAGAGAAAATCAGAGAACATTTCTAAAAACATCACATCTTTGTAGAAGTCAGCAAAATAGACCAAACTTTAGCTAGATTGACCACGAAAAAACTGGTCAAATTACTAGAATCAAAACTAAAGAGACTATTACTGATTTTACAGAAATGAAAAAGATTATATGAGAATCCTGTGAGCAACTGAACACCAACAAATTGGGTAACCTAGATGAAATGTACAATTTTCTACAAAAACAGTCTGAAAGAACTGACTCATGAAGAAATAAAACATCTGAATAGACCTATAACTGGTAAGGATATTAAATCAGTAATAAAAACCTACCAATGGCCGGGCACGGTGGCTCACGCCTATAGTCCCAGCACTTTGGGAGGCTGAGGCAGGCGGATCACGAGGTCAGGAGATCAAGACCATCCTGGCTAACACAATGAAACCCCGTCTCTACTAAAAAATACAAAAAAATTAGCTGGGCATGGTGGTGGGTGCCTGTAGTCCCAGCTACTTGGGAGGCTGAGGCAGGAGAATGCCGTGAACCTGGGAGATGGAGCTTGCAGTGAGCCGAGAGCACACCACTGCACTCCAGCCTGGGCGACAGAGCAAAACTCCATCTCAAAAAAATAAATAAATAAATAAAATAACTTCCAATGAAGAAAGACTCACTATCAGATGGATTCATGAGTAAATTCTACCAAACATTTAAAGAAGAATTAACACCAGTTGTTCTCAAATTCCTCCCAAAAATTGAAGGGAAAGGACCACTTCCTAACTCATTCCCTGAGGCTAGCATTACCCTGGTAACAAACTAGACAAAGATTTTACAAGAAAACTGGAGACCAGTATCCCTGATGAATATTGATAAAAAAATCCTCAACAACATTCTAGCAAATCGTATTGAGCAGCATATTAAAAGAGTTACACCGCATTTCCAAAAGGGATTTCCCAGAATACAAGGATAGTTCACAAAAACCAATTCATGTAATATACCACATTAATGGAATGAAGGAGAAAAACCATACAATTGTTTTAATTGATGCAAAAAGCATTTGACAGAATCCAACACTTTATGATAAAAACACTCAACAAACTGGGAACATAAGATTACTTCCTCAACCTGACATACAGCAGTTATGAAAAACCCATAGCTAACATACCAAATGATGACAACTTAGAAGCTTTCCCTCTAAAATCAGAAACAAGGCAAAGATGTTTGTTTTCACCACTTCCATTTAAGATAGTATTAGAAGTTCTGACCAAAGCTCTTAGGCAAGAAAAAGAATCTAGATTGGAAAGAAAGAAAGAAAATTATCTCTATTCAGAGATGATGGCATGACCTTATTTGTAGAAAACCCTAAAGATTATACACACACACACACACACACAGAGAGAGAGAGAGAGAGAGACAGAGAGAGCACATTAGTAAATTGAGGAAAGTTGCACAATGCAGATTAATACACAAAAATTAGTTGGATTTTTATCAATAGCAGTGCATAATCTAAAAAATGAATTTAAGTAAACAGTATCAACTACAATAGCATTTTTTAAAAACCACTTAGGAAAATAAATAGATGCCAGACTTTTACAATAAAAACTACAAAACAGATTTGGGCAAGATGGCCAGCTAGATGCAGTTAAGGTGGAACAGCTGTCACCAAGGAACTGGGAAGACCTGGTGCATTCCTAATAAATCTTCAGAGGGAAGGTACTGACAGTGGATGGAAGGAATAAACAGAAGCTGGGCTGAAGGGATAGGAAGCTGGGAACCTGGCACAGGGTTACTGCATACTGGGACTCCTTCCTAGCCCCCAGTGATTCTGGAGGAATGGCTGAGTTGAACTGACAAGCAGCAACCTGCTCTCACCACAAGCCTCTGGAATCCCTGGAGGCAAAGAACCCTTTTGTCTTGTTCTGTCCTGTCCTGTCCTGTCCTCTCCCATCCCCTCCCCTCCCGTCCCATCCTGTCCCGTCCTTGCCTCACCTCACCTCGCCTCATTTTTCTTTTGGTTTTCTTTTTTTTTTTTTTTTTCTGTTTTGAGAAGGAGTCTTGCTGTGTTGCTCTCTCTGTCACCCAGGCAGGAGTGTCTTGGCAACGTTTTGCCTCCCTGCAACCTCAGCCTCCCGGGTTCAAGTGATTCTCCTGCCTCAGCCTCCCAAGTAGCTGGGACTACAGGCATGCACCACCACACCTGGCTAATTTTTGTATTTTTAGTAGAGATGAGGTTTTGCCATGTTGGCCAGGCTGGTCTTGAACTCCTGACCTCAGGTGATCTGCCTGCCTCGGCCTCCCAAAGTGCTAAGATTATGGGCATGAGCCACCAGGCCTGACCACTCAGCATTCTTGAAGAAAGAAATTCCAACCAAGAATGTCATATCCAGCCAAACTAAGCCTCATAAGTGAAGGCAAATAGGATCCTTTTCAGACAAGCAAATGCTGAGGGAATTTGTTACTACCTGACCTGACTTACGTGAGCTTCTGAGGCAAGCACTAAATATCTAAAGGAAAGACCATTATCAGCAACTACCATAAGATGCTTAAGTACACAGAGCAGTGACACTATAAAGCAACCAGACAAGTCTACATAATAACCAGCTGCCATCATGATGACAGGATCAGAGCCACACATACCAATACGAACCTTGAATGAAAACAGGCTAAGTGCCCAAATTAAAAGGTACAGAGTGGCAAGCTGGATAAAGATTCAAGGCCCAATAGATGGCTGGGCCTGGTGGCTCATGCCTGTAATCCCAGCACTTTGGGAGGTCAAGGCGGGCAGATCATTTGAGATCTGGAGTTTGAGACCAGCCTGGCCAACATGGTGAAACCCCAT
Source organism: Symphalangus syndactylus (assembly GCF_028878055.3). Classification (NCBI taxonomy): domain Eukaryota; kingdom Metazoa; phylum Chordata; class Mammalia; order Primates; family Hylobatidae; genus Symphalangus; species Symphalangus syndactylus. The sequence continues at coordinate 70,211,747 of NC_072429.2, read as the reverse complement.
CTTTACTAAAAATACAAAAAAAATTAGCTGGGCGTGGTGACATACGTCTGTAATCCCAGCTACTGAGGGAGGCTGAGGCAGGAGAATCACTTGAACCTGGGAGATGGAGGTTGCAGTGAGCCAGGATCACACCACTGCACTCCTGCCTGGGCAACAGAGCAAGACTCCATCAAAAAAAAAAAAAAAAAAAAAATAACAGACCCAGTAGTATGTTGTCTTCAAGAGACCCATCTCACGTGCAGTGACACCCACAGGCTCAAAATAAAGGGATGAAGAAAAAATCTACCAAGCAAATGGAAAACAAAAAGGCAGGGGTTGCAATCCTCATTTCAGACAAAATGACAACCAGCGAAGATAAAAAAAGACAAAGAATCACATTACATAATGGTAAAGGGTTCAATTCAACAAGAAGACCTAACTACCCTAAATATATATGCACCCAACACAGGAGCATCCAGATCCATAAAGCAAGTTCTTGGAAACCTTCAAAGAGACTTAAACTCCCACACAATAGTAGTGGGAGATTTCAACATCCCACTGACAATATTAAACAGATCATCAAGACAGAAAATCAACAAAGATGTTCAGGACCTAAACTCAGCACTGGGTCAGGTGGACATGATAGACATATGCAGAACTCTCTACCTAAAAGCTACAGAATATACATTCTTCTCATTATTACATAGCACATACTCTAAGATTGACCACATAATTGGACATAAAACACTCCTCTGCAAATGCAAAAGAAGTGAAATCATAACAGCCATTCTGTCAGACCACAGCACAATCAAATTAGAAGTCAAGGCTAAGAAATTTGATCAAAACCATACAATTACATGGAAATTGAATAATCTGCTCCTGAATGATTTCTGGGTAGATAATAAAATTAGAGCTGAAATCAAGAAGTTCTTTGAAACTAGTGAGAACTAGGATACAGCATACCAGAATCTCTGGAACACAGCTAAGGCAGTGTTAAGAGGGAAATTTTTGTAGCACTAAACACTCACATCAAAAAGTTAGAAAGATTGGCTAGGTGCAGTGGCTCATGCCTGTAATCCCAGCACTTTGGGAGGCCAAGGCAGGCGGATCATTTGAGGTCAGGAGTTCAACACCAGCCTGGTCAACATGGCAAAACCCCATCTCTACGAAAAATACAACAACAACAAAAAAAGAAAGATTTCAATTTAACAACCTGACATCACAACTAAAAGAACTAGAAAACCAAAAGCAAACCAACTCAAAAGCTAGCAGAACATAAGAAATAACCAAAATCAGAGCTGGACTGAAGGTGATCCAGACATGAAAAACCTTTCAAAAGATCAGTGAATCTAGGAGTTGGTTTTTTTGAAAAAATATATATAATAGACTGCTAGCTAGACTAAACAGAAGAAAAGAGAAGATCCAAATAAACACAATTAGAAATCACAAAGGTGATATCACCACTGACCCCACAGAAATGCAAATAACCATCAGAGAATATTATGAACATCTCTGTGCAAACAAACTAGAAAATGTAGAGGAAATGGATAAATTCCTGGATGCATGCATCCTCCCAGGATTGAACTAGGAAGAAATTGGATTTTTGAACAGACCGGTAGTGAGCTCCAAAATCGAGTCAGTAATAAATACCCTGCCAACCAAAAAAAGCCCAGGACCAGACAGATTCACAGCTGAATTCTACCAGATGTACAAAGAAGAGCTGGTATCATTCCTACTGAAACTATTCTGAAAAATTGAGGAGGAGGGATTCATCCCCATCTCATTCTGTGAGGCCAGCATCATGCTAATATCAAAACCTGGCACAGACACAACAAAAAAGAAAACTTCAGGCCAATATTTTTGATGAACATTGATGCAAAAATCCTAAACAAAATACTGACAAACTGAATCCAGCAGCACATCAAAAAGCTGTATCCACCGCAATCAAGTTGGCTTTATCCCTGGAATGCAAGATTGGTTCAACATATGCAAATCAATAAATGTGATCCATCACATAAACAGAACTAAAGACAAAAACCACACGGTTATCTCAATAGATGCAGAAAATGCTCTTGATAAAATTCAAAACCCTTTCATGTTAAAACTCTGAATTACATATTGAAGGAACATACCTCAAAATAAGAAGAGCCATCTATAAAAAACCCACAGCCAACATCATACTGAATGGGCAAAAGCGGGAAGTGTTCCCCTTGAAAACCAGCCCAAGACAAGGATGCCCTCTCTCACCACTCCTATTCAACATAGTATTGGAAGCCCTGGCCAGGACAGTCAGGCAATAGAAATAAATAAAAGGCATCTAAATAGGAATAGAGGAAATCAAATTATTCCTGTTTGCAGAAGACATGATCCTCTATCTAGAAAACCACATAGTCTTGGCTCAAAAGCTCCTTAAGCTGATAAACAGCTTCAACAAAATCTCAGGATGCAAAATCAGTGTGCAGAAATCACTAGCATTTCTGTACACCAGCCATCAAGCTGAGAGCCAAATCAGGAATGCAATCCCAATCACACTTGCCACAAAAAGAATAAAATATCTAGTAATAGAACTGACCAAGGAGGTGAAAGATCCCTACATGAGTACTACAAAACACTGCTTAAAGAAATCAGAGATGACACAAATACATGGAAAAATATTCCATGCTCATTAATAGGAAGAATCAATAGCGTTAACATGACCATACTGCCAAAAGTAATTTACAGATTTCAATACTATTCCTATCAAACTACCAATGACATTTTTCACTTAACTAATAAAAACTATTTTCAAATTCACATGTATCCAAAAATGAGCTCAAATAGCCAAGGCAGTCCTGAGCAAAAAGAACAAAGCTGGAGGTGTTATGCTACCTGACTTCAATGTATACAACAGGACTGCAGTAACAAAGACAGTATAGTACTGGTACAAAAGCAGACACATAGACCAATGGAACAGAATAAACAACCCAAAAATAAGGCCGCGTACCTACAATCATCTGATCCTTGACAGTGCTGACAAAAACAGGCAATAGGAAAAGGACTCCATTCAATAAATGGTGTTGGGATAGCTGGCTAGCCACATGCGGAAGATTGAGCCTTGGACCCTTTGCTTACACCATATATAAAAATAACTCAAGATGGATCAAAAATTTAAATGTAAAACTTAAAACTATAAAAAGCCTGCAAGACAACCCAGGCAGTACCGCCCTGGACATAAGATTTAGGCAAAGATTTCATTATGAAGACACCAGCAGCGATTGCAACAAAAGGAAAAATTGACATACGGGATCTAATTAAATCAAAGAGCCTCTGCACGGCAAAAGAAACTATCAACAGGGACAACTATCAACAGCCTACAGAAAGGGAGAAAAATTTTGCAGACTACACATCTGACAAAGGTCTAATATCCAGCATTTATAAGGAACTTAAACATATTTACAAGGAAAAAACAAAAAGCCTCTTTAAAAAGTAAGCAAATGACACGAACAGACACTTTTCAAAAGAAGACATTCATATGGCCAACAAGCACATGAAAAAAAGCTGAACATCACTTATCATTAGAGAAATGCAAATCAGAACCACAATGAGATACCATCTCACACCAATTAGAATGGCTATTATTAAAAAGTCAAAAAAATAACATGCTGGCAAGGTTGTGGAGCAAAAGGAACGTTTGTACACTGTTGGTGGGAGTATAAATTCCTTCAACCATTGTGGAAAACAGTATTGCCATTCCTGTGGAAAACAGCATTGCCATTCCTCAAAGAGCTAAAATCAGAACTCTCATTTGACTCAGAAATCCCATTACTGGGTATATATATACCCAAAGGAATATAAATCATTCTACCATAAAGACACAGGCAAGCATATGTTTGTTGCAGCATTGTTGACAATAGCGAAAAAGTGGAATCAACCTAAATGCCCATCAGCGGTAGACTGAACAAAGAAAATATGGTATGTATATACCACAGAATACCATGTAGCCATAAAAAAAAAATGAGGTCATGATTTTACAGAAACATGGATGGAGCTAGAGACTATTATCCTAAGCAAACTAATGCGTGAACAGGAAACTAAATACCACATGTTCTCGCTTATAAGTAGGCACTAAATTATGAGAACACATTGACACACAGAGAGGAACAACAGACATGGGGGCCTACCGGAGGGTGGGTGGAAGGAGGGAGAGGATCAGGAAAGATAACTAATGAGTACCAGGCCTAATACCTGGGTAATGAAATAATCCGTACAACAAATTTCTGTTATGTGTTACCTATATAACAAACCTGTACATGTAGCCCTGAACTTAAAAGGTAAAGAAGAAAACTACAAAACATTGCTGAAAGAAATTAAGGAAGACATAAATAAATATAAGGACATCCCATGTTCATGAATTTCAGGCTTTAATATTGTTAAGATGACAATATCCTACCAAGCAATCTACAGATTCAGTGCAGTCCCTATCAAAATTCCAACAGCATTTTTGTAGAAAATCTATTTGAATATTCATATGGACTATCAGCAGACCTCAAGTAGCCAAAAAATTTTGAAAAGGAGGAACAAATATGTAGGACTCACAATTCCTGATTTCAAATCTTAATATAAATCTACAGCAATTAAAACAGTAGGGTACTAGTATAAGGAGAGAGATAGAGATCAATGGCATAGAATAGAGGGCCCACAAATAAGAACTCTTACATGTATGGTGAAGTGAGTTTTGTTTTTTGTTTTTGTTTTTGTTTTTGTTTTGAGATGGAATCTTGCTCTGCCATCCAGCCTGGAGTGCAGCGACACGATCTCGGCTCACCGCAACCTCCACATCCCAGATTTAAGCAATTCTCCTGCGTCAGCCTCCCAAGTAGCTGGAATTACAGGCGCCCACCACCACACCCAGCTAATTTTTGTATTTTTAGTAGAGACAGGGTTTCACCATGTTGCCCAGGCTCAAACTCCTGACCTCAGGTGATCTGCCCACCTCAGCCTCCCAAACTGCTGGTCAGTTACGAGCTACCACGCCTGAACATGAAGTGAGTTTTGACAGGGGCACTATGATCATTCAATATGAAGAACAGTCTTTTTCAACAAATGGGAAAATTGGAAATCCCTGTGCAAATTAATGACATTGAGCCCTTGTTTTACACCATATACAAAAATCAATTTAAAATACATTAAAAGACCAAAACTCTTAACAGCCAAAACTATGAAACCATTAGATGAAAATATAGGGGAATGTCTTGATGACACTGCGTTTGGCAGTGATTTCTTGGATATGACACAAAAGCACAGGCAACAAAGGAAAACAATAGTTAAGTTGAACTTTATCAAAATTTGAAAGTTTCCTGCATCAAAGAACACTGTCAAAAGAGTGAAAAGTCAACCCATACAGTGTGAAAAGATTTTCAAATTGTATATCTGCTAATGGATTACTATCCAGAATATATAAGGAACTCCTATAATTATAATTCAATGTCAAAAAAAAAAAACAACAGCCCAGTTCAAAAATCAGCAAAGGACTATAATGGACATTTATCCAGAAAAGATATACTAATTGCCAATAAACATATGAAAAGCACTCCACATCATTAGTCATTAGGGTAATGCAAATCAAAGCCACAATGAAATACCACTTTTTGATCAAAGGCCACAGAGAATAACAATTTTTGGCAAACATGCAAAGAAATTGGAATGCTTTTGCACTTCTTTTGGAAATATAAGAAGGCACAATTACTAAGGAAAACAGTTCGGAAAATGAAAGTGTTCTGTAAATAATGTTGAAGTTTATATAACATCATATATATACTTAATGCCTCAGAATAGTCCACTTAAAATGGTCAAAATGATAATATGTTTTATGACAATAAAAATGAGTATAAAAAGAAGGGAGCAATTAAAAGTTATTATTGGCTCCTTCTTCTCTGGTGTTTGTTTCAGTTCGTAAATTTTCTAACCCAAATTCATACTGGTGTAAATTTACAATTTATAATAAAATATTTAGTAAAACTTAGTTCTCATATTAGGAATGGGTATATTGAATTAAGGGCAATAACTCCTTTATTGTAATGTCTGTGAGCTCACAAGTTTCCAAAATTCCAGTTATGCCCCAACTGATTAGTCATTAGACTTATAAATAGTATAAGAGTGGTGATTACAAACTTTTACATTCATGTTCACTGTATGCCGGTACAGTGCCCAATTCCTGAATCTCCTTTAACCTTGCAGTAACCCTCAGAATTTTTCTGTATCTTCCCCATTTTCTATACAGTCTCCCTGAAAGTAGTAAATGCTGCAGAGGAAGGCTGCAGTCAAGGCCTTGCTGTGTTGAACAAACCTGCAGCTTGTTGCAGACGTCCGTGTGCAAGTCTGCTGCTCTGGGGCTAATCCCTCCTTCACATTCTCTCCTAGGAGAGATTGGGATGATGGCTGTCACCCTGCAAGGTCTGATCATGTAACTCAAGAAGGGTTGGTGGAGAGCTTGTGTCTGACTGACCTGAAGGGTGGACACTCTGTTGAGACCACTGATGAGGTGGCCACAGAGGGAGTAGTGATGACCAACGTTCCAGGAGAGTGTTCTGGGTTAAGGGGCCAGTGGGGCAGAGGAGAAATTCTTCAGGGAATTGTAACATAAATATTTTGCAAAGTATTACAGGTGTTCAAGGGTCAAGTAAAACACTGCTGATATCACACATGTAGTGTAAACTAAGTGAAATAGAGGTGAGATGTCCTATTTTGTTTCTGAAAGAGTGTGAGTTATTGAGAGGATACTGTACTTTTTCTATCTAGAGCACAGTTAATTTACTTCAGAGAAGCTAGACGTCACTGACCTCAAAATAAGTAATTTTCATGCAACAACCCAAGTAATTACTTGTCAGAGATATAAAATAGTTTTGATCCAGCTTTGAAGCCCTAGTTAAGAACTTTACTGTTAAAGCAATAAACTTATGGTTAAATATTAAACAGTATTGAATGAATGGAATGCTTCATATCTAATGCATCCTCTCAGTGGGTCCATTTCTATTCTTTATCACAAAGGTAAAGACTGGAAAAGCAAACAATTTCACTGCTTAAGAAAATCTTTCCTTTCTGGCCGTGGTCTTCTGGGGGTTGGGTGTTAACCAGCACACCCATGAGTTACTGGCCTCAGTACAACTCGTTGTACCGCGATTGCCTAGATGGTCAGGCTGTGCCAGCCCCTGCACTCTCTCCAGGGCTGCTGCCTGGAAGAACACACCACTTAGCACACTCGTGCTTTTGGACACATAATACACCCGTCAGGTTAATTATATATATGAATAAAATATTTTATAATTTAATACAGATTTATTCTAGCTTACAAGGTCTTGGAAGCAAGCATATTCTCTGTCTTCTGTGAGTTCACAGCTTAGAAGCGTAACGTGTTACACCCACGCATGTCCCAGCTAGAATGAAGAAGGTTTTCCTTACTTTTTCCAGCTTATTTTCTTTTTTCAACATAATCTATAAGCTAAAGGCAAAGGATTAGGATAGAGATGGCCTTTGACTTGGCTTGTTCTCAAAATGATAGGGGCTTATTGTGACCACTGAGGGTTCCCATTGTGTCTCCCTGCTTTGTGGGCTCTGTTAATTCCTCCTGGAGTAACCTTTCCCACCCCTGGTCTGCCTGAAAAGCTCATAATTCTCCTGCTCCTTTTCTTTGTACCTTCACTGCCATCTTTTTCCCAACGCTGGACATACTTGGTCCCTCTATTCTGCATGGCACCATGGTGCCTTCCACACGCGTCTATTTTAGCACATTCAATAGGATCTGTGGTTGCATTTCTGCCTTCTTTTCTACACTATGAGCTTCTGGAGTGCAGGCAAGTGTGATTTGTAGCTTAAGTGGAAATCTTGGCTTTGCAAGACCAGTGTAGCTGTATAGTCTTCATGTTTTCTCACAGGATCTGGAAATTAGATCCCAACTGATTTGTGAGAAACCAGGAGGAGGATGGGAATTTGTATGCTAGTATTTGCAGCTATGAAAGTACATGGTTCAGTGGATCTTCCTACCCCAGCTAAGATACAAATGGTTGGAAAGTTTTTATTCTCATCCCCACCTTGTAGGCCAGAGGGCTTACAGTAGGAGAGGTAGGTGGTGTTCACTCAACAATAGTGCCTTCTTGCTAAATTAGTGCCAAGCAGACAAGGAGAACACGAGCAGGCATGATCACTGGGCTTCCAGTTGTTCTCACGTGGGTGAGTTCTCTCCAACCTGTGTGGTCGTGCTACCTAGAATCCCTTCAGCATTCCTTATTGAGTGAAAAAAACTGACCAAAAGGAAAAATATCAAACCTGTCTGATGAATGATTGCTAAGTGGAGGTCCTATCTTTCTATATATTTGACCATGAATCCTCAGCATATTGTGGAGTGTAGTTCTCATAAAATAGGTCTTTTAATTCTGTGTCGAATACCCATGTGTATTCTGAAAATTCAAAAGTAGTATTTTGAAAATGAATGTCTTATTTATTTTGGGCTTAATAATTTTTCTCAATAAATATGCCATCTTTAGCTGTTTGAGAGATACAATCTTGTGAGAATAATGCAAAGGGTAAAAATGTAGGAATGCCAATGCCTATTATTCTAGCCCCAGTCACAACATCTTACTCTCAGGAGTAGTTCTGAGTGTTGATTCTCTTTCTGGTGGGAGTGACGGGCAGCTCTTTGCCTTTAGGAGATCTGTGAACTGGTCAGGCTGCCGTCTGGCATATTTTCTCCTTCAGACAAATCAGTAATGTGAAAATGGAGTTCTCAATCTCTTCCCTTTTCAAAGTTGGCTTCAGAGATTTTTCTGTGTCAACAAAAAAGATAAAACACCTGTTTGATTTATTCTGACATCTAGAATCCTAAGGGTTTTTTAAAGAATTGATTTAAGAAATGAGAATTCAGTCCAACACAGAGTTAATTTATTACCTGTTCTCTTTTGTAGAATGTCAGTAGAATTTGTTACTTTCATGTTACAGATAAGAGTACAGTTTTTAACTGTAGTTCATTTGCTGAAAGCAGTTATATCTGTGGCTAAACCATAATTAACATTTAATTCTTTGGCTTTTATGTCAGCTTGGGCTTTATCTATTGTCATTTTTCCCAGTAGTTTCAAAAACACAAAGTTATGGAAAGCCAGTTCTGTTATGTTGCTTTAAGCTCCTTTAGACCTCTGGTGAAACAGCTTGATGTTCTGGAAGTGTTTCATAGATTTTCTTCAACTACTAACATGACAGTGGACAAATAAGAGAGTGTGTTGGGAGAGGAAGCTTTTTATTTGTACCACTTGAAACAGCAATATTGTCCTGACATGCAGCTCAGAAGATGAATGTAGCTGAGTTCGTATACCTGCTGGTCCCTTCTCTCCTGGATTAGCAGATCTGCTAGGAAGACAGGCTGGTAGCACACCCTGCCCTCAATTCACAGGTCTCCCAGGGCATGCCCTGCCGGGCCCAGAGCATGCTCGGATTAGAGTGCAGTCATGAAAGATAGCAAAGATGTTTGGTCTGTTGTCTCATACTTACTTTATTTTTAACTTACTTCCTACCTGTCACGTAAAGAAACAGATATTGAGGAATAGTTGTGTGTCGGACCATTGTTTTGTAATTAAAATAATCCGAAGATCATGCAGTGATCTTTAAAGCCATGCACTAACTTAAAGAATAATTTCTATTACAATAAAATTGCAAGTAAAATATCACTTTGATAATCTTTAGGTAACTGGTAGCCTTGTATGTACCTAAGCATTTGAATGTAACTCTTTTCTGTGAAAGAAAAATTATAATAAAAGGCTACATGTTTCTTGCCTTTTATATCACTTGGAGAATGCAGTGCTGACTTTACATTCAGTTTTAACTATGGAGAGGAGAGGAAATAATAAGTGTATTGGTACCAGAGCCAAGAAGACACATATAAAATGACCCAAAAAGATAAGAAGCAAATGGTTAAGATTTCTTTATCTAAACCAATACAGTATTTCCCCCCCACCCCTTTTTGTAAAGCCAGTCAAATTTAGCAGTGGAAGAGTTGTGGGAGGTTTGATACAATATTATAACTGGAAAAAGAAAAGTCTATTTTTTTGGTTATTGGTTTCTTTTTAATAAAAGACATAGTGTTTAAAAAATGTTTATAGATCATTTAAGAGGAAATACAGTTGTTAGATTTACCTCTGAGGTTTTTCTTACAGAAATGGTTTCTAGCATTCTGTGATCTGTGAATATCAGGCAGGACCAATTTAAGGGTAGCCATTGTAACACAAAAGTTAAAGCTTTTGTGTATCCCTTAACTTGGGTAGCCATTGTGTTACAGTGTCAAAGTGTGACTGTTCTTGGAGCTGTGAGTTTAGGCATTGCTTGATGGATGGTCTGTTGTGTCTACACTCCAGGGGACTGCCATGAAATAACGGGTGTTCAGCTACTGGAGGGCAGAGTTATAAGAGCACTGGCATTGTAGTGATGGCTCTTGAGTTTGTGATCAAGATTGGACAGGCTCCTTGACTGCCACGAATTCCCTTTTCCGCAGCTGTGACACAGCATTTACAGCTACCTCATTAGGGTGATGAGGAGATATGAAAATACCATGTGAAAGCATCCAGCATGCGGCCAACAAGCAGCAGCAATTCAATAAATGATAGTCCAGATTGATTGCAGTTAAGTTACAAGACACAGTCGTGCCATTGTGAGTCACACAATTCCCCACAGGTGGCCTTCTGTTCCTCCTGAGACACACCTTGCCCCTTTCTCACCTCACCAGCTCCGAGACTCCCTCCACCCCTGCCTGGACTGCCCCAACCTGGTCCTTCTGATTCTTCACCGAACCAAGGATGTGTCTAAGTCACCAGTTCTCATTTATTTGCTTGTTTATTTTGCATCCTATCTTGTTTAAAAATTGATTTTAATTGGCTTAGAAAAATACCAGGATTCACAGAATGCACAAATCTGTATGCAAGAGAAGCAGCAGGCTGCCTTAAAGTAGGAGACTCGGTCAACACCAAGGCTCAGGGCTCTGCCCAAAAACAGATTTGTTAACAAGAAAAACAGCAATATCTGGTAGTGACACCTTAGAAAAATTTCCTTATGAGGAGGAAGCTATAATACAGAAATAAAATAATACAGGAGAACAAATATAACCTGTTTAAATGAGGACAGTTTATGTTAATATCTGTTAGTACAAGCTGCCAGAGTAACAGCTCAGTGAAATTGTATATTCTGTGGTATTTATTGGCCCTCTTATCATGGGAAAGTTTTAAGCATCTCTGAGCACAGTTTCCTAATGAGTAAAATGGAGATTAAAAACACTTCAGGGGCTATGAAACATAGAGTCTGGTACCAGAGTCTGTAAATAGAGGACGCTCAATATTTTTTTTTTTTTTTTGAGACAGAGTCTCTCTCTGTTGCCCAGGCTGGAGTGCAGTGGTGCTATCTCAGCTCACTGCAACCTCTGCCTTCAGGGTCCAAGCAGTTCTCCTTCCTCAGCCCCCTGAGTAACTGGGATTACAGGCGCTTGGCGAGCACGCCCAGCTAATATTTGTATTTTTAGTAGAGACAGAGTTTTGCCATGTTGCCCAGGCTGGTCTCGAACTCCTGGCCTCAAGTGATCTGCCTCCTCGGCCTCCCAAAGTACTGGGATTACAGGTATGAGCCACTGCACCTGGCCAGTGCTCAATTAATTTTAACTATTTTATTGTTCATAGTAATTTGTAATATTTTATATAGTAGAGGTAATTTTAGAAATCTAGTCCTGGAATATTCCTTAAGCTATCTAGAGGAGAGAGTAAAAGAGCCAAACTTTTAAGCTACTGCTCAATAAATGATGGCCTCTTGCAGATTGTCCCTCAATAAGTATTAAAGTGGCAGTGAGTTTAAAGTTATACTGCTGGCATACTTTCATCCTTTGTTTCATTCAGTAAATACCTTTAGTGTGGAGTGCTGAGGATGCAGCCATTTCAGGGTCTTGGTAGAAATGACCGTCCTGTAAGTAGACAGTTGCCACGCAGGGTGCAGGTGGAGCCTGCCAGGGCTCAGAGGGGAGCATGGGGAGGCAGAGCCCTAGGGGAGGCGCCCCCAGGAAAGACAGCTGCGCTTAGCTGGGAAGGAGGAATTGGAGGGGCTGGCTGCAGGATTAGGGGCAGCAAGGGGCAGGGTAACTCGCCCAAGTGGAACATGTGAAGGGGAAGTGGTATGGTTGAAGCTAGAGTGCTAGCAGCACCCAGGGCGTGAAGGGCTGACACTTTGTGTTAGGAAAAGATGCAGTATGGTAGGCACAAGGAGTACCAGAGGACACGCATCAGGTCTGTGTTTTAGAAAACCCGACAGAAATAATGTGAAGAATGAATTGAGGGTGGGCTGGGCATCCAGCCTGACGACAAACACACCTCTGAGGAGACAAAAAGCAGTGAGAGGAGGAGCAACCAGCGGGGTGGTGACAACATGGTGGGGAGGATTAACCAGCAGCAAGAAGGGACAGGCTTCTTAGAGTGCCAAGGATGAGGATTGGGGTTGTGCGTGACAGTTTCATCTTGGAAGTTTTAGGCTGCCATGACTGGGAGATGGTGGCACCTTCACAGAGACGGAAGAAGCAAGAAGGACAGACCTCGGTTATGTTTCATTTCTTGGTTGAGTGCAGATGAACTAACTGCTTTAAAAGTCAGCTGAGGTTGCAAAAAGTGAGGAGCCTAAGAGCAGCATGTGCCAGAACACAGCAGTGGGAAGCCCCTGCTGCAGAGCCACATTCATCCTAGCAAGGACAGTTTGGGTTCATATGAACACATAGTCACTGTGGTTTAAGTCTTCAAGATTCTCCTCCATAAAGTGGCAGCATTTCTCAGTGTTCACAGATACGCATCTCTCCATCAAAAAGGAGATCCCAGTAAAATGCTCATAAAATGTAATTGCAGTGATACATCAGGTGGACCTTCCTAAATTGGTTATAAAATGTGTAACTGAATGCTTTACCTACGATTATAGCTCTAAACCTGTTGAATGTAGGGAAATGTTCACCACAGAAGATAGCTTTGATTTCTGAGGAATTAATTGGAAGCCGTGTTTAATTAGCAGAGGCGCTTAATCATCCAAGCCGTTCTTAGCTTGTGGTAATAATACATGATTTGCTTTTGAGTCGTTTTTTTCCATTTGTTCGTTGTTTTGGTTAGGAAGGTATTCATCTCATCCAAAAGTGGTATAAAATCAGTGAAAAAAAAATTTTAAAGAAAGGGATGTGGGGCGGGGTGCAGTGGCTCACGCCTGTAACTCCAACACTGAGAGACTGAGGCAGGCAGATCACTTGAGGCCAGGAGTTCGAGATCAGCCTGGCCAGCATGGTAAAACCCTGTCTCTACTAAAAATACAGAAAATTAGCTGGAGTGGTGGTGGGCGCCTGTAATCCCAGCTACTCAGGAGGCTGAAGCAGGAGAATTGCTTGAACCTGGGAGGCGGAGGCTGCAGTGAGCCGAGATTGCGCCAGTGCACTCCAGCCTGGGCAACAGAGTGAGACTCTCTCAAAAAAAAAAAAAAAAAAAAAAAAAAGAAACGAAAGAAAAGAAAGACATGTGGAGCACAATTCTGTCTTACTTTGTTGGGAAGTATCTTATAAGAGGAGGTTTCCCCTGCTCTGACTCCCATAGCGGCTACAACTTCTGTCTCAAGGTCATAAACAGTCTCCTGTGGTGAGCTTAGCAGCACAACCCACAGCTGAATTCCACTCCCCAAGTAAAGCGGGGCAGTCGGGGGGAATGCAGGGAGAGCTGCACCTGATCCTGTGGCTGAGGTTCTCCTTCAGGTGGTACAGCAGCCATGAGCAGGGGCTGGGGAGTGGCCTGAAGCCAGCCTGCTCTTTTCAGATCAGGAAGGGAGCGGCTCAGGGCAACTTGTCAGAAAGGAATTCGCTACACATTCTAGGGGAAAGTTCTTGTAGACTAATAGAACTGTAAGTTTGGGGGAAGTAAGGCTTACCAGTTTTAGAAAGCAGAATAGCTTGTGCGCAAGAACTGAACAGCAGCTAGGAACACTTAACAGTTCAAGTCCATAGTGCTGTGAGAACTACAATAGCTTCTTCAGTGTTTACTGTCCAGTTTCTCTTAGTTTGTGCCTCATGATGTTTTGAACTTTAAATGAATCACAGTAAAAAGATTTGACCATATGGTCCCAGCCAAAAAAGGTGAATTCATCTCATTTGAGGCTCAGGGTGAAAGAAAAAGTAAAATAATATCTTGGAGAACTTCTTCGCCTATTTTGCCAGTATTTTCCTGTTTAAAATCTACCTAATGAAGGAAAATGTATCCATCCACTACTCATGAGAGCCTGCCTAAGTTTGAGACCAGCCTGGCCACAGTTGAATACTGTGCTAGGCACTGAAGATTTAGAGGTGAATATAAGGAAAAGGCAAGATGGATTTAGTGTCTAAAGTAGAAGATTGGGAGGAAAGCAATTAAGCAGTTACCTGATTTAAAATGTTACCCTACAGTGTTCACGGAATTGTTTAAAAGCTATGTCTTGGATACAAACATGTTTGTCTCTTAATGTGTGGGTTAAGTATTTGATTAGATGAGTATGTCCTAATTGAGTAATCCAAGAGGAAAGGTCCTAAATCCCTAAAAGTAATAGCATGTACTATTTTGTTAAAATGTAAGGTCTGTACTTGAAACTTTCCAGCTCTTAAAAATGAGGAAATTCCAAGCATTCTGCACTAATAGATAGTGTTAGTGGGTAGTTGGTGGATGACGTCAAATGTCAGAATGGTGAACAGCTTCGTTCATATAAACTGAAAGTGTACAATCTGGGATCAAGTGTTCTCGCTGCTCTCAGGGATCGGCGCACAGCCTGTGTGCTCCCGTGTGGCCTGACTTGGATTTCAGAGTTTATATGAGGCACAGCTGAGAATCTGGAAAAGGCACAGCATCTTCTCCTTCCTGTCCAGATGAGCCAAGTCAGCAGGAAGGGTCTCAGCATCTATTCCTGAGGCCTTATGAGAGGTTTCTTCATTCCTTTATAATGATTTAAGCCCTTCATTGGGAATGGGTTTGATTTGTCATTGTGCAAACTTCAGAGGCTTTAATGGTAATTTTATTAACCTTGCTGGACCTTAGGGAATGTTGATAAAAGCAACCACTCTTTGTTATGAAAGCAAAAAGGGATATTGAAAAGTTAATTCAAGATAATTGGCAAAGCCAGCTGCCATCATGAGATTGTTGAATAGTGACAGTGGTAATGGCAGAAAAGGTGAAGGCTCTTTCTTGAAAGACAGCACAGGAATCACCGCTCTAATGCTATCTTTGTGATGTTACTGTTGAATATATGTGAGGTGCTGCTGTCTTCTGACTGACTTCTTGGTCACTATCACAATGTTATGACTGCTATAAGGTGTAATGGTCTTTTCTGGTCATTACATTCCATTTAAATTTTGTATTGTATGAGAGAGATCCGGGGAAAGAGAGATATAATTGGACATTTGTATGTATAATGGTAAGTGAAAAACTGAGAGTTGTAATGCAGCTCTAGGTTCCAAGATTGATGGTTGGCCAGATGTGTTGGCTCATGCCTGTAATTCCAGCACATTGGGAGGCCGAGGTGGGCAGATCACTTGAGGCCAGGAGTTCAAGACCAGCCTGGCCAACATGGAGAAACTCCATCTCTACTAAAAAAAAGATAGAAAAATTAGCAAGGCAGGGTGGCACATGCCTGTAATCCCAGCTACTCTGGAGTCTGAGGCAGGAGAATCGCCTGAACCTGGGAGGCTCCATCAGGGCGCTGCCTGTTTTGCTTACCACTGTATTTCTGGCCACTTCAGTGTTTGTGTTCAATGTGTATTTAATGACTATGGACAGAATGAATACAAAGGAAAAAAAAGAACTTGGAGGTAGGAAAACAATTGTGGGAGACCAGCCCATGTGAGTGACCAGGCTGATTATATGATTGACAAGGTTGACTCTACATAATTGAGTTTTAAAAAAGACTAGAAAGGACTACTTGAAGTCATTGAAGAGGAACTCTCTGGAGATAGTGGAGTTCTTAGTCTCTGCTCTTTGTTCTTAAAATATTCAGCTACATTTTAGGTAAGGTAGTGATCTGCCTTCAATTGCAAATAGATGATAATATCACTTTTAATGTAGACTAAAGCCAACATTTTTCATGTATTCTATTCGGAGTGAATAACACAGTTTGGCTTGGTTCTTCATGTCTTAGCATCTGTCAGTTTTCATGTGAGGACTCAGTTTACAGGTTATGTACAGCACATGTTGAGCGTGGTCAGTGGGTATTTGTACCTGAACCCTTATGTACTTCCCTTCTGTTGCTGATATTGTCATGAGCAGCTCTACCCTCAGTGTTTACCTGTATGCTTTGAAATCGTCTCTCAAACGCTTATTCATTGCTATTTTTTGTATCCTTTGGGACTCCTCAATCTCATATACATCTTCCCATTTCTGACCTAATCCCAGCACTTTGGGAGGCTGAGCCAAGCATGGTGGGGTGTGCCTGTAGTCCCAGCTACTCAGGAGGCTGAGGTGGGAAGATCACTTGAGCCCGGGAGCTGGAGGTTTCAGTGAGCTCAGATGTGCCACTGCATTCCAGCCTGGGCTACAGAGCAAAACCCTGTCTCAAAAAAAAAAAAAAAAGTCTCATGACTTCGTCTCCTAGATGAGACCATCTCTAGCTGATGCCTTTGCTTGCATTCTCATGTGCAGGGCCAGCAGATACTGATGGAGCAGATGTTCTCTGAGGCTGTAGGTGCTGGGGCACAGATCTTTTCCTCATCCTACTACCTAATGAAGGGGAGAAATGATGAGCGAGGCAACTACAGGTGAAAAGTGTTTGGAGAGAGGTTTCTATAGGGCTCCAGTCTATGCACTGAGCCCAGGCATAGACTTCAGAGATGCTTCCTGAAAAGAAGTTGGCAAGATATGAGGGAGGAAGGCGCAGCTCCTGATTCCTCTCACCTTTCTGTTGTAGGTTTGATGCCCCCTCCCCAGCTGAGTCCTCATGGGCAGCTGTGTTTTGTTTTGTTTTGTTTTATTTGAGACAGAGTCTCGCACTGTCGCCCAGGCTGGAGTGCAGTGGTGTGATCTCGGCAGCTGTGTTTTTAAGAAGTGTTTCTACTCCTTTCCTTACTCAATCCTGACCCCGTAAAATTCCCACTTGCTGGCTGCCCCCTCCCCAAGGAAGGGCCCCTCTGCCCCTCGACAGTGGGTGGTGCCCAGAGTCAGGGGACAGGTCTGGGCTTCCCTATTCTTGCTGACCCAGCTATAGAGACCCTGCTGTTTCCCATTCAGAGAGTCATAGCTACTTGGTTTTTTTTGTTTGTTTGTTTTGTTGTGTGTGTGTGTGTGTGTGTGTGTGTGTGTGTGTGTGTATCATTTTACGCTTGGGGTTGTCTTTTTAAAACTTTCTTTTATTCTTTTATCTTGGGATAATTACTTATTTTAAAGTAAGCCTTGTTTGTTTTTGTCTCTTAAAAATATTTACAGCCATCCAGCTTATATCAACTTTTTTATTTCCTGCCAGTCAACAAGAATTAATAGAAAATGGCAGCCCAAGAGGTAAGATGTGCAGTCTGTCCACACCCCAAACAGGGCAGGATAAATGCCTTTCTTGGTTCTAATAAGCCCTGAAGAGATACTCCCTGTAGCACCAAGTCATTTCCCTCTGCTGCGCCTTTGAGGTGACTGTATTCCCAAAAGTAGTCAGTGTAGAGGAATGGATGGCCCATTTAGGACAGGTAGTTACACAGATTATCTCTGAGGGAGGTGACTAAGAAGCTGAACTCCAAAGACAAGACAAAGGAATTGATGGAAAGTATTGTCTTAACTCTGGGATAGGGATTCTGTGAAGGTTAATGTATGCTCTTTTTTCTAGGGAGAGGATCCCTTTATATCTGATTGTCATGGGGATCTGTGGCCCAGAGTAAAATCAGCAGTCCCAGCTGTATAGACTTTGAGGTTCATTATGGTTGTGATCTGAAAACCTTGGTCACCTCTGTGGTATGTGTCATTGGATTCTAGCTACTTGAGTGAAGTGGCTCCTGTGCATTCTTAGAAGCGAGTATGAGGGAGGATGGGGTGGAGTTCCAGTTTTACTAGAGAAAGCTCTCAAGAGAATTTTGATACCCAACTTGAAACCTGGAAAATTACCAAGCACAGCTTCATGTTTTAAAAAAAAAAAATGTCGATGCGTCTTTATCAAGTTAGCAAGCTATTTCTGTGATTGTCTATTTCCAGAGTAATTTGATTGAATGGGTTCTCAGGTTTCCATAGCTGGGGTTGTAGGAGTATTCTCCACAAGGGAAGATAGACCAAGTGCTTGACACGTGACCTCACCCAAAGAAGTCACTTAATAAAGTACGGAATGAACGAAGGGAAGTTGCAAGTGTAGTTTTCTTCACCAAAGTCAGGAACCCAATAGAAGCAATCATAGCAATGAAAATAGTAACTTTTCATGAGCGCTCACTTGTCTTTTAAGGGCTTTATACATATCAACCCTTTGAGGGCAGATCTCACTGCTCTTCACATCTGCTGTGAATTTGTTAGTAAGGCCTAACAAGGTGGACCATCTCACCTAGGGTGGGTTCAGCTGTCCTGGGCCACGTCCTGCTCCTGAGGTCCTGGTGAACCTCATAGTCCTGTGTGCAGCACCTCCTTGAAGGTAAATCCATCTTCCAGAGCAGAACATGGTGGCAGAGGCACAGTGACACTGGTCCCTTATCCTCCTCATGCAGTGGCTCATGCTGTTAGGTTTCTTGATGCTCAGTTGCTACAGATGGGTGTATCTGGGGGAGATGGTCTCATAGTTCTGGACATATAAAAGCAAAAGTAAAAACCAGGTATCAAAAAGCTGATGCCAGACACAATTGTGATCCTGGATTAGAAAAGAATTGTTATAAAAGACATCATTGGGACCAGTAGTAATATTTGAACGTGGATTGCATCTTGGATTACAGTATTGTATCAGTGTCACATTTCCTGAATGTGTTCACCACACTTGGCATTCAGAGAGAATGGCTGTGTTCTTAGAAACAGATCCAGACCTGGACGGCAGTTCCAAGACGGCCAAATAGGAACAGCTCCAGTCTACAGCTCCCAGCATGAGCGACGCAGAAGATGGGTGATTTCTGCATTTCCAACTGAGGTACCGGGTTCATCTCACTTGAGCTTGTCGGACACTGGGTGCAGGACAATGGGTGCAGCCCACCAAGCATGAGCTGAAGCAGGGCAAGGCATGGCCTCACCTGGGAAGTGCAAGGGGCCAGGGAATTCCCTTTCCTAGCCAAGGGAAGCTGTGGCAGACAACACCTGGAAAATTGGGTCACTCCCACCCTAACACAGTGCTTTTCCAATGGTCTTAGCAAACAGCACACCAGGAGATTATATCCCGTGCCAGGCTCGGAGGGTCCCACGCGCACGGAGCCTCGCTCATTGCTAGTACAGCAGTCTGAGATCAAACGGCAAGGTGGCAGCGAGGCTAGGGGAGGGGTGCCCACCATTGCTGAGGCTTGAGTAGGTAAACAAAGCAGCCAGGAAGCTCGAACTGAGTGGAGCCCACGACAGCTCAAGGAGGCCGGCCTGCCTGCCTCTGTAGACTCTACCTCTGAGGGCAGGGCATAGCCAAACAAAAGGCAGCAGAAACTTCTGCAGACTTAAATGTCCCTGTCTGACAGCTTTGAGAGACCAGTGGTTCTCCCAGCACGGAGTTTGAGATCTGAGAATGGACAGACTGCCTCCTCAACTGGGTCCCTGACCCCCAAGTAGCCTAACTGGGAGGCACCCCCCAGTAGGGGGAGACTGACACCTAACACCTGACACTTCACCCCTCTGAGACAAAGCTTCCAGAGGAACGATCAGGCAGCAACATTTGCTGTTCAGCAATATTCTCTGTTCTGCAGCCTCCGTTGCTGATACTCAGGCAAATGGGGTCTGGAGTGGACCTCCAGCAAACTCCAGCAGACCCGCAGCAGAGGGTCCTGTTACAAGGAAAACTAACAAACAGAAAGGACATCCACACCAAAACCCCATCTGTACATCATCATCATCAAAGACCAAAGGTAGATAAAACCACAAAGGTGGGAAAAAAACAGAGCAGAAAAGCTGAAAATTCTACAAATCAGAGCGCCTGTCCCCCTCCAAAGGAATGCAGCTCCTCACCAGCAATGGAACAAAGCTGGATGGAGAATGACGACTTTGACGAGTTGAGAGAAGAAGGCTTCAGATGATCAAACTTCTCCGAAATAAAGGAGGAAGTTCGAACCCATTGCAAAGAAGCTAAAAACCTTGAAAAAAGATTAGACGAGTGGCTAACTAGAATAACTAGTGTAGAGAAGTCCTTAAATGACCTGATTGAGCTGAAAACCATGGCACGAGAACTACGTGACAAATGCACAAGCTTCAGAAGCCGATTTGAACAACTGAAAGAAAAGGTATCAGAGACTGAAGATCAAATGAATGAAATGAAGCACAAAAAGAAGTTTAGAGAAAAAAGAGTATAAAGAAACAAACAAAGCCTCCAAGAAATATGGGACTATGTGAACTGACCAAATCTACGTCTGATTGGTGTACCTGAAAGTGACGGAGAGAATGAAACCAAGTTGGAAATCACTCTGCAGGATATTATCCAGGAGAACTTCCCCAACCTAGCGAGGCAGACCAACATTCAAATTCAGGAAATACAGAGAATGCCACAGAGATACTCCTTGAGAAGAGCAACTCCAAGACACATAATTGTCAGATTCACCAAAGTTGTAATGAAGGAAAAAATACTAAGAGCAGCCAGAGAGAAAGGTTGGGTTACCCACAAAGGGGGAAGCCCATCAGACTAACAGCGGATCTCTCAGCAGACACTCTACAAGCCAGAAGAGAGTGGGGGCCAATATTCAACATTCTTAAAAGAATTTTCAACCCAGAAGTCCAGCCAAACTAAGCTTCATAAGTGAAGTAGAAATAAAATCCTTTACAGACAAGCAAATGCTGAGAGTTTCTCACCACCAGGGGTGCCTTACAAGAGCTCCTGAACGAAGCAGTAAACATGGAAAGCAACTAGTACCAGCCACTGCAAAAACATGCCAAATTATAAAGAACGTCGATGCTAGGAAGAAACTGCATGAACTAACGAGCAAAATAACCAGCTAACATCCTAATGACAGGATCAAATTCACATATAACAATGTTAACCTTAAATGTAAATGGGCTAAGTGCTCCAGTTAAAAGACACAGACTGGCAAATTGGATAAATAGTGAAGACCCATCAGTGTGCTGTATTCAGGAGACCCATCTCGCATGCAGAGACACACATAGGCTCAAAACAAAGGGATGGAGGAAGATCTACCAAGAAAATGGAAAAAAAAAAAAAAAAGCAGGGGTTGCAATCCTAGTCTCTGATAAAACAGACTTTAAACCAACAAAGATCAAAAGAGACAAAGATGGCCATTACATAATGGTAAAGGGATCAATTAAACAAGAACAGCTAACTATCCTAAATATATATGCACTCAATACAGGAGCACCCAGATTCACAAAGCAAGCCCTTAGAGACCTACAAAGAGACTTAGACTCCCACACAATAATAATGGGAGACTTTAACACCTCACTGTCAACATTGGACAGATCAACGAGAGAGAAAGTTAAAAAGGATATCCAGGAATTGAACTCAGCTCTGCACCTAGAGGACCTAATAGACATCTACAGAACCCTCCACCCCAAATCAACAGAATATACGTTCTTCTCAGCACCACTTCGTACATACTCCAAAATTGACCACTAGGTTGGAAGTAAAGCACTTCTCAGCAAATGTATAAGAACAGAAATTATAACAAACTGTCTCTCAGTCCACAGTGCAATCAAACTACAACTAAGGATTAAGAAACTCACTCAAAACCGCTCAACTACATCGAAACTGCACAACGTGCTCCTGAATGACTCCTGGGTACATAACGAAATGAAGGCAGAAATAAAGATGTTCTCTGAAACCAACGATAACAAAGACACAACATAACAGAATCTCTGGGACACATTCAAAGCAGTGTGAAGAGGGAAATTTATAGCACTAAATGCCCACAAGAGAAAGCAGGAAAGATCTAAAATTGACACCCTAACATCACAATTAAAAGAACTAGAGAAGCAAGAGAAAACACATTCAAAAGCTAGCAGAAGGCAGGAAATAACAAAGATCAGAGTAGAACTGAAGAAGATAGAGACACAAAAAACCCTTCAAAAAATCAATGAATCCAGGAGCTGGTTTTTTGAAAAGATCAACAAAATTGATAGACCACTGGCAAGACCTAATAAAGAAGAAAAGAGAGAAGAATCAGATAGATGCAATAAAAAATGATTAAGGGGATATTGCCACCAATCCCACAGAAATACAAACTACCATCAGAGAATACTATAAACACCTCTACGCAAGTAAACTAGAAAATAGAGACGAAATGGATAAATTCCTGGACACATACACCCTCCCAAGACTAAACCAGAAAGAAGTTGAATTTCTGAATGGACCAATAACAGGCTCTGAAATTGAGGCAATAATTAATAGCCTACCAACCAAAGAAAGTCCAGGGCCAGACGGATTCACAGCCGAATTCTACCAGAGGTACAAGGAGGAGCTGGTACCATTCCTTCTGAAACTATTCCAATCAATAGAAAAAGAGGGAATCCTCCCTAACTTATTTTATGAGGCCAGTATCATCCTGATACCAAAGCCTGGCAGAGACACAACAAAAAAAAAGACAATTTTAGACCAATATCCCTGATGAACATCGATCCCGAAATCCTCAATAAAATACTGGCAAACCGAATCCAGCATCACATCAAAAAGCTTATCCACCATGATCAAGTGGGCTTCATCCCTGGGATGCAAGGCAGGTTCAACATACGCAAATTAATAAACATAATCCAGCATATAAACAGAACCAAAGACAAAAACCACATGATTATCTCAATAGATGCAGAAAAGACCTTTGACAAAATTCAACAGCCCTTCATGCTAAAAACTCTCAATAAATTAGGTATTGATGGGACGTATCTCAAAATAATAAGAGCTATTTATGAGAAACCCACAGCCAATATCATACTGAATGAGCAAAAACTGGAAGCATTGCCTTTGAAACCTGGCACAAGACAGGGATGCCCCCTCCCACCATTCCTATTCAACATAGTGTTGGAAGTTCTGGCCAGGGCAATCAGGCGGGAGAAAGAAACGGTATTCAATTAGGAAAAGAGGAAGGCAAATTGTCCCTGTTTGCAGATGACATGATTGTATATTTAGAAAACCCCATTGTCTAAGCCCAAAATCTCCTTAAGCTGATTAGCAACTTCAGCAAAGTCTCAGGATACGAAATCAATGTGCAAAAATCACAAGCATTCTTATACACCAATAACAGACAAACAGAGAGCCAAATCATGAGTGAACTCCCATTCACAATTGCTTCAAAAAGAATAAAATACCTAGGAATCCAACTTACAAGGGATGTGAAGGACCTCTTCAAGGAGAACTACAAACCACTGCTCAACGAAATAAAAGAGGACACAAACAAACGGAAGAACATTCCATGCTCATGGATAGGAAGAATCAGTATCGTGAAAATGGCCATACTGCCCAAGGTAATTTATAGATTCAGTGCCATCCCCATGAAGCTACCAGTGACTTTCTTCACAGAATTGGAAAACAATACTTTAAAGTTCATATGGAACCAAAAAAGAGCCCGCATTGCCAAGACAATCCTAAGCCAAAAGAACAAAGTTGGAGGCATCACGCTACCTGACTTCAAACTATACTACAAGGCTACAGTAACCGAAACAGCATGGTAGTGGTACCAAAACAGAGATATAGACCAATGGAACAGAACAGAGCCCTCAGAAATAATACCACACATCTACAACCATCTGATCTTTGACAAATCTGACAAAAACAAGAAATGGGGAAAGGATTCTTTATTTAATAAATGGTGCTGGGAAAACTGGCTAGCCATATGTAGAAAGCTGAAACTGGATCCCTTCCTTACACCTTATTCAAGAATTAATTCAAGATGGATTAAAGACTTACATGTTAGACCTAAAACCATAAAAACCCTAGAAGAATACCTAGGCAATACCATTTAGGACATAGGCATGTGCAAGGACTTCATGTCTAAAACACCAAAAGCAATGGCAACAAAAGCCAAAATTGACAAATGGGATCTAATTAAACTAAAGAGCTTCTGCACAGCAAAAGAAACTACCATCAGAGTGAACAGGCAGCCTACAGAATGGGAGAACATTTTTGCAATCTACTCATCTGACAAAGGGCTAATATCCAGAATCTACAAAGAACTCAAACACATTTACAAGAAAAACAACCCCATCAAATAGTGGGCAAAGGATATGAACAGACACTTCTCAAGGGAAGACATTAATGCAGCCAACAGACACATGAAAAAATGCTCATCATCACTGCCCATCAGAGAAATGCAAATCAAAACCACAATGAGATACCATCTCACACCAGTTAGAATGGCAATCATTAAAAAGTGAGGAAACAACAGGTGCTGGAGAGGATGTGGAGAAATAGGAGCACTTTTACAGTGTTGGTGGGACTGTAAACTGGTTCAACCATTGTGGAAGACAGTGTAGCAATTCCTCAAGGATCTAGAACTAGAAATACCATTTGACCCAGCCATCCCATTACTGGATATATACCCAAAGGATTCTAAATCATGCTGCTATAAAGACACGTGCACACGTACATTTATTGTGGCACTATTCACAATAGCAAAGACTTGGAACCAACCCAGATGTCTATCAATGATAGACTGGATTAAGAAAATGTGGCACCTGAGGGTGGAGCCAAGATGGCCAAATAGGAACAGCTCCGGTCTCCAGCTCCCAGCCCCAGCGACACAGAAGACGGGTGATTTCTGCATTTCTGCGTGAGGTACCGGTTTCATCTCACTAGGGAGTGCCTAACAGTGGGTGCAGGACAGTCGGTGAAGCGCACTGTGCGCTAGCGGAAGCAGGGCGAGGCATTGCCTCACTCGGGAAGCGCAAGGGGTCAGGGAGTTCCCTTTCCTAGTCAAAGAAAGGGGAAACAGACGGCACCTGGAATATCGGGTCAGTCCCATCCTAATATCACGCTTTTCCAACGGGCCTGGAAAACGGCACACTAGGAGATTGTGTCCCGCACCTGGCTCGGAGGGTCCTATGCCCGCGGAGTCTCGCTGATTGCTAGCACAGCAGTCTGAGATCAAGCTGCAAGGCGGCAGCGAGGCTGGGGGAGGGGCGCCTGCCATTGCCCAGGCTTGCTTAGGTAAACAAAGCAGCCAGGAAGCTCCAACTGGGTGGAGCCCACCACAGCTCAAGGAGGCCTGCCTGCCTCTGTAGGCTCCACCTCTGGGGGCAGGGCACAGACAAACAAAAACTCAGCAAGAACCTCCACTGACTTAAATGTCCCTGTCTGACTGACAGCTTTGAGGAGAGTAGTGCTTCTCCCAGCAAGCAGCTGGAGATCTGAGAACCGACAAACTGCCTCCTAAAGTGGGTCCCTCACCCCTGAGCAGCCTAACTGGGAGGCACCCCCCCAGTAGGGACAGACTGACACCTCATTCAACCGGGTACTCCTCTGAGACAAAACTTTCAGAGGAACTATCAGACAGCTGAATTTGTGGTCTCACGAAAATCTGCTGTTCTGCAGCCACCGCTGCTGACACCCAGCCAAACAGGGTCTGGAGTGGACCTCTAGTAAACTCCAACAGACCTGCAGCTGAGGGTCCTGTCTGGTAGAAGGAAAACTAACAAACAGAAAGGACATCCACACCAAAAACCCATCTGTACATCACCATCATCAAAGACAAAAAGTAGATAAAACCACAAAGATGGGGAAAAAACAGACCAAAAAAACTGGAAACTCTAAAAAACAGAGCACCTCTCCTCCTCCAAAGGAACACAGTTCCTCACCAGCAACGGAACAAAGCTGGATGGAGGATGACTTTGACGAGTTGAGAGAAGAAGGCTTCAGACGATCAAACTACTCTGAGCTACGGGAGGAAATTCAAAACAATAGCAAAGAAGTTAAAAACTTTGAAAAAAAATTAGAAGAATGGATAACTAGAATAACCAATGGAGAGAAGGGCTTCAAGGAGCGGATGGAGCTGAAAGCCAAGTTTCGAGAACTACACGAAGATTGCAGAAGCCTCAGTAGCAGATGCGATCAACTGGAAGAAAGGGTATCGCTGATGGTAGATGAAATGAAGAGAGAAGGGAAGTTTAGAGAAAAAAGAATAAAAAGAAATGAACAAAGCCTCCAAGAAATTTGGGTCTCTGTGAAAAGACCAAACCTACGTCTGATTGGTGTACCTGAAAATGATGGGGAGAATGGAACCAAGTTGGAAAACACTCTGCAAGATATTATCCAGGAGAACTTCCCCAATCTAGCAAGGCAGGCCAGCATTCAGATTCAGGAAATACAGAGAACGCCACAAAGATACTCCTCGAGAAGGGCAACTCCAAGACACATAATTGTCAGATTCACCAAAGTTGAAATGAAGGAAAAAATGTTAAGGGCAGCCAGAGAGAAAGGTCGGGTTACCCACAAAGGGAAGCCCATCAGACTAACAGCTGATCTCTCAGCAGAAACTCTACAAGCCAGAAGAGAGTGGGGGCCGATATTCAACATTCTTAAAGAAAAGAATTTTCAACCCAGAATTTCCTATCCTGCCAAACTAAGCTTCATAAGTGAAGGAGAAATAAAATACTTTACAGATAAGCAAATGCTGAGTGATTTTGTCACCACCAGGCCTGCCGTAAAAGAGCTCCTGAAGGAAGCACTAAACATGGAAAGGAACAACCGGTACCAGCCACTGCAAAAACACGCCAAATTGTAAAGACCATTGAGGCTAGGAAGAAACTATAGCAACTAACGAGCAAAATAACCAACTAACATCATAATGACAGGATCAGATTCACACATAACAATATTCACGTTAAATGTAAATGGGCTAAATGCTCCAATCAAAAGACACAGACTGGCAAACTGGATAAAGACTCAGGACCCATCAGTGTGCTGTATTCAGGAAACCCATCTCACGTGCAGAGACACACATAGACTCAAAATAAAGGGATGGAAGAAGATCTATCAAGCAACTGGAAAACCAAAAAAGGCAGGGGTTGCAATCCTAGTCTCTGATAAAATAGACTTTAAACCAACAAAGATCAAAAGAGACAAAGAAGGCCATTACATAATGGTAAAGGGATCAATTCAACAAGAAGAGCTAACTATCCTAAATATATATGCACCCAACACAGGAGCACCCAGATTCATAAAGCAAGTCCTCAGTGACCTACAAAGGGACTTAAACTCCCACACAATAATAATGGGAGATTTTAACACCCCACTGTCAGCATTAGACAGATCAATGAGACAGAAAGTTAACAAGGATATCCAGGAATTGAACTCAGCTCTACATAAAGTGGACCTAATAGACATCTACAGAACTCTCCACCCCAAGTCAACAGAATATACATTTTTTTCGGCACCACACCACACCTATTCCAAAATTGACCACATAGTTGGAAGTAAAGCTCTCCTCAGCAAATGTAAAAGAACAGAAATTATAACAAACTGTCTCTCAGACCACAGTGCAATCAAACTAGAACTCAGGATTAAGAAACTCACTCAAAACTGCTCAACTACATGGAAACTGAACAACCTGCTCCTGAATGACTATTGGGTACATAAAGAAATGAAGGCAGAAATAAAGATGTTCTTTGAAACCAACGAGAGCAAAGACACAACATACCAGAATCTCTGGGACACATTCAAAGCAGTGTGTAGAGGGAAATTTATAGCACTAAATGCCCACAAGAGAAAGCAGGAAAGATCCAAAATTGACACCCTAACATCACAATTAAAAGAACTAGAAAAGCAAGAGCAAACACATTCAAAAGCTAGCAGAAGGCTAGAAATAACTAAAATCAGAGCAGAACTGAAGGAAATAGAGACACAAAAAAGCCGTCAAAAAATTAATGAATCCAGGAGCTGGTTTTTTGAAAAGATCAACAAAATTGATGGACCGCTAGCAAGACTAATAAAGAAGAAAAGAGAGAAGAATCAAATAGATGCAATAAAAAACGAAAAAGGGGATATCACCACCGATCCCACAGAAATACAATCTACCATCAGAGAATACTACAAACACCTCTATGCAAATAAACTAGAAAATCTAGAAGAAATGGATAAATTCCTCGACAAATACACCCTCCCAAGACTAAACCAGGAAGAAGTTGAATCTCTGAATAGACCAATAACAGGTTCTGAAATTGTGGCAATAATCAATAGCTTACCAACCAAAAAGAGTCCAGGACCTGATGGATTCACAGCCGAATTCTACCAGAGGTACAAGGAGGAACTGGTACCATTCCTTCTGAAACTATTCCAATCGATAGAAAAAGAGGGAATCCTCCCTAACACATTTTATGAAGCCAGCATCGTCCTGATACCAAAACCTGGCAGAGACATAACCAAAAAAGAGAATTTCAGACCAATATCCTTGATGAACATTGATGCAAAAATCCTCAATAAAATACTGGCAAACCGAATCCAGCAGCACATCAAAAAGCTTATCCACCATGATCAAGTGGGCTTCATCCCTGGGATGCAAGGCTGGTTCAACATACGCAAATCAATAAATGTAATCCAGCATATAAACAGAACCAAAGACAAAAACCACATGATTATCTCAATAGATGCAGAAAAGGCCTTTGACAAAATTCAACAACCCTTCATGCTAAAAACTCTCAATAAATTAGGTATTGATGGGACGTATCTCAAAATAATAAGAGCTATCTACGACAAACCCACGGCCAATATCATACTGAATGGGCAAAAACTGGAAGCATTCCCTCTGAAAACTGGCACAAGACAGGGATGCCCTCTCTCACCGCTACTATTCAACATAGTGCTGGAAGTTCTGGCCAGAGCAATCAGGCAGGAGAAGGAAATAAAGGGTATTCAATTAGGAAAAGAGGAAGTCAAATTGTCCCTGTTTGCAGATGACATGATTGTATATCTAGAAAACCCCATTGTCTCAGCCCAAAATCTCCTTAAGCTGATTAGCAACTTCAGCAAAGTCTCAGGATACAAAATTAATGTACAAAAATCACAAGCATTCT
Organism: Symphalangus syndactylus; assembly: GCF_028878055.3. Taxonomy (NCBI): domain Eukaryota; kingdom Metazoa; phylum Chordata; class Mammalia; order Primates; family Hylobatidae; genus Symphalangus; species Symphalangus syndactylus. The sequence goes on along the minus strand of NC_072429.2, from coordinate 70,182,657 downwards.
TGTACACCAATAACAGACAAACAGAGAGCCAAATCATGAGTGAACTCCCATTCACAATTGCTTCAAAGAGAATAAAATACCTAGGAATCCAACTTACAAGGGATGTGAAGGACCTCTTCAAGGAGAACTACAAACCACTGCTCAATGAAATAAAAGAGGATACAAACAAATGGAAGAACATTCCATGCTCATGGGTTGGAAGAATCAATATCGTGAACATGGCCATACTGCCCAAGGTAATTTATAGATTCAATGCCATCCCCATCAAGCTACCAATGACTTTCTTCACAGAATTGGAAAAAACTACTTTAAAGTTCATATGGAACCAAAAAAGAGCCCGCATCGCCAAGTCAATCCTAAGCCAAAAGAACAATGCTGGAGGCATCACGCTACCTGACTTTAAACTATACTACAAGGCTACAGTAACCAAAACAGCATGGTACTGGTACCACAACAGAGACATAGATCAATGGAACAGAACAGAGCCCTCAGAAATGTTGCCACATAGCTACAACTATCTGATCTTTGACAAACCTGACAAAAACAAGAAATGGGGAAAGGATTCCCTATTTAATAAATGGTGCTGGGAAAACTGGCTAGCCATATGTAGAAAGCTGAAACTGGATCCTTTCCTTACACCTTATACAAAAATTAATTCAAGATGGATTAAAGACTTATATGTTAGACCTAAAACCATTAAAATCCTACAAGAAAACCTAGGCAATACCATTCAGGACATAGGTGTGGGCAAGGACTTAATGTCTAAAACACCAAAAGCAATGGCAACAAAAGCCAAAATCGACAAATGGGATCTCATTAAACTAAAGAGCTTCTGCACAGCAAAAGAAACTATCATCAGAGTGAACAGGCAACCTACAGAATGGGAGAAAATTTTTGCAACCTACTCATCTGACAAAGGGCTAATATCCAGAATCTACAATGAACTCAAACAAATTTACAAGAAAAAAACAAACAACCCCATCAAAAAGTGGGCAGAGGACATGAACAGACACTTCTCAAAAGAAGACGTGTATGCAGCCAAAAAACACATGAAGAAATGCTCATCATCACTGGCCATCAGAGAAATGCAAATCAAAACCACAGTGAGATACCATCTCACACCAGTTAGAATGGCCATCATTAAAAAATCAGGAAACAACAGGTGCTGGAGAGGATGTGGAGAAATAGGAACACTTTTACACTGTTGGTGGGACTGTAAACTAGTTCAACCATTGTGGAAGTCAGTGTGGCGATTCCTCAGGGATCTCGAACTAGAAATACCATTTGACCCAGCCATCCCATTACTGGGTATATACCCAAAGGACTATAAATCATGCTGCTGTAAAGACACATGCACACGTATGTTTATTGCGGCACTATTCACAATAGCAAAGAGTTGGAACCAACCCAAATGTCCAACAACGATAGACTGGATTAAGAAAATGTGGCACATATACACCATGGAATACTATGCAGCCATAAAAAATGATGAGTTCGTGTCCTTTGTAGGGACATGGATGAAACTGGAAAACATCATTCTCAGTAAACTATCGCAAGGACAAAAACCCAAACACCGCATGTTCTGACTCATAGGTGGGAATTGAACAATGAGAACTCATGGACACAGGAAGGGGAACATCACACTCCGGGGACTGTTGTGGGGTGGGGGGAGGGGGGAGGGACAGCATTAGGAGATACACCTAATGCTAAATGACGAGTTAATGGGTGCAGGAAATCAACATGGCACATGGATACATATGTAACAAACCTGCACATTGTGCACATGTACCCTAAAACCCTAAAGTATAATAAAAAAAAAAAAAAGAAAAACAAAACAAACAAAAAAAGAAAATGTGGCACCTATACACCATGGAATACTATGCAGCCATGAAAAAGGATGAGTTTATGTCCTTTTCGGGGACATGGATGAAGTCGGAAACCATCATTCTCAGCAAACTATCGCAAGGACAAAAAACCAAACAGCGCATGTTCTCACTCATAGGTGGGAATTGGAAAATGAGAACACTTGGACACGGGAAGGGGAACATCACATACCGGGGCCAGTGCTAGGGTGGGGGAAGAGGGGAGGGATAGCATTATGAGATATACCTAATGTAAATGACGAGTTAATGGGTGCAGGACACCAACGTGGCACATGTATACATGTGTAACAAACCTGCACGTTGTGTACATGTACCCTAGAACTTAAAGTATTATAATAAAATAAAATATAATCATTGAAAAAGACTTTCTACACATGTCAAAAACATTTTAAGCCAAAACTTGTAACTACAAATAGCATGCTTCACATTTTGTGGTACTTCAAACTTTAAAAAGACATATTCAGAAATAACCAACATGAATACAGAAGTTGTTAAAACAGTATTATAATCATAAATCGGTCTTTTAAGTTTTTTACTGGAAGAATAGTTTTCACTAAATTTTACCTAAATCAAAAAAATAGAATAAACACTGTCAGAATATATATTGAGTTAAAAATGACTAAGTATTTTTATGTTTCTGTCAATATATGGAATTTTTCTTAAAGGTGGTCAATAAAGTAAAATTCTGTCTATTTAAAAGAAAAAAAGAAAGAAACAGATCCAGACCTATTTAGAATTAAATGGCCATGATATCTGCAGGTTATTATCTGTGGTTCAGCAATAGGATAATATCAGTAGCCACAGTGACCACCACCACTACTATATATATATATGGTTGCTCACCGTTCATGAACCTAGGTCAGGAGTACAAAAGTTCTGGCATGCTCTTCTGTAAGTCTGAAAGAATTTAAAAAAAAATGTTGAGGCAGAGCGGCTACCTGAGGTAGCCACAAAACCTACGTGCAGAGATCAGAAGAACACAAATACAGTGAACGTGCTGCCGGCCAGGGGCAGCTGTTCAGAGTTGCTGTTCTCTGCTGTCTGCTTTGGTGTTCCAAAAGGGTGTGGCCCCAGCATTAGCTTGGCATGGTGGCATACACCTGTAGTCCCAGCTGCTCCAAGAGGCTGAGGCAGGAGGATAGCTTGAGCCCATAAGTTCAAGGCTGTAGTGAAGTATGATCCTGCCACTGCACTCCAGCCTGGGCAACATAGTGAGACCCTGTCTCTTAAAAAAAAGGAAAAGAGGCCGGGCGCGGTGGCTCACGCTTGTAATCCCAGCACTTTGGGAGGCCGAGGCGGGCGGATCACGAGGTCAGGAGATCGAGACCATGGGGAAACCCCGTCTCTACTAAAAAAATACAAAATTTAGCCGGGCGTGGTGGCGGGCGCCTGTAGTCCCAGCTACTCGGAGAGGCTGAGGCAGGAGAATGGCGTGAACCCGGGAGGCAGAGCTTGCAGTGAGCCGAGATTGTGCCACTGCACTCCAGCCTGGGTGACAGAGCGAGACTCCGTCTCAAAAAAAAAAAAAAAAAAAAAAGAAAAGAAAAAGGAAAAGAAAACCAGCCAATATGGAACCTTTTGTTTTTACAGTGATTCTATGCTGAGGTCTCTAACTACACAGCAACCTACAACGATGTGAGAAGGAGCCAGGCCCCAGAAGGCCAGGCAGTACAGGAGCAACGAGGTGACACTGTCTTATGGTTAACCATGTGACACTACCCATGGATAGTGCCTAGGTCTCTCACTCCCCAACCTGAAAAGAGAAGCCTGCATAACTAGACCCCTGCGCATCAGATTCACCCTGTCCCTGTGCTACATGTGAAGAAGCTGGGTGGACATGATGTGTCAAGAATGGCCCAGGCTGTTCTCTAGTGGCAAACTCCCAACCTACATATCATGTCTTTAGTGCATGTCTTTAGTGCATGTCTTTAGTGCACTCTCCCCTGATTTCCATCTGCCAGACGCAGACGTGGCCTGCACTCCACCCACACATAATTTTATTCTTCCCAAGGTATAAGACCAGTATCTGGCAAGCAGGCAGCCTTCTCACAAAGGCCATTTGCTCTATAGAGGGGTTGGTTTTGAAAATCAGCCAGGTATCTCATCCCCCAGAAACAGATGAACCATGGTGCATTTTAGCCCTAATGAATTCACTTCTTGCACCCTGCTGATTGTAAATCAGTGGTTAGCATGGAATACCAAATTATTAGTGACAAATGAGTGCCTTTTTCCATTTTCACTGCTGCCCTTTTACCTCTTCTCTGAATCATTGCAATGGCCTTTAGCTGGTTACCTGCCTACTTCTGGGCCCTTCTTTTCTCAAGCCATTTTTGGTCCTCCTTTGTGTGTTGTCACAGCTATTATGTAAATTTAGGAAGCATACGTCTGGCCATATTGCTCGTCTGTTCAGAAATCTTAGATGGTTCCTTGAGATGTATGTTAGAGCCTGCTTCTCAGTATACAAGTTTTCCATCAAGCAACTTCTCCAAGTGCATTTTCTGTTGTTCTGCCATTCATTCTTTGGCCCAATTAATGAACTAACTTAACATTCCTGGTATTTCCACCCTCATTGTGCCTGGAGTGTCTTGATTGTTCATTTAAAACATCTCAAATTCTACTTCCCAATGAAGTCTCTACTGATACCTTCCAGCTGGATGGGCTTTCTCTAGTGTTTGAACCATTGGAGAGAGAGAGAAAGTGTTTAAATAGAACTTCGCAGATCGCACCTGTCATATTCTGCTAATGCAAGGGTTATACATAGGTTTGTGCTATCTTTCTGCTTTGGTGACTGCTAGCTCCTTAAGAGCAGAAACAATGAATATGGTATGGTGCCATACACAGGACAGATCTCCAGTAATAGAATTTGTTATAATTTGGAATGACATTGTGGAAAAACTCATATATTCCATATAGGTTTGATGTTATTATCGTTAAACCTGCTACCAATAAGAAACCCAGAGTTAATGCCACAAATACCATTATTATTTTAATATATTAAACAGGTTTTAAAATTTATTTTCCAGAAAACATTTAAGAAAGGAAATTAATGCTGTGGGACTCCAAAAATAGGATGTCTTTCAAGTATTGTGCTTTGTTTTTTAACACTTCAGGATCAAATATGAAAATGTTAAATGTAGATTTTTAAATTTTTAAAGCCTACTTATTTTTCAGTAACACCCTGAAAGAAGAATTGCAAACCCTGATGGCTGCTGTTGTCCTGGTGATCAGAGCAGAGGTCTGGAGCCTGGGAGAGGCCCAGCAGCCTGGAGTGGTAGCAGCAGGGCTTAGATGATGAGAAAATCTTATTGTTTTTTCTCATTCTGTCATAGGACTTGAAAATGTTCCATCTAGTGACAATTCTTTAAGAATACTTTTGCATCCAGGAGTTGATAGATTTTGAAGGTTTTGGGTTTTTTTATATTATTATTATAGTAAGACTCTGGTCCCTTAGGAGCTGGATATTTACTATCTAGAATGAATAAACCCTTCCCCATCCCAAGTTAACACAAAGCTTTATTTATTAAACAGAGCATCCCTTTAAAACAATTTTATGTTCCCTTCAAAAAGCATAAGGGGGAGACCAAATTATGGAAGCTTTCATTGCCTCCCTCCCTCCCTCCTTCCTTCTTTTCTCCTTCCCCTCCCCTCCCCAGGCTGGAATGCAGTGGCACAGTTATACCTCACTGCAGCCTCCAACTCCTGGGCTTAAGCGATCTTCCTGCCTCAGCCTTTTTTGTAGCCGGGACTCCAACCATGTGCCACCATGCCTGGCTAGTTTTTAAATTTTTCATGGAAATGGGGGGGGTCTGTGTTGCCCAGGCTGGTCTTGAACTGCTGGGCTCAAGTAATCCTCCTGCCTCAGCCTCCTAATTAGCTGGGACTACAAGTGTAAGCCACCATGCCTGGCCTAGAATTTTTTTTTTTTTTAAGACAGGGTCTCACTCTGTTGCCCAGGCTGGAGTACAGTGGCACCATCACAGCTCACTGCAGCCTTGACCTTCCCAGACTCAGACAATCCTCCCACCTCATTTTTGAGAAATAACATTTTTCAAATACAGTGTCAATGAAAATAGAAATAAATATTAGTGTAAATAAATATTTTAAAAATTACACTGAAACTGAACGATTTGTTTATACTGTCAGACTTCATATTGATTGAATTTACAGGATTTATAAATCACAATTTAGTCTCTGATTTGATCATTTGAAATAAAACGGCTTAGGATACTAGATTTCACAAGGCTTTTGTGAGGATCAAATGAGATTATATATCTGAAAGTCTTTCACAAACTGTGAAGTACAAGTGTTTCTAGTAAGTGGCATGCCACTTTGTATGGCTTTTACTATGGCTATTAGGATGTGAGATTGAGACCTTCCTCCTCCCCTCTTGAAAGCAAGAGAGACGTCCCATCTCTAAGGATTTCTTTCACTCTCACTCAGCTTGCCCTGCTAGTTCTTAGGAGTGAAGTGAGATACTTCTTAATTTTCAATCCATCTATGAAAAATTTATGCATCTTTTAGTAGGGTGTTCATCTGCATGATTTATTTATGTTTTCACTCCAGTGAAGGGGGAAATGGTATGGGGCTACAGGTGACTTTTGTAATGTTCTCCATTGATAAGACAGGGCCACCCCAGTGAGTCTTTTGAGTTGTAACCAACTCTATTTCAGTGACAGTATTTTTGTAAAGTTACTGTTTGGAAACTTAGCTTGTTATCTTGTATGTGTATTGCATAGATCAAGGATCTGATTGAAATAACATGGCAACAATATTGCCACCAAGAACATGCATTTTAACCACAGTACCCTTCTATTGCATAGTGCACATGTCCAGGAATTGAGCTGGCTTTTACTAAATGAATATTTTGTATCCAGATCACTTGGGACTGTGGGCACATTGGGAATTTCACCTCAGTCTTTCTCTCCCTGTCCTCTGAGATGGTACAAGTATCATCTAAAAGGATGTATAAAACAGGTATATGAGAGCTGCTTTACCCCCTCGCACCCAAAAAAAAAGATATAATTAACATAGTATACAATTCTTCATTTTAAAATGTATAGCTAAGTGGTTTATTATATACTCACAGAGTTGTACAACCATGAGAACGTTTTCATTACCCCGAATAGAAACCCTGTACCCATTAGCTATTACTTTTCATTCCAGCTTATCTATTTTTTTATTTTTGTCATGTCCTTTTGGTATCATATGTAAAGAGCCATTGCCTGGTCCAAGGTTTCAAATATTTGCTCTGATTTTTTCTTTCAAGACTTTTATAGTTTTGGCTCTTACTTTTAGATCTGTAATCTATTTTGAGTTAATTTTTGTGTATGATGTAAAAAGGGGTTCAAAATCATTCTTTTGCCTGAGAATATCCAGTTCTAGCACCATTTTTGAAAATACTACTTTCTTCTTCCTGAATTTTCTTGGCACTCTTGTTGAAAATCAATTCACTGTAAGTTCAAGGATCAATTCTTTCCCATTGATTTATACTTCTGTCCTTATGCCCCTATTGGCTTTAGGTCTATGTACCATCCCGTCAAGTATTTTTTGATACTATCGTAAATGAAATTTTTGTTTTTAATTTCGTTTTCATATTGTCTGATCATATAGAAATAAAATTTAAATTTAAGATAAATACAATTGATTTTTGTATATTGATCTTGTATCCTATAAACTTGTTAAACTCATTTATTACTCATAATAGTTTTTTTAAGATTCTTTATTATATACAAGATTACATCATCTGCTAATAGGGAGTTTTACTTCTTGCTTTTCAAATCAGGATGCCTTTATTTTTCCCCCCCTTGCCTCATTTCCCTGACTGGCACCTCTAGTACAATGTCGAATAGAAGTGTCAGAGCAGACATCTTTGTCCTTTTGTGGATCTTAGGGGGAAAGTGTTCAGGGAAATCATTCACCATTAAGTCTGATGTTAGTTGTAGGGCTTTTGTGGATGCTGTTTGTCAGTTTGAGGAAGTTGTCTTGTATTTCTGAAGTTCTTGAGTGTTTTCATCATGAACATGTATTAAATTTTGTCAAATGCTTTTTCTGTGTCTATTTAGATGATTATGTCACTTTTGTTCTTTAGTGAGACGATTCTGTTACATTAATTGAGTTTCAAGTGGTAAAGCAACCTATGATTCGTGGTATAAATCTCATTTAGTTGTGGTATATAATCCCTTCTATGTGTTGCTGGATTTGGTTTGCTTACATTTTGTCAGAGTTTTTGCATATATATTCATAAGAGATATGGGTCTGTAATTTTCTTGTGATGTCTTTTATTTTGGTATGAGAGTAATACTATTGACCTCATAAAATGAATTCCCTACTCTTTTTTTTTTTTTGGAGTTTGTAAAGGATTGTTATGAATTTCTCTTTAAAAATTTGGTAGAATTCACCACTGAAGCTATCTGGACCTATGTTTGTTTGTTTGTTTGTTTGTCAGAAGTTTTAAGTTACTGACTTAATTTCTTTATTTGTAATAGATTTATTCAGATTTTTAATTTCTACTTGTCAGTTTTGGGAGTTTGTGCCTTTCTAGAAGTTTGTCCATTTTATTTCCATTTTCTAATTTGTTGGCGTATGGTTGCTCAGTGTATTTCCTTTTAGTGTGCTATAGAATCCCTTTGCTTTCTGTAAGCTTGGTAGTGCTTCCTCTCTTTCAATTCTGATTTTCACAATTTGAGCCTTCTCTCATTTTTTCTTAGTCAGCCTAGCTAATAGTTTGTTAATTTTGTTGGTCTTTTCAAGCGACCATGTTTTGGTTTCATTGGTTTCCTTTATTGTTTTCTATTCTCTATTTCATGTATTTCTGCCTAATATTTGTTATTTTCTTCCTCTGCGTGCTTTAGGTTTTGTTTTTTCTTGTTTTTCTGGTTTCTTAAGATGAAAGTTTTGGTTGATTTGAGGTCTGTCTTTTTTAATACAGGCATTCCCAAATATAAATACTCTTCTAAGCACTGCTTTAGCTTGATGTCATAAGTTGTGCTTTGTTGTATTTTCCTTTTCATTAATCTCAGAGTATTTTCTAATGTCCCTGTGATTGCTTCATTGGCCCATTGGTTATTTAGGGGTGTGTCATTTAAGTTCCACATCTTTGTGAATTTTCCAAATTTCATAGTGCTATTGATTTCAAATTTCATTTCACCATGGTCAAATAAGATATCTTGTATGACTTCAGTCATTTTGAATTTACTGAGCATATGGTCTGTTTGGGAGAATGTCTGTGCACTTAAAAGGAATAAGCTTTTTACAATTTTTCATTTAGCATAACCATAGCTTTTAATTGTCTTGATTTTTTTTGGTAAGGCTTGATGGAATTATTAGTTCTACAAGGGTAAAGGGTTTAGTTTAAATTGACACTGCATGTAAATATAGTGTTTTAGAGGGCCTGGAGTATCTGTCTACAGTCCATCTGGTCTTTAGACAGCTGTTGTCAGGCATCACTCTAAAGACAGGCTAGCAAGGAAACTACCTAAGGCAGCGTCTTCATGTGGAGAGCCTGTTCATTATGTTAGTTTAACAAAGGGAATTGTGGCAGTTACATACAGTGCATACAGTGCTTCGTTGCTGAAAGAAGGCATGCATTTGCACAGCAGAGTTATTTAGAGGTACGCAAAGAGGAGCGGGTAAGCAAGATGAGCACTGCTTTCTTTTCTGAATTGATCATGACATCAATACAAACATAATGTCAAGAATTAACTGTACCTTTCAATGTTGAAACAAAGAAAAAGACCGATGTGTGTTTTCTTATAAGATTGGAGGACAGATGATGCCTCTTTCTGTCTTTCTCTCCCTTGTTTTGGCAGTGATAGGCCAAAGGGAAGCGCATTGTTGGCCAGTTGATCTAAAAGTTCCTATGCATCATTCTGGTAATGAGCAACAAAGGCACTCATTGGCAAACGTTCCATCTTGAATAACTGAGGTCAGCAGTTTCTTTATCAAAGCAACCCAGGTTAAATATGCTCTTTTATGATCTAACACACTGTAATAATCAAATCACCATTTTTAAAAGCAACCCGGAACATTATTGAAAAATAACTTTTTTGTTTTAAAATAAAGCAGTAATACAAAACAGTGCTTAAGTTACGGGTTACAATGAATACTTTCTGTGTTTATGACCTTCCCAGATAGTCTGTAGGAAGATTGTCTATATTCTGACTATAAAAATAGGACCAGGACGAAGTTTTTTTGACTTACTGCTGGTGTATCCTAGATACTCTGTGCTTTTTTCTGGACTTTTCCTTTGCTGCCTAAGGGAGAGAGTATCACATCTATCAAGTCAAGACTTGTACATTTGCCACACCAGCTTAGACCTAACATGTTTGCATTTATGTTCAATCAGTCCATTGTGTATAATATACTCCATTGTCTTTGCTATAAAAAAAAAGGCATAATGTTAAGAATATCTTTTGTATCTCTATTGAGTAATTGTCATGCCTTTGCCTAGCTGGTTCATTTTGATCCCAAATTCAGTGTTCTTCATTTAGCTTTTTGATGATGTACTGAATAAACAGTATCGCAATATGTACCTATTTTGCTCATTTAAGAAAATATTTGTAATTGCTACCACGAGGGTTTTTCATTACCATCTAGAAGGAAAGACCTCTGTTTTCATTCAGTTAACTTTCAGTATCAGAAATTCTGTTTAGCAAAAGAAACCATAAAAACCATTTATGTGGATCAGTGAGCCTTTACTGCTATCTACCCAGGAGGAACTCAATAAATGCCTCTTGACTGATGGAAAATTGCTTTGGTAATATTAAGCAGAGAAAATATGAAGAATACATAACACATTGCTTGATGCATGATTCTTGGCTGTACTGCACTGACATGTAACTAAGGACAGAAGTTCATGCGAAGTCTATGACTGTCAGACTTTTAGAATATAGAGTGGTATCATCCAAATGACGGATGTATGTTTGCACCAGTGTTGGCTCCGAAAGTTTCTTAGAGCTTTGGGGTTGCCTCTAAAATATAGTTCCACCCCAGGCTCGCTCTCTCTCCTGTCAAGCAGACTTGAATCCCTGAATGGCCCTAGAACCACTTTGACTTCATTAAAACATTTGAACTACTTGTGTACAATTGAGCACCATGACTTTCAGAAATAGAGACCATCAAATGATACAGCAGCATTTCTTTTTTTTTTTTTTTTACCCTTGATTTTTGTTTTGTTTTATTTTGTTTACTAGATTCATTTAGCCATCTGTGGAAAATTTTTCCAGGAACACAGCCATAATTGTTTTTTTTTTAATTATACTTTAAGTTTTAGGGTACATGTGCACAACGTGCAGGTTAGTTATATATGTATACATGTGCCGTGTTGGTGTGCTACACCCAGTAATCGTCATTTAACGTTAGGTATATCTCCAAATGCTTTCCCTCCCCCCTCCCTGCACCCCACAATAGGCCCCGGTGTGTGATGTTACCCTTCCTGTGTCCATGTGTTCTCATTGTTCAGTTCCCACCTATGAGTGAGAACATGCGGTGTTTGGTTTTTTGTCCTTGCGATAGTTTGCTGAGAATGATGGTTTCCAGCTGCATCCATGTCACTACAAAGGACATGAACTCATCCTTTTTTATGGCTGCATAGTATTCCATGGTGTATATGTGCCACATTTTCTTAATCCAGTCTATCACTGTTGGACATTTGGGTTGGATCCAAGTCTCTCCTATTGTGAATAGTGCCACAATAAACATACATTTGCATGTGTCTTTATAGCAGCATGATTTATAATCCTTTGGGTATATACCCAGTAATGCGCTGGCTGGGTCAAATGGTATTTCTAGTTCTAGATCCCTGAGGAATCGCCACACTGACTTCCACAATGATTGAACTAGTTTACAGTCCCACCAACAGTGTAAAAGTGTTCCTATTTCTCCACATCCTCTCCAGCACCTGCTGTTTCCTCACTTTTTAATGATCACCATTCTAACTGGTGTAAGATGGTATCTCGTTGTGGTTTTTGACTTCCATTTCTCTGATGGCCAGTGATGATGAGCCTTTTTTCATTTGTCTTTTGACTGCATAAATGTCTTCTTTTGAGAAGTGTCTGTTCATATCCTTCGCCCACTTGTTGATGGGGTTGTTTGTTTTTTTCTCGTAAATTTGTTTGAGTTCATTGTAGATTCTGGATATTAGCCCTTTGTCAGATGGGTAGATTGCAAAAATTTTCTCCCATTCTGTAGGTTGCCTGTTCACTCTGATGGTAGTTTCTTTTGCCGTGCAGAAGCTCTTTAGTTTAATTAGATCCCATTTGTCAGTTTTGGCTTTTGTTTCTATTGCTTTTGGTGCTTTAAACATGAAGTCCTTGCCCATGCCTATGTCCTGACTAGTATTGCCTAGGTTTTCTTCTAGGGTTTTTATGGTTTTAGGTCTAACATGTAAGTCTTTAATCCATCTTGAATTAATTTTTGTATAAGGTGTAAGGAAGGGATCCAGTTGCAGCTTTCTACATATGGCTAGTCAGTTTTCCCAGCACTATTTATTAAACAGGGAATCGTTTCCCCATTTCTTGTTTTTGTCAGGTTTGTCAAAGATCAGATGGTTGTAGATATGCTGCATTATTTCTGAGGGCTCTGTTCTGTTTCATTGCTCTATATCTCTGTTTTGATACCACTACCATGCTGTTTTGGTTACTGTAGCCTTGTAGTATAGTTTGAAGTCAGGTAGCGTGATGCCTCCAACTTTGTTCTTTTGGCTTAGGATTGACTTGGCGATGCGGGCTCTTTTTTGGTTCCGTATGAACTTTAAAGTATTTTTTTCCAATTCTGTGAAGAAAGTCATTGGTAGCTTGATGGGGATGGCATTGAATCTATAAATTACCTTGGGCAGTATGGCCATTTTCACGATATTGATTCTTCCTATCCCTGAGCATGGAATGTTCTTCCGTTTGTTTGTATCCTCTTTTATTTCATTGAGCAGTGGTTTGTAGTTCTCCTTGAAGAGGCTCTTCATGTCCCTTGTAAGTTGGATTCCTAGGTATTTTATTCTATTTGAAGCAATTGTGAATGGGAGTTCACTCATGATTTGGCTCTCTGTTTGTCTGTTATTGGTGTATAAGAATGCTTGTGATTTTTGCCCATTGATTTTATATCCTGAGACTTTGCTGAAGTTGCATATCAGCTTAAGGAGATTTTCGGCTGAGATGGTGGAGTTTTCTAGATATTCAATCATGTCATCTGCAAACAGGGACAATTTGACTTCCTTTTTTCCTAATTGAATACACTTTATTTCCTTCTCCTGCCTGATTGCCCTGGCCAGAACTTCCAACACCATGTTGAATAGGACTGGTGAGAGAGGGCATCCCTGTCTTGTGCCAGTTTTCAAAGGGAATGCTTCCAGTTTTTGCCCATTCAGTATGATATTGGATGTAGGTTTGTCATAGATAGCTCTTATTATTTTGAGATACGTCCCATCAATACCTAATTTATTGAGAGTTTTTAGCATGAAGAGTTGTTGAATTTTGCCAAAGGCCTTTTCTGCCTTTATTCAGATAATCATATGGTTTTTGTCGTTGTTTCTGTTTATATGCTGCATTATGATTTGCGTATGTTGAACCTGCCTTGCATCCCAGGGATGAAGCCCACTTGATCATGGTGGATAAGTTTTTTGATGTGATGCTAGATTCGATTTGCCAGTATTTTATTGAGGATTTTTGCATCGATGTTCATCAGGGATATTGGTCTAAAATTGTCTTTTTTTGTTGTGTCTCTGCCGGGATTTGGTATCAGGGTGATGCTGGCCTCATGAAATGAGTTAGGGAGGATTCTCTCTTTTTCTATTGATTGGAATAGTTTCAGAAAGAATGGTACCAGTTCCTCCTTGTAACTCTGGTAGAATTTGGCTGTGAATCCATCTGGTCCGGGGCTTTTTTGGTTGGTAAGCTATTAATTATTGCCTCAATTTCAGATCCTGTTATTGGTCTATTCAGAGATTCAACTTCTTCCTGGTTTAGTCTTGGGAGGGTGTATGAGTCCAGGAATTTATCCATTTCTTCTTTATTTTCTAGTTTATTTGCGTAGAGGTGTTTATAGTATTCTCTGATGGTAGTTTGTATTTCTGTGGGATTGGTGGTGATATCCCCTTTATCATTTTTTATTGCGTCTATCTGATTCTTCTCTCTTCTTTATTAGGTCTTGCTAGCAGTTTATCAATTTTGTTGATCTTTTCAAAAAAGCAGCTCCTGGCTTCATTGATTTTTTGAAGGGTTTTTTGTGTCTCTATCTTCTTCAGTTCTGCTCTGATCTTAGTTATTTCTTGCTTTCTGCTGGCTTTTGAATGTGTTTGCTCTTGCTTTTCTAGTTCTTTTAATTGTGATATTAGGGTGTCAATTTTAGATCTTTCCTGCTTTCTCTTGTGGGCTTTTAGTGCTATAAATTTCCCTCTTCACACTGCTTTGTATGTGTCCCAGAGATTCTGGTATGTTGTGTCTTTGTTATCGTTGGTTTCAGAGAACATCTTTATTTCTGCCTTCATTTCATTATGTACCCAGGAGTCATTCAGGAACACGTTGTACAGTTTCCATGTGGTTGATCGGTTTTGAGTGAGTTTCTTAATCCTGAATTCTAGTTTGATTGCACTGTGGACTGAGAGACAGTTTGTTATAATTTCTGTTCTTTTACATTTGCTGAGGAGTGCTTTACTTCCAACTATGTGGTCAATTTTGGAATAGGCGTGGTGTGGTGCTGAAAAGAACATATGTTCTGTTGATTTGAGGTGGAGAGTTCTGTAGATGCCTATTAGGTCCTCTAGGTGCAGAGCTGAGTTCAATTCCTGGATATCCTTGTTAACTTTCTGTCTCGTTGATCTGTCTAATGTTGACAGTGGGGTGTTAAAGTCTCCCGTTATTATTGTATGGGAGTCTTAAGTCTCTTTGTAGGTCTCTAAGGACTTGCTTTATGAGTCTGAGTGCTGCTGTATAGGGTGCATATATATTTAGGTTAGTTAGCTCTTCTTGTTGAATTGATCCCTTTACCATTATGTAGTGGCCTTCTTTGTCTCTTTTGATCTTTGTTGGTTTAAAGTCTGTTTTATCAGAGACTAGGATTGCAACCCCTGCCTTTTTTTGTTTTCCATTTGCTTGGTAGATCTTCCTCCATCCCTTTATTTTGAGCCTATGTTTGTTTCTGCACGTGAGATGGGTTTCCTGAATACAGCACACTGATGGGTCTGTACTCTGTCCAGTTTGCCAGTCTGTGTCTTTTAATTGGAGCATTTAGCCCATTTACATTTAAGGTTAATATTATTATGTGTGAATTTGATCCTGTCATTATGATGTTAGCTGGTTATTTTGCTGGTTAGTTAATGCATTTTCTTCCTAGCATCGATAGTCTTTACAATTTGGCATGTTTTTGCAGTGGCTGGTACCGGTTGTTCTTTTCCATGTTGAGTGCTTCCTTCAGGAGCTCTTTTAGGGCAGGCCTGGTGGTGACAAACTCTCTCAGCATATGTTTGTCTGTAAAGGATTTTATTTCTCCTTCACTTATGAAGCTTAGTTTGGCTGGATAGGAAATTCTGGGTTGAAAATTCTTTTCTTTAAGAATGTTGAATATTGTCCCCCACTCTCTTCTGGCTTGTAGAGTTTCTGCCGAGAGATCCGCTGTTAGTCTGATGGGCTTCCCTTTGTGGGTAACCCGACCTTTCTCTCTGGCTGCCCTTAACATTTTTTCCTTCATTTCAGCTTTGGTGAATCTGACAATTATGTGTCTTGGAGTTGCTCCTCTCGAGGAGTATCTTCGTGGCATTCTTTGTATTTACTGAATTTGAATGTTGACCTGCCTTGCTAGACTGGGGAAGTTCTCCTGGATAATATCCTGCAGAGTGTTTTCCAGCTTGGTTCCATTCTCCTCGTCACTTTCAGGTACACCAATCAGACCTACATTTGGTCTTTTCACAAAGTCCCTTATTCTTGGAGGTTTTGTTCATCTCTTTTTATTCTTTTTTCTCTAAACTTCTCGCTTCATTTCATTCATTTCATCTTCCATCACTGATACCCTTTCTTCCAGTTGATCAAATCGGCTACTGATGCTTGTGCATTTGTCACGTAGTTCTCGTGCCTTGGTTTTCAGCTCCATCTGTTCTTTTAAGGACTTCTCTGCATTGATTATTCTAGTTAGCCATTCGTCTGATTTTTTTTCAAGGTTTTTAACTTCTTTGCCATGGGTTGGAGCTTCCTCCTTTAGCTTGGAATAGTTTGATCATCTGAAGCCTTCTTCTCTCAACTCGTCAAAGTCATTCTCTGTCCAGCTTTGTTCCATTGCTGGTGAGGAGCTGCGTTCCTTTGGAGGAGGAGAGGCACTCTGATTTTTAGAGTTTCCAGTTTTTCTGCTCTGTTTTTTCCCCATCTTTGTGGTTTTATCTACCTTTGGTCTTTGATGATGGTGACATACAGATGCGGTTTTGGTGTGGATGTCCTTTCTCTTTGTTAGTTTTCCTTCTAACAGTCAGGACCCTTAGCTGCAGGTCTGTTGGAGTTTGCTGGAGGTCCACTCCAGACCCTGTTTGCCTGGGAATCGGCAGTGGAGGCTGCAGAACAGCTGATATTGGTGAATAGCAAATGTTGCTGCCTGATCGTTCCTCTGGAAGTTTTGTCTCAGAGGAGTACCAGGCCGTGTGAGGTGTCAGTCTGCCCCTACTGGGGGGTGCCTCCCAGTTAGGCTACTCCCAGTTAGTCCCCACTTGAGGAGGCAGTCTGTCCGTTCTCAGATCTCCAGCTGCGTGCTGGGAGAACCACTACTCCCTTCAAGGCTGTCAGACAGGGATATTTCGTCTGCAAAGAATTCTGCTGCCTTTTGTCTGGCTATGTCTTGCCCCCAGAGGTGGAGACTATGGAGGCAGGCAGGCCTCCTTGAGCTGCGCTGGGCTCCACCCAGTTTGAGCTTCCCAGCCGCTTTGTTTACCTACTCAAGCCTCAGCAATGGCGTGCGCCCCTCCCCAAGCCTCGCTGCCACCTTGCAGCTTGATCTCAGACTGCTGTGCGAGCAATGAGCAGGGCTCCGTGGGCAGAGGACCCTCCGAGCCAGGCACGGGATATAATCTCCCGGTGTGCCATTTGCTAAGACCATTGGAAAAGCGCAGTGTTAGGGTGGGAGTGACCCGATTTTCCAGGTGCCGTCTGTCACCCCTTTCTTTGACTAGGAAAGGGAATTCCCTGATCCCTTGCACTTCCCGGGTGTGGCAATGCCTCGCCCTGCTTTCGCTCATGCTCGGTGCGCTGCACCCACTTTCTGACACTCCCCAGTGTGATGAACCCTATACCTCAGTTGGAAATGCAGAAATCACCCGTCTTCTGCATCGCTCACACTGGGAGCTGTAGACTGGAGCTGTTCCTATTCGGTACGGCAGCATTTCAAATGCACTGATCTGCAGTAAACTAGTGAGAACACTAGCAGTGCCACCCGGGCTTCCCCACTGAGGATATTAGTGTTCACTCTCTCCAAACCGTTACCTTTTATGAATTTTTTTCTGTCACTTCCCAACCATATGTATACTTAGCCTGTATCTCGCGCATAATTTCAGTGTATGTAATTCTATTATTTTTGAGTATTGCCCTCCTGGCACATTGAATGTATCTTCTGACTCATCATTTTCTGAATCTTAAACTATAAAATGGAAAATTATGCCTTCTGTAGATGTTTCTATACTTTCTCAAACCATTTCTGCATATATAGTACCTCCTTTGTTTCTTGTAGTAATGCTACAGGAGTTGAGAGCTCAGTTGCAGATGACAGAATCCAGGCAAGGCTTTCTAAGCAGAACATGTTTGGCTGCTGCCCACCCACCTGGAAATAACACAGGGAGGAGGGCAGCTACTAGACAGTTCAGCACAAATGCTGCTATTTCAGCTGCATGTTTGTGTGTTCTGTGTCAACATAAACCCCCCTTACATTTCCAAACAACAGCACCAACAATTTATTTACACCATCATACAGCTCTCCGCTATAGAAATAATGAGGGTCTCACTCTACCTGGAGGGTAGTCCCAAAATCTCGTTTGTTTCTGCAGTCAGTTCCACCAGTGCAGGTTCTCAGAGTGATCGTTCTTTCTTTCTCTAATTTAGGCAGTGTTCTGTCTTAGAATTCTGGGATCCTGTAACCTATAGAATGAATTGCAAGGCTAATATCACCAATAGACCCTATCTAAAACTGGGGAAATGGAGAAAGGAAATTAGTTAACATGCATAAATATATACTTGCCACACTGGGAGAGGAAGAAGTATGCATAATTATTAGACTTCTCATTTGTACAAGTGGTTACTACCCATTTCATGGTCTACATGCCCTAAAGTATCCAAATGTATCACCTAGTGGGTTGACGGACATATGCAGTGTTACTGGCAGACAGTGAAGACAAAACCAAACCTGAGTAGGTATATATTCTAGTGAGGATAAAATGGTGTCCTGTCGTGATAGAAGGGATTGAGTGTAATTAACTGGTTATTATGTAGCAGGCGGTCCCTCCAGATCGATTGTTGTTCCTAGCAAGTTGACACTCCACTGTGTTGGGAAATAGCTGAGCTCTGTGCAGGGAGGCTGCCCATGTTGTATTTTTACCACTGTGGTCACTTTGCTGATGAGCCCACTAAGCAACCTCTGGGCTACTGTGGAGAGAGTGATAGGGTGATTTATCGTGTCCACCTGGTTTTTGAGAGCCTTCTCTCCAGTAAGCATTCAGATGGACACCGTATCTATCTTACTCCTGGTTCAAGAAATCCACCCATATGCCTCTTCCCAGCCACCTGTTGCCAGCTCCTCAGTCTTCTTCCTCCTTTGTCTGTGCTGGTCCATGTAAGTTCTGATTCTTTGTGAGTAGAGGCTTGTACTGCAAGCTGTCTTTCGGATGGGTCAGATAGTCCATGATATGTGCCCATAAAGCGTGTTCCCAATGGTTTAGCTCAGTAGTTGCTGCTGCCCATGAATCAGTGTGATCCATACCTCATGCCATCTCTTCTGGTCAGACTGGACCCAGGACATGCCATGGGAAGCTCTGCTCCTCTGTCAGGGCCCTCTGTGAAGGAAGCTGCAAAGCTGTAACAGCCGACTTCAGCTGCTCATATCGTGTTGCTCCATCTGGATACCAGCTCCTCGGACAGCTGGTCATGCGGACTTTCCCATGAGGCCTGGTGGGGGCTGAGAGAAGGATGGCAGGATGCAAGAGTAGGTACATCAGTAATATAAGCTTCCTGTTGACGGAACTTAATTTTGGATGCTATTCACACCTAAATATGCTGTATATATATGACTTTTACCTGAGGACACAGTATCCTGGACATGTCCTTCTCTGTAGCCCCAATACCCAGTTCATGTGGGTCCCATGGCCATGGTTTCACGGTTAACTAACTTGAAATGTCAGCTGTTCATTCTCCACTAGGAGCCAGTATTAAGCCAATCTGTGTGTATCAAAAGGAAAATAGTTACTTACTATATGGAGTATTGTGTGACCCCAAAACCTTGGGACTTTCCACTATTCTGTTCTGACTTCGAGTATCCCAGTTCATTGGCCACAGGAGCAAGGGCAGGGTTGCTTGCCTTCCATCCTAGCCCATATGGAGGGCTTTTTCTTGGCCCACTCAATACTGGATTGAGTAATTATGGGTTACTCAGTAAATAGATCAAGGTAGTACTCAAAAGGCTACCCTGGGAGCAGACTGTAAGAATGTGCTCTCTGCCCTCCTGCAAATACTTGCCTTACCAAGCTATTCTCAGGTATTGTTACTTCTCACTAACAAATCCTATCAGCATGATACCATCATGTCTTGTGGGCTGGTAAGATGATCGAGGTTCCTATAGACTGAGTTATGGCACAGAACCAGAATTGACATAGTGCTCAGGCAAGATGGTGAAAGCAAGTAGCTTTCTGTTTTCCTGCTATTGGGATAGGAAAACACGCACATGCAAACACATACCACTTTTATCATATCGGTAGCTGCACACCAGATAAGGGAATGCGTTGACTTGATGTACTGGGTTTGATCAACTGGAATTTCTCCTTGATAAAGTTTGTTATAATCCACTGTCATTCTCAAAGACCTGTGTGTCTTCTGCACAGGCCTGCACACAAAAAAAGAGATGTGATAGGAGTCACCACCCTGAACCTTTCAAGTCTCTGACAGTGGCATTAATTTTTGCAGTTCCTCTAAAAGATGCCGTATTGCTTTCGGTTGCTATTGTGGCAGGGAAGAGAAGTTCAGACGTTTTCTTGAGCCCCTCGAATTCTAACAATGCTCACTGCATAGGTCAAGACACAACCGGAAATTCTCCCTGTGTGTAAGTGTAGATCCCATCTGTAAACCCAGGTTCTGGGCAGATAATAATACCACAGCCTCCATTTGTGTCTGACTCCCAAGCAGCTTCCACCCCACCATCAGGACACAGAGGTGTTGAGTCCTCTGGGAGAATGTCCAATAAGTGCTGAGAAGTCCAGTTATTTCTTTTTCTCCTCAAAAGTAGCTGCACATCCTTTGGGAATGGGTAGAAGAAAGACTTGTTACATGATTATATATTATGGAAGTGTCCTTCCTTAAAGGACCAACCACTCCTTCAGTGAGAGGCTGTCAGACGAGAGAAGAGCGGCTATTGAGGCTGTCGTGCTGGATCCCTCTAGGCCTCTGTCACCTGCCTAGAGATCAGATTAGAGTGTCTGAGGCTTTCCCACTATTCTGGCCCTACAGACTCTCTCATTAACTGCCCACTCCCAAATACCTGGCTAGCTTACACAGACTTTGGCCCTTCGGCTTGTTATGTTAGCCAGATCCTCTTGCCTCTGGACACTTAGCTCTGCTACCTCAGCCGTTCCTGTTCTTGTAGAAATCCGGAAGCCCTTGAGGCAGCATCTGCAGTGCTGGCCGGAATTCCTGTCTGTGGCTTCCTGGGAGTGTAGTTACGAGGTGGGTAAGCAGGAGACATGGTAGATCCCCCTAAGTCTATATTTCTACATCTGTATTTTATCAAGACATTCCTGGCATCTAGCTATTCTAGTTTGTATTACAGGGGGCTGTTATACTATGCAGAAGGTAGAAGTTTTAAGGTACTTGGTTTTAGGGCCCAGGAGAGTGCCACTTATAGACTGGCATTTTGGCAACTATGATGAACTCCCAGTTTTATACCTTGGATATCTTTCTCTAGTAACATATTACAACATCTAACAGACAAAAAAGCAAGTCGCGTAACTTTACAGCCTACTTTCACATTTATTTTCTTACTTCCTCTTTAGATAACTGTATGGTATTCATAAAACTAGATTCTTACAGATGAGGAAAGAAATTCAGAAAAGGTAATTAACTTTTCTGGGGCAGAACTAGGTCTACAACATGTATCTCTTGACTTCTTGTCCTCTTTTGTTACAACACAAATACCGTAGTGGCACGTGGATGTGTGCATGCGTATAATATGGTGCACTCACACATACGTGACACACATACCTCTCATCACATACCACTTATGCACATACCACACACATGCACACACACACATGACACACACTTAACACACATCTGTACACCATACACACACTCCCTATCCAGAAACTACAATTTGTGTCATGTCAAATGTTGATGCTCCAAAACAGCATATATTATTAAGAAACTCAAATACAGCAATTTCTTTTGTTTGGATGAAGGTAAAATCTGCATTTCAATTTCAGCTATAATCATTACTTGCAAGGTGGGTTTTTTTTTTCCTAAAAATTCTCACCTCAGTAGTTGTCCAAAACCCAACTCATGAAGGAATCTTCAGTCTCATTATTAATCAAAGAAATTTAAATTAAAATATCTTGGCAAAATGTCTGTGTCAACTCTATGTGTAATTATGTGCACACACACAAATGCTGACAAAGTTACAGTGGGTAAGCCGAAATGTGTAATTGTCTTACTGAGTACAGTTCTTTTGGAAATTAGCATGGCAATATGTAGCAAATGTCAAAAGAAATTGCATACTTAATCTAGATGTCCATGCCTGCAAGTTTATTCCAAGGAAATTGTTTAGCATAAAAAAATTATGTGCATAAAGCATTTTTTTGCAATGGAACTCTTCTCTCCCTCCCAAAAATTACTTTACAGTTTTAGAGTTTCATAAAGTATGAAAGATCATAATATATTAAATAGAATGGGGAAATATTCAGTAGAGTATTTGCAAAAAAACAAAATGTTGTGTACAATGTAGTTGCACATGTAGTTAACAAATATACTTGTTGAATTGTTGGTAGAGTCTAGGAAGTTACAAATGAAAAATTGTATAAGAATTATGTGTATGTTTGGAATTTTTGCAATAATTACAATCTTCAGTTTCTATGTCTATATAATATTTCTTTTTAGTGAAAATACATCCACTACTCGTTTTTGGTTGTTTTTATTTTTTTCACTAAAGTCCACTGATCGTCACAAAAACTCAGGAAATACAACTAAGGAGAAAGCAAATGTTCAACCAAGACCTAAGAACCCAGAGCTATGGAGGAGATGTCACACTGGACTACTGGTGTGCACAAGGGGGCAGGAGGGATGATCCCCATGGGGCATGGCCACTGGCTGTGGGAAACACAGGAGAGAGGCCAGGCAGCTGCCTGGGAAGTTAGGTTCACCACTGCATGATGGCAGCATTGAGCAGGTTGGCTTTCTTCAGGGTCCAGCTCTTGTCAGCCAGCTCTTTGTTTGGGAAAGTAGCCATGAGGATAAAGCTGGTGGCAGCCATGGCTGGCCGGGCATCCACAATGAAGAGTTGGATGTTGCTGATCCTGTGGCTGTGGTTAAATTTCTGCACCAGCCTCACACCGTCTGCAAGCCGAATTTGGATGTTTGTGGTAGTCTCTGATTCGACGATTAAGATGGAAGAGCTGGCTTTGGCTTCATTTTCTGCCAGTTGGACTGGAGAGATGGTACTCAACACCTAGAGGGCAGTGCTGCTCAGTTTCTGACCCTCGCCAGTGAAGGCTTTGAAGGCTTATTTGGACTTCATAAAGTCCTCGTCCTGATGGCCTCCATATCCAAGTTCGCTTGTCCACTGTGAGCTAGCCTCCACAGCTCTGCTGGCACCTCCCCTCTGTGGATAGACTCCAGAAACTGGGCATTGGATGGGTCTCAGTAGCTTCTGAGTTTTCCATTATCCAGGCTGAATCCACTCTTGCAGAGTTTCAGTACTACATGAACATCTTGGCTGGAATGCTGTCTCTTTTCTCCTGTCACATAAGCAGACTCTTCCTCTGGTGCTGTCCCAAGGCCATAGCCACCTCCTGCAAATGGTCTTGGTGTACTGGTCTCTCCAGGTCTCTTGGTCACTCGCTCCACAGCTACAGCTCCATGCTCTTTGGCACCTTTAAAGAGATCATCCACCAGCTCATTGGGACTTTTCTTTCTGGGAGGGCCAACAGTCTGCTGTCCACTTCTGTCTGAGGCCCCAGCATGAAACCTCTGGCCTTCCTCCTCTTCCTCATCCTCATCTTGGTCATGAGTGAAGTCTCTAAAGGATGTCACTCTATTATCACTAGGGGCTGTGCCTCTGGACACTGAACGGGAGGTTGCCTGTGAAATGGTTATGATGTCTTCTTTCTCTGTGTCATAAAAGCTCGCTAGCGCAATCTACAAGTCCCAGGTAGCCGACTCGAAGAAGCAGGCCCGGTCCTCCTCGGTGCCCGTCACAGCCACGAACTCTCTCAGCGCCTCCTGTTGCTCTGCTGCCGTCTTCGTCCCATGCGCCTCCCCACGTCCACTACTTTCTTATCGTTTCCAAAGCATCCTTGAATGGGACTTTTGTCTTTCTCCTGAGAGGGAGCTTAGCAACTGGGTTATTGAGGATGGTTTAATAGAGGGGGACGTGCTAGCTGAAACCCAAACTCTTGTGTTGTTCGTCTCACCCTGTCTACACACTGTTGCCTATGATGATTGGTCCGCTGAGGATTGTTGTTAATCGCTTTTTACTTGTTTTTCTCCTCCCCCAAAGCCAAAAGTGTTTTGAAGATAAACAGTAACTATGGCTTATAAAGCCAGCTCTGTTCCCTCTCTCTCTCTCTGTTTTGGGAGGAAGACATTGTGCATTTTTAAAGCATAACATGAAGGAGGTTTTAGTATAATATGATTTAGTGCAGGCCTCAGCTGCTATCTCTCCCAGTGGTTTTGCTGGAGGCTGGAGCTTCCCGACAGCCCTGACCACGGAGAGGTGGAATGTGGCGCTGACGTCATGGCCGCTCCTGGGAATGTTTTGCATTCCTCTTCCTGGCAGTGGTCAGGTGGCTTCCAGCAAGAATGAAGGACAGCAGCTTCCAAAGAAGAAAAAAAGAGAGGAGGAAAAGGACAGTTTATAATCAAAGTGTTGCGGGGGAGGCACTTTAATTCTGAGCCAAAATTGAAATTAGAACCAGATGTCTTGCATTCCGATGCTGCACGAATGTTAAATAAATTTATTAATGACTGTAATAACTAAGCTATTTGGCATTTTACTGAACTTAAGTCTTGAAACTCTGTAAGAATTGTGGAAAAACGACTTCTTGTAGTTGACATTTTAACTATGAAAGCAGCTTTCTGAGTGTAAAAGCAAGGATCCTGATGAAATAACCCTCTAGTTAATCTACAGGCTGTTTTAAGGTCTGTTAATATTCTGAAAGGTCACTTCTGAAACATAAAATCTCGGTAATCTGTTAACATAGTTTATGCTGTTCAAACAAATTTAAGCCAATCATTGAGAGAGGTAAACTATATTTTAGCATCTGCTGCAGAATGTCTTTTCTCAAAATATTTACACTTCCAATGTTATTTCTGTACATTACTGCTCAAACCAGATATTCAAAACAAAACAGATTCTTAACAAACAGGTTTTGCCCAAGTCTTAGAACTCTGCAATAATATGTGTAATAGAAAAATAGACAGTAATTGAAAAGTTTGTGTTTTTCTTGTCTTCCAGCCACTAAAGTACCTCTGTTCAAAATCACTATACTGGTTTAGCTAATTAGAATCTATACGTCTGTATTTTAAAATAAAATATTATACTTTTTAAAAAAACAACTTGTCTTTCAGTAGATTTGCACTCATTTTGATATAACAGCAGTTACATTAACAACAGTTCTCCAGTTTAGGTGAAATCTGTTTGAATACTTCCTGTTATACATTGAAATGGAAAGTTGGCTTCCTCTTGTAGGTCATATTGCTGGTGAGGAATTTCCAGAAATGTGGAGAAGTGCTGACTCATAGTATACAGTGGACTGATCCAGCAACAGTAGGACTTCAGGGGGTTTTTTGAGCTATTGGCTGAGGCAAGCAAAATATGTGGCTGTAATGTTTCATTTTATTTTTAGATATAAGGGTGAAGGTGGAGGAGAGACTGTTGCTTGGCATGGGATCTATGTTAATAGCTTTAAAATGGCTACAAGTTCTAGGGTTAGATGTGTGTCTAAATGTGTGTTTTCCTGCAGTCTATTATTAGAATTTGGAAAACAGGTTGTTTTTGCTGTAGTCACCCTACTGTTGTTCTCTCCGCCTCTTGCCCACAGGTGAACCATGTGCCTTCTTGGGCTGTGGTTGGTGACTCACCATGGGTTCTATAATGTGAAAGTCACATAGTACTTGCATTCGGGAGAGTGCTGCAGAAAAAGGTCCATGGCATTGCACCTTTTGTGTCTGATCAAAAGTCCCTGAATCTAATAATAACAATTTAAGTTTAGCTGACAGGAGTACAGAGAAAAACTAGCATTTTTTGCCTTTAATATGTCTGCTTGTGTCCTATATATTTTACATTCGTTAAATTGTCTGACTCTGAAGTTACTGATTGAGTTTTTTTTCATTCATTTGGTATAGAAATGACTGCTAGATTGGGTTTGGTACAGGGATTTCTAAAACAAAAACTCACCACCTAAACTCATCCCTGGTTTATAAAGTTAATATATCCCAAATGCACTTATCTATCAGTTCTACAAACATGCACTCACTGCTCTGTGTTGGTGCTGATGACATGGAGAAGGGAAAATGTGCTCCTTGTTACCTGAGGGGAGGGAGGTGCTGGGAGACCACTGCAGGGGATGTGTCTACAGAAATATGTATAGTGTTACTTTTCAGTTACTATGGTAGAAATCTAAGGAAACAGGCATAAAAGAGGGGTATACTCAAATCTGTGCTAAAGTCTGTGGAAGTGGTTTTTTGGATGTGATTCTGAGGCTGTCAGAGTTACTGATTGAAAGTGATTTGAATAGGCAATGTTAGGAGAGACATAAAAAATAAAAACCAGAATATGATGAGGGGGATAAGGGAAATATAAGTATGTAGGTGACTGATATTCAGATATCTGAAAAGGAAAAACAAATAAACAATATACTACAAATTATATTTGTATGCGCTTTGAGGCTAACACCCAAAACAGCACACATGGTTTCACAAGCACCTCTGACTGCTTTCAAAGGCTGTAAAAGGCTATGCTTTTCAAAGATATTCTGTCCTTATGTTTCTGAGGTTTATATTTTTCATCATTCCTGAAGAATTTGAATAGCTGTTTGTTAATCATAAGGATTCACAAAATCATAGAAATTATTTTAAACATGATTTCCTGTTTTCTTTAAAATTCAACAAAAGGAAGAGCACATGTCCTCCTTTTGAACAGAGGTCCCAGGGCAGGGTAGGGGATGGAAATGGGAGGCTGGGCCACACTGTGCTGTGGAGGCTTAACCTCCACATCTGACCCCCACTGGCCTTCAACTGATTGTAGTGTGTTTCCTGACAATAGCCCATTACTTAGATTTTCTATCTGCCAGTTTCTTCTGCTAAAAGATCTTCTGCTAAAGAAACCAGTGACCTATTTTGGTGCTTATGAGGAATTACTTACAGAATTAAGCTCATAGTTCAAAATATGAGGGATCATTCTCTGCTTTTTAAAGTGTGTGTTCTCCAAACACAGCAAAGAAGAACCTTGTCAACATCTACCTAATAATTCTGAGAATCAACTGAATACTGTTATGTGGTTGTCCTTAGTTTTGATGTCCTCTGGTATAGAAAAGACTGAAAGTGATGAAGGTGGGGTATAATTAAAGCCTGCTCCTGTCCCAAAGGATCCTTGGGAAGTGTCCCAATCCCCTTGGGAGGCTAATCTACAAGTCTTAGAACCAGAATAGTGACATATATGGCTCTATAATAGCACTTACAGGACTTTATTATATTTTGTCCCTCATTCCCAATACTGTATGAAATTCCAGGTCTAAATTGTCTGAACTGTTTTTCTATGCAGATCTCATAAGCGTATAGATATTTAATCCATTTGTTGACTGAATAAATGAAATTGCCCTTCCTTGAGGCAGAAATACATTTCCTCTGTAAGCTTTTGTGTGTATACACATACAGTCCATGAAATGCCTTTTTTTCCTTTTTGAGACGGAGTCTCGCTCTGTCGCCCAGGCTGGAGTGCAGTGGTGCGATCTCGGCTCACTGCAACCTCCACTGCCGGGTTCAAGCAATTCTCCTGCCTCAGCCTCCTGAGTAACTGGGACTACAGGCGCTCACCACCACGCCAGGCTAATTTTTTGTATTTTTAGTAGATACAGGGTTTCACCGTATTAGCCAGGATGGTCTCGATCTCCTGACCTTGTGATCCGCCCGCCTCAGCCTTCCAAAGTGCTGGGATTACAGGCGTGAGCCACTGTGCCCAGCCAATGTCTGTTTTTTAAGAGACAAAGTCTGCCTTTGTTGCCCAGGCTGGTCTTGAATGTCTGGGCTCAAGTAGTTAGTCTTTGGCTCGGCCTCCCAAAGTGCTGGGATTGCAGGCATGAACCATCATACCCAGCCTCATGAAATGCTTTTTAAAAAAATTGTGGTAAAATATGCATAACATAAAAATTACCATTTTAACCATTTTTAGATGTATTTTCAGTGGTATTAACTACAATCATAATGTGGTGTAACCAACACCGCTCTTCATTTCCAGAACTTTTTCATCATCCCCAACATGAACTCTGGTGCCTACTAAATACTAACTGCTCCTTCTCCCCATAAGTCCCTAGTAACCTCTATTCTACTTTCTGCCTGTATGAAGTTGCCTATTCTAGGTAACTCTTAAGTGGAATCATACAATATTTGTTATTTTGTGTCTGGCTTTTTTTACTTAGCATAATGTTTTCAAAGTTCATTCACGTTATGTGTCAGAATTTCCTTCCTTTTTTAAGGCTGAATAATATTCTATTGTATGTATATGCCACATTTTTTTTATCCATTCATCTGTTCGTCCTGTGAAATATTTGGTTTGTTTTCACTTCTTGACTACTGTGTGAATAATGCTTCTGTGAACATAAGTATACAAGTATCTGTTTAGTTTCTGCTCTCAATTTTTTTTCGGCTATAGATCTAGGAGTGGAATTGCTGGATTTTATGGTTCAACTTCTTAAGGAACTACCATATTGTTTTCCACAGAGGTTGCATCATTTTATATTCCTACCAGCAATGCATGGGACTTTCAGTTTCTCCACATTCTTACCAACACTTATTATTTTCTTTTTTTGATAATTGCCATTCTAATGGGTGTAAAGTGGTATTTAATTGTGGTTTTGATTTGCATTTCCCTAATGACTTGTCGCCCAGGCTGGAGTGCAGTGGCACGATCTCGGTTCACTGCAACCTCTGCCTCCCAGGTTCAAGCAATTCTCCTGCCTCAGCCTCCCAAGTAGCTGGGATTACAGGCACCTGCCACCACGCCCAGCTAATTTTTTATATTTTTAATAGTGACAGAATTTCCCCAAGTTGGCCAGGCTGGTCTTGAACTTCTGACCTCAAGTGATCAACCCGTCTCAGCCTCCCAAAGTTCTAGGATGACAGGTGTGAGCCACCGTGCCTGGCAGATACACCTTTAAATTCTGAAATACCCCCACTTAAAAAAATAATTATTACTATTACTTGCAAAATAAAAGTCTGCTACTAAGATACAGAGAGTTCCTCATCAATCCTTTATACTCTAATACCAGCCCTCCCCGTGCCCACAGACACTGGGTGCTTGATATGAGGTGCATATCCATGACCACAGATGTCCCTGAGGCTGCTGATCCCTGAGGCTCAGAAAAGAGTGGGCTTCTCCCTCATCACCTAGTCTGTCTACACAATATTCTGTTGATATATTTGTATCAAATTCATTAGGTATCCAAAATGATTATGTTCATCTATCCTGATTGTAGTTTTCTCAGAAAAAAACATGCTTTTAACCTAAAGCTATCAATAATATGTAGGCACTAAATAATTTGAAAAGAAGTTTGTGAAATTATTCACAGTGAGAACATCTTGTAATCATGAAATCAATGAAAAATTTGCTAATTTTCATGGTTTCATTATTCGTATTTAACTCTAATCCATCTGAAATTTATTTTGATGTATCATTTGAGGGTAGAGATTAATTTTAATTATTTTTCAAACAATTTTATCAGCACTACTTTCTGAATAATTTTCCCTTACTGATTTTAAATGCTTCTCCTATCGTATATTATATTCCTATACATCATAAGAGTTCTTGCTTCTACATTCTATTTCATTGTGTTATAGCTTTTCTTTTTCATTCTAATCTCTTTCGTTAAGCTAATATACATTCTGTAGTTGGAGTTTTTACTTTAATTTCTAAGGTCGTTAATACTGTTAAAAAATATTTAAAGTAATTGTAGGCTATTCAGTGAGTATTCACAGATATTCTCCATGTGAAAAAGTGCATTGGTGGCAATTCATAGATACATTGGTCTGGCACAGCAGCCAGGCACTTTGTTAGTTCCACTTTCACCTCATGCTAGGCATGCAGGCATCCTAAAAGTTCAGGTGTGTTCTTGTGATGTGCTTATTATTATATTCAGGAACTTATTAATAGAAATTAAATTATAGAACCTGCTGCTCCATTTAATTGGCTACAACATTCTTGCAATGGTAACTATTTTGCCTTGGGCTTCACCTAATTATCTCTGTTAGAAGTGTAGAAATGTTTATAGCATTTCCTTTTTGAATATTTGGAACAAATATTTTTATTTGATTTATGAAGCTTTTCTCTTTATTTGACCAAGAAATGATATGGTGGTCCCATTATGTGTCTAGACGCTGTGCTGAAAGCATTGGGAAGCAGGAGCACATTCACACCAGAGCCTCACATCTAGTAACAGCCACTCGCTAGAACTGGGGTGTTAGGGCATGTTGTTATATCACTGAAGTCTTCTACTACTTTTTTTTTTTTTTTTTTTTGAGACAGAGTCTCGCTCTCTCGCCCAGGCTGGAATGCAGTGGCGCAATCTCGGCTCACTGCAAGCTCCGCCTCCCGAGTTCATGCCATTCTCCTGCCTCAGCCTCCTGAGTAGCTGGAACTACAGGTGCCTGCCACCGCGCCTGGCTAATTTTTGTATTTTTAGTAAAGACAGGGTTTCACCATGTTAGCCAGGATGGTCTCGGTCTACTGACCTTGTGATCCGCCTGTCTCAGCCTCCCAAAGTGCTGGGATTACAGGTGTGAGCCACCGTGCCCGGCCTCAAGTCTTATGCCACTTTTAAAGTCTTATGTTAGCAAAATGAAGAAATGTGAATAATTGGTGAAACCTTTGAAAGCCAAGCTCTAAGATTCCTGTAAAGAACTGTAGGTTGGAAATAATTTAATAATGCCAAGTACATATGATCAAGAAAATGATAAAGTGGACAGTTCTCTGACCTGGCTATGTGTTTTGTTGTTGTTGTTGTTGTTGTTGTTTTGGAGACAGAGTTTCGCTCTTGTTGCCCAGGCTGGAATGCAGTGGCGCGATCTCAGCTCACTATAACCTCTGCCTCCTGGGTTCAAGCAATTCTCCTGCATCAGCCTCCTGAGTAGCTGGGATTACAGGCACATGCCACCTTGCCTGGCTAATTTTTGTCTTTTTAGTAGAGGCGGGGCTTCATCATTTTAGCCAGGTTGGTCTCAAACTCCTGACCTCAGGTGACACACCTACCTCAGTCTCCCAAAATGCAGGGATTACAGAAGTGAGCCACTGTGCCTGGCCACTACATGTTCTTTTAAGCCCCATAACAAAGTTTTTTTAAAGATGCTTTGGTTGAGCGCAGTGGCTCACGCCTGTAATCCCAACACTTTTGGGAATCCAAAGTAAGGAGGGAAGATCACTTGAGACCGGGAGTTCAGAACTAGTCTGGGCAATATGGCAAGACCCTGTCTGTAGTAAAAAAAAAAAAAATTAAATTAGCCAGGCATGGTGGCACAGGCCTGTAGTCCCGACTACTTGGGAAGCTGAGGTGGCAGGATTGTTTAAACATAGTCCAGGAGATCAAGACTGCACTGAGCTGTGATGGCACCACTGCACTCTAGCCTAAGTAACAGAGCAAGACCCTGCCTCAAAAAAACAAACAAAAAAGATACTTTGATTATATGTGATAGCAAGTTTCCAAAAAAAAAAAAAAGAGATTAATTTATAAATACATATGCTTGATTGGAGACATGATCTTTAAAAATTTTTAAACAAGGTACATGATCAAAGACAACTGAATTAGTCAATGAGCATAGAGTGTGACAGATTTTAAAATTCTACCTCTCATCATTATATTAAGCCCTTCTACCAATTGGTATAGCACAAATTCATCCTGAATCCTATGGGAGGAAAAGGGGTTAGCTACCAATAATCTTATAGCCTGAACTTGACTATAGATAATATAGTTGTATTTGAATATGGAGTATCTATTATTTGATTCCCACTTAGTTATCTTTAGTTTTCCTGAAAACTTATAAACAGGAATTTTAGGGACACGCCTCTTGTAACACAGAGAGGCAAATATTTTATAAACTCTGTACACATTCCTGTATTGATCAGCTGGCTCATTAAATGATCCCCCATCTTGTTAATGATCAGTTGAACGTGTGTAAGCCCCATAGATGGCGGGGACCTGTTCCATTCATCTTTTTTTCTTCCTTTTGAAACTGGTATATGTTGAGTGTCTGATATAAATTGAACAAAAGTTGAATTGTTTAATTTTATGCTTGTATCAAGCAAGCTCCCAGAAGTCTGGCTAAAGAGTAGTTTGTTCATTTAAAAATCTAGCCTTGAGAATCTTTGTACCATGAATATTTTTCTCTCTCAGCCCCAGAGCCAATTCCCACCCCTTTCAGTCTAATCTTTGGCAACACAAGACCGTGTGCTGGAAGTGGCATGAAAATTCTTAACTTATTCCTTTCAAAAAAGAAGCTAACTGTATTTAATGCTTTGTGTAGGCTATTTCTTTTCATCCTTAACACAAATGGAAGGGAGGTATTATTGTAAATTTGCAGATGGGGAAACTGAAGTCATCAAGGTTAAATAACTTGCTGAATTCCCACCACCAGTGGATCACAAAGCTATGTGACACTGAGCATGACTTCCCAAAAGAACCCCATCTTGCCATCCTATGATCTGTAGATGAAAGTAGGGTTTGCTGATGGCCCTGAGAAAATCTTAACAAACTGGATGAGGCTCAAAGACTTTTCCAGGGATATGGCTCCAGAAATGTGGCCTTCCCTTTGTGGGTCCAGCATGACCTCATCCTGCTGCTCCATATGGCATCAATGTAAGTATAGACATGGCCTTGCTCTGAAGAAAAGTAAAAAGGCTCCACTTCTTTAGAGGAAAATGCATGTGTACCATTTTGAGAATGAATGTTGGATCCAAGACATCTGACAATAGAGAGGCTCCGAAGAATGGGGTAATACATCACAAAGATTGGATGGGATCCATGTATGCCTCTGAACCCTTCCTTGTTTCTAGGGGGCTGTTCCAAAGCAAAGTTGAGGTCAACCCCATTCAGTTTTACCAGAGATTTAATTGGACATGCTTTGGCTAATCAACTAGTAATAACCATTTTTCACATTTCTTCCTTTCCTTACTGCTTTCTCCTTAAGAGCAAATAATTAATATCAGAAATTTCTGTCTTGGGTATTATGGGACGTGTGTGGCTGTAAATGAAGAAATTACAGAACCTACATGGAAGATACCAGAAAAAATACCCAGTCGTTTTGTTATTTTTTTTTTCTTTTTTTTTTGAGACTGAGTCTCGCTCTGTCAGCGCTATCTTGGCTCACTGTAACCTCCACCTCCCAGGTCCCTATTCAAGCAATTCTCCTGCCTTAGCCTTCGGAGTAGCTGGGATTACAGGCATGCATCACCGTGCCCAGCTAATTTTTGTGTTTTGAGTAGAGATGGGGTTTCACCATGTTGGCCAGGCTGGTCTTGAACTCCTGACCTCGTGATCTGCCCACCTCAGCCTCCCAAAGTGCTGGGATTACGGGCATGAGCCACCGCGTCTGGCCACTCTTTATTTTTTTATTTTCCTCTACTCAAGACAGCTTAGAAGAGAGATCCATTTTGCATTTGGAATTCTTCCAGTTAGTTTTGAAATCTAATCAACAAGATTGGGGAATGTTTTATGTTAATGAAATATGTTCCTAGTTCTTAGAAATATATGAATGAGGCCAGGCACGATGGCTCATGCCTGTAATCCCAGCACTTGGGGAGGCAGAGGCGGGCGGATCACTTGAGGTCCGGAGTTCGAGATCAGCCTGTCCAACATGGTGAAACCCCGTCTCTACTAAAAATACTAAAACTAGCCAGGCGTGGTGGCGGGCGCCTATAATCTCAGCTACTCTGGAGTCTGAGGCAGGAGAATTGCTTGTACCTGAGAGACAGAGATTGCAGTGAGCCGAGATCGTGCCACTGTACTCCAGCCTGGCAGCTTGGGCGACAAGAGCGAGGGTCTGTCTCAAAAAAAAAAAAAGAAAAAAAGAAACATGAATGAGCAGGAGAAAAAGAACTGTGATACTGAAGGGGTCGTCCTCTCCTCCTGTGCTCCACTCTTCCCAATGGAGCATGTGCTTTGACTCTGGGGTTTCTGCAGCATCCGCAATAAATATGTAACTGTATTTTGTATTTACCCACATGTGTTTTCCCTCACATGGTGTCTTTCCCTAAATCTGTGAAGAAAATAACTGTTTTAAAGTTCATTTATTTTCTCCATTTGGTTGTCAGCAGCAGGAAAGGCTGCCGAAGGATCCGAGCCAGCGTGGAAATGGGAAGGGCCAGTGAGCTCAGAGGGAAAGAGGAAGTCTCTATGTCCTGGTTACCAGCATGACCCCAGGTCGAATGACTCCCTCACCCTCTCCTCCTGCCAAGGTTGGTTAGGGTTCAAATGTGTTCCTACCCAAAATCACACAATGTCATTGTGTGGGATGCACAATATTCCATTGCTTTGCTCTGTTAAAAAAGACAGTTAAAAGTAAGAAGTATTTGTTGCAATTTTTAAAAACATGGTTTTTAAAGCTATCATCTTTATTATTAGTTTTTAATGCTAAAAGCATTTTATTTACTGAAGATTCTTGGTTTTGGATAGGTTTTATTTTTTCTTTAGGTGGTAGTACTCTATTTCTGAGAAAGCTCTTTATTATGCATCATTTGTGAAATCTCTAGTAACCTGATGATGTTTCTGTCACATTGTTTTGAAAGGAATAGTTCAAAGATTTAAAGTGATCTTTTTTTGTTGTGTGTGTGTGTGTGTGTGTGTGTGTGTGTGTGTGTGTGGTTTTCTTTCTTTTTATTTTTTATTTTATTTTATTTTATTTATTTTATGTATTTTATTTTATTTTATTTTATTTTTTGAGCCAGGGTCTCACCCTGTCCCCCAGGCTGGAGTACAGTGGCACAATCTCAGCTCACTGCAGCCTCGACCTCCCAGGCTCAGACAATCCTTCCACCTCTCGAATTGTTGGGACTACAGGCATAGCGAGCCACCATGCATGGCTCTTCTTTTTTAATGCAAGTATTTCTTTTGGAATTCGAACTTTAATACTGCTTTGGTGTGTTTTCACCTAAATTCCATTTTGTGAGCTTCTTAGTATTTGATTGAAAACCTATTTCGTTTTACTTGACCCTAACTAGATCAACAAGATAAGGATATTACCCAAAGGTCGTTTCTAGTAGGATTGTAGCCACAAACGTCAATTCTGTAGCCAAGTACGGACTAATGTGGACTGAGAACTTGGCTTGGAGGAAAGACGCATTTCCACCTGTTCAGGGAGGTTTGAAGATTATCCATGTTTTAAGGGAAGAGGCCAGCTGAATGTGGAGAGTGCAAAGATGTAACTGTCACTTGAGCTTTTTAGAAATCCTTCGATGTAGCCGCCAATTTAAATAAACCACCTCAAGTCCAGCCAGTACAGCATCTCTGCTTTATCTTCAGTGTGAGTCTGTCTACCTGCCGGCTGGTGATGGGGCTCAGGCTGGATCATGGATGCGACCACCCTGCACCCAGGCCTGCCCCTCTTTTCCCTGTTACATAGTGCTGGGCAGCCTCTGGGGACCTCACAGATTTTTGGTTTTTAGTGGTGATAACAGCATGATCAGGCTGCAGCCTTCTCAATAAGAAGTGCTAACTTCCTCAGGAAAACAGAAGTGTGGTATGCACCATTACATAACCCAGTTTCTCTGGTGATACAATTTTAGTTTTTGAAAGCTGTTTTGAAGTCTTCCCACAGAACTGCAGGCCTCTCTGTTTTCCCGTATGAGGTGAGGAGATGGCAGTTTTGTCCACACACCCATGAAAAAAACACAATGACGGATTAAGTGTCCTGAAGTGTCAGAAGGATACCTGGTGTGGTAGTTTCTAAAATACCACTAAAAGTTATTTTAGAGATGAATTAATTAGAATTGACACCTGAGTTGGGTTATCAAATGAAATAAAGGGTGCCAGGTGAATGTAAATTTTAGATAAACTACCAGGCACATGTATACTAAAAAAATTATTCGTTGTTTATCTGAAATTTACATTTACCTGGGCATCCAGGTAAATCAGGCAACTCTCTACCTGAAACTAGATTATGCAAACTAATAATTAACATAAAAAGTACTGTCATTGTGTGGATGAGAAATCTCCTCCTCCTCTACTCCTAAACCAGTTTAGGAAGCCTGTGCTTCATCATTTCTCATATACTCTCTTCCCATGTACATCCAGATTAAAATGTGTGTATCTGGCATGTGGCTCACTGTTTCACATGCCTAACTGCAGCCCCTCTGGGAGCCTATAATCGCAGCACCATTTTGGTAGGTCAGCCGTGGGCAGCAGGTCCTGAACTCTCCTGACCACCCCCGAGGAACTGCAGGCTCTCAGCATTTGTGTGTGTTCCTCCTCAGAGCCCTGGGACAACCCCAGCCAGCTAGAGGCAGAGAGACGGGCACGTAAACCTCCTGGCACATCTTGCGGGTGCCTGGGCCATAGTATGCGACTGTCCTAATTCTCTGAAGGTCTCAAAGCATTTTCATATTAAGTTATTCAAGTGACCCAGAGAACAAGAAAGGAGTTGCTACTGCATGATGTCAGAGAACACTCAGAGGTTGGAAGGGAATTGGGAGAACTAAGTAATTATTAATAAATTCTAAAACTTTAATAATCAGTATTCAAAGGAGAAAGAGTGGAGCTAACACTTTGTACCAAGGGTGCTGGTCGTGGGAATTAAGACGTCTCCTGCAAAAGATTTCCGATACAATTTAGTAAAATGTAGTTTTTAGGGGAGACCTTTTACAGAAGGAAGCTTTTATTTCCAAAGGACTTCATGAAAGGTGTAAAGGCCACACTGTGAATTAGGGATGACACACCCTGTTTTGAATTGGATTTCCTGCTAGTTCTGATCCGAGGCATTCTTCCCGGACTAGGGTGAATTCAGTTCCAGTGTTTGCTTGAAAACTGAATCTGGTCATTGTATGTGCAGTTTGGCTTCCTGCCTGCTGTTAAAGTACAGAGCAAACTTCAGCTAGTTACTCCCTATGATTCTGTGTCCTCCTAAAGAGCAGGGAAAGAAGAGGGGAAAACCCAGGGGGTGACTGAGTTCATTTACATGCTGTGCCAAAGGGCAGCTGCTTGCTGCCCTGTCGTCACAAGATTCTGTGGAGAATCCTGATATTCCATTTACCAGAATAGGAGACAGCCTGGAAAACAAAAGGAAAAAAAGTATCTTTCTTTCTATGGTTCTAGCTTTGGCATTACTAACTGAATAACCTACTTTCTTTTTCTTTAACAAACATAGGTGAAAATTTAGAAAATTTTATGTTCTCCCTCTTTCCAAAGTTTTCTGTATGAAGAAAGAACTTATAAAAAGAGGTCACAGCTGGGCGCGGTGGCTCACGCCTGTAATCCCGGCACTTTGGGAGGCCAGGGTGGGCGGATCACTTGAGGTCAGGAGTTCGAGACCAGCCTGGCCAACATGGTGAAACCCCATCTCTACCAAAAATACAAAAATTAGCCAGACGTGGTGGCGTACGCCTTTAGTCTCAACTACTCAGGCAGCTCAGGCAGGAGAATCGCTTGAGCCCAGAAGCCACTGCACTCCACCCTGGGTGACAGAGTGAGACCCTGCCTCAAAAAAAAAAAAAAAAAAATCACAAGGCAGGGTGGTAGCACTGCTGGCTAGTTGGACCTGGCTGTGCCTACTGAGTTGTCCTGAGAGAATACCAGCTTGTGTACATGCAGTCTGGATTTGTGGGAAGTGTGGGGGGCTTACCCCTTTTCCCTGCAGTTGTAGAAAATGTGATGCAATCTGCTCAGTGTAGTTCCAGCCACCCCTTAAGATACCTGGCAAAACTTAGCAGAGTGTGGATCAGAAGGAATCCAGAAGCATATAGTGGCACCAGCCTATGTGTCCTTAGGAATCTTGTATTCCCCTGAATTAAACTTAGAGCCTCTGAATTTGCGGAAAGGACGGAAAGGAAAGATGTTCTGTTGTGGGGCTGTTCCCAGGCTCAGCTTCCTCACACTGTGGCAGTGCATCTAGTACTGAAATAAGGAACATTGCAATGATGCCTGGGGTCAGCAAGTGGCCTTGCTGACATCACAACATGTGCATTTCTCACTGTTCTTGGTTATTTAATTCTGGTCTGGTCCATTGGAATAGAGCCAGATTAAACATCAATAAATTTTGAGTTTACTATTAACAAAGAGCAGAGTCCTGCTACCTTACTGTTACTTTGCTAGGTGCTAAGAGAGAAATCAGAAAGTTTAAGGCATGGATTTTGGTCACAGGGAGCAAAATCTAGTCTTTATTGGCTAAGAAGCCTTAAAAACCATGTAACTGACACATAGTGGCAGACCACAAGCAAAAAGAAAAAAATGAACACTGCTTCTTCTTGGCTGTTTTATGGAGATGGTGCATTTAGCTGCCTGGTGTTTAGACGAACCAAGTGTACAGAAATGAAACCGTTCAGGAGATTCCCAGAGCTAACTGCAGGGTGCTGCAGGGATGTGGCAACTGAACATCCAGGAACTGTAACAAGACAGTGTTTAAATAGGTCAAAATGAAGCAGTCCAAAGGAGGAGTTCTGACTTCTGGTTTCCAGTCTGGCATGTAAGGCGGGTGGAAGTTGTCATTCCTGTCTTCACAATAAGAAAAATTGAACAAACTAAAAATCAGTGGTTTTTAGCTTCATCAGAGAATTGTCACAGAACAAACAGCTGCCCCCAGATTGGAGCAAATGACAGGCAAATAAACAGAGAATCACAGCTTCCCAGAGCAAAAGACCTGAAGCAGAAGTATCCAGCAGAACCCAGAAGCAGCCTAAGAAAACTTCAATGAATTCACACATTGCCAGAGGCTCGGTGTGGACAAGCTTGCAAGTTACACTCCAGGGGGTCATGTCTTGGAGAGAGGAGGCACACTTTTGTTTTATGTTTTATGTTCTATGTCTAGGAACCCTGCTATGTTCTCACTGTGAAGATTAGGGAACAACCCATTGTGCTTGTATCCGGGAAAGGGAAAGGTAGCCATTTAACAGTATACCGGAGCATTCAGCCCTCAAGAGAAACTATTTTACCAGAGTCTGACCAATTGGGGTTTTATTGGAGCCCAGTTAACTTGGGGGGAAGGAAAAATGCCAACACCAACTCCAGATTTTCCTCCAGCCTTCCTGTTTCTCTGGGGAGAAAAAAGCTCAGAAGCACCTGTCAAGATCACAGCCCAGAGGCACAGGCTTACTAAAGACCTAGACCTCATCATAGGACTATAGAACACCTCCCATACCCTGACACCATACCACCACATCAGCAAGGCTCCTGTGTAGTAACAGAGGAATAAAACGGAAAGAACTGAGCATCTCAGACCTTATTTAAGAAGAAGGCTGTAGAGAAACCCAAAGATAACAGGGGAGACAAAAATATGGATACCAGAGAAAATTTTAGCTTTGGAAAACACTCTAGCAAACAATAATAATAAAGACAGCCCATCATTAAAGTTGCCAGGTCAACCAGATGTAGCCTCTGTAGGTGTTGGCCTTGGCAACCAGCTTGGGATCAGTATGGTTTGCCAGATGGCCCCCATTGGCACCAGTCTTGGTTGGGTTCACCATATGTTGCCTGTGGGCTACTGTTTTATTTTATTTTTCTATTTCCATCTTTGGACAGAGAGCTACCATTCTTTTATGGGACGTGAAATGGTGAAGGCAAACACACATATTGCTGTCATTGTTTTCTTGCTTTCCTAAATTACTTTTACCAGTGGTATATCTTTTTTTAAAAACTATCTACTTGGAGATGGTGTGTCTTGATTGACATCTCATGGAGAAGTTGATGGGGAAAATACTGGTTCTGTGGAAGGACTCTCTCCATTAGTGGCTTGCTCATCCAGCTCTGATCTTTCTGTTTCAGGACTCTCCCTGTTTCAGCAACAGCAACAACATGATAATAACAAACCTCACATATGTTGTTCCAGTGGATAATTGTAATTTTTTTAAATAAATTGTTGTAAAACCAAGGACAGTTTCATCACCTTTTTCTATATAGCTGTTCACATGGGGCCAATCTGTCTTTGCAAAAAAAAAGTGAGAAAAGGAATCCTTGATACTTTCCCCTTCAAGTCCAGCATCTGCTTGTTTAAATACATATCTCGTGTAAAATGCGAAAGATAAAAAATATTAAAAAGTGAAGTTTTAAAACCTTATACTAAAGATCTTTATACTGCAGTCTGTCTCACACAGTATATCATGTCTGGCTTTCAACAACAAAAAATTACTAGGCGTTCTAAAAGACAAATAAGTCACAGTTTGAAGAAACAGAGCAAGCATTAGAACCAGACTCAGGTTTTGCAGAGGTGTTAGAATTAATCAGACTAGGATTTTTTTTAATTCCTAAGATTAATATGTTAGGGGCTCTAAAGGGAAGATTGGACAACAGGCAAGAACAGGTGGGTGAAGGAGAGAAATGGAAACCCTAGGAAAGATCAAAAGGAAATCCTAGAAACCGAAGATACCATAACAGAAGTGAAGAATGCCATCAGTAGACTAGACGTGGCCACTGAAAGAATTAGTGAGCTTGAAGAAATGTCAACCAAAACTCCCAAAACTAAAATACAAAAAGAAAAAAGAGTGAAAAAAAAAAGGGAACATAATATTCAAGAACTGTGGGACATTTGCAAAAGGTATAGCATATATGTAATGGGAATACCAGAGGAGAGGAAAGACAGGAAGTCAAGAAAAGAATTTTTCCAAATTAATGATAGGTTCCAAACCGCAGATGCAGGAAGCTTAAACACCAACAGGGTAAATAAAACAAAATCTACGCTTAAGCATGTCATACTTAAACTGCAGAAAATTACAGACAAAGAAAAAACACCAGAGGGGGAGCTGGCAGAAACATACCACCTATAGCGGAAGAAGGAAAAGAATTACATCAGACTTCCCTTCAGAAATCTTGCAAACAAAAAGATGTAGCACAATATTTAAAGTATTAAAGGAGGCCGGGCCCGGTGGCTCAGGCCTGTAATCCTAACACTTTGGGAGGCTGAGGCGGGAGGACCACGAGGTCAGCAGATCGAGACCATCCTGGCTAACATGGTGAAACCCCATCTTTACTAAAAATACAAAATTAGCCAGGCACGGTGACACGCACCTGTAATCCCACCTACTTGGGAGGCTGAGGCAAGAGAATCGCTTGAGCCCAGGAGGCGGAGGTTGCAGTGAGCCGAGATCGCATCACTGCATGCCTGGGCAACAGAGCGAGACTCCATCTCAAAAAATAAATAAATAAAATAATAAAAATAAAGTATTGAAGTAAACAACTCACCAACTTAGAATCCTATATCTAGCAAAAATATCCTTCAAAGGTGACAAAAAATTGAAACACTAGCCCAGATAAAAACTGAGACAATTTGTCACTACTAAGGCTACCTTGCAAGAAATGTTAAAAGAAATTATTCAAAAGGAAGGAAAATAATATAGGTCAGAAATTGAGATCTACATAAAGAAAGAAGGATTATAACTGAAGGAATAAATGTAGGTAAAATAAAACCTCAGTTGATCTAACAGATAAGTTTGTTTAAAATAATAGCTAAAATGTATTCAGTGGTCATAGTTCATGTATAAATGAAATGAATGACAGCAATATTATAAGAGATACAAGGAGGAATTAGAAATATTTTGTTATTGTAAAGTACTTGTGCTAACCATGGAGTGGCATAGTGTTTAAAAGTGGACTTAAATTACTTTTAAATGCACATCAAACTCAAGAGGAAGCACATAAAAAAGTAAAAAAGGAAGTACAATCATATATCACTTAATGATGGGGATATGTTCTGAGAAATGCATTATTGGGTGATTTCATCATTATGCAAACATCATAAGGGCACTTACACAAGCCTAGGTGATATAGCCTACTACACATCTAGGCTGTATGGTATAGCCTACTGCTCCTAGGCTACACACTTGTACAACATGTAACTATACTGAACACCATAGAACATTGTAGCAAAATGATAAATATTTGTGTGTCTAAACATATGTGGTTCATGTCTATAATCCCAGCAATTTGGGAGGCTGAAGCAGGCAGATCACTTGAGGCCAGGAGTTCCAGACCAGCCTGACTAAAATGGTGAAACCCCAGCTGGGTGTGGTGACACTCGCCTGTAATCCCAGCTATTCTGGAGGCTGAGGCACAAGAATCACTTGAACCTGGGAGGTGGAGGTTGCAGTGAGCTGACATCGGGCCTCTGCACTCCAGCCTGGGTGACACAGTGAGACTCTGTGTCAAATACAAAACAAAACACCTTTAGAACCATGGCGTCAGAAAAAAAAATAAACATATCTAAACATAGAAAAGGTACAGTAAAACTATGTATAAAGGTTAAAAATGGTGCCCCTCTATAGGGCACTTACCTGTAATGGAGGTTGCAGGACTGGAAGTTGTTCTGGGATCAGGGGCCATCACTGAGTGAGTGGTGAGTGAATGTGAAGGTGTAGAACATTACTATGCACTACTGTAGACTTTATATAAACGCTGAACACCTAGGCTACACTAAATTTATAAAAAAGCATTTCTTTCTTTAATAATAAATTAACCTTAGCTTACTGTAACTTATTTACTTCATAAACAATTCTTCTTAACTTTTTTATAGTTTTGTATATATACTTAACTTTTATATAGTTTTGTAGTAACACTTGGCTTATAACACACATTGTACAGTTGTACAAAATTATTTCAAAAGTATTTTTTATATCCTTATTCTAAAATTTTTTTCTATTAAAACAAAATGTTTTATAACTTTTTTTTTTAAAGGCAAGATTGTGCATCCCCCAGACTGGAGTGCAGTGGCGCAGTCATGACTTAGTGCAGCCTCAAACTCCTGGGCACAAGCGACCCTCCCACTTAAGCATTCCAAGTAGTTAGGACTCCAGGAATGTGCCACCACGCCCAGCTACTTTTTAAAAATGTTTCTCGTTTTGTTGCGCAGGTTGGTCCCAAACTCCTGGCCACAAGTGTTCTTCCCACCTTGGCCTCCCAAAGGTATTACAGGCATGAGTCACTGTGCCCAATCTTTTTAAAAAACTTGTAAAGCTTTTTTGCTAAAAATGGAGATACACAAACATTAGCCTAGGTCAAGATCATCGATGTCACACTGTCTTCTACCTCTACAACTTGTCCCACTGGCTGGCCTTCATGGGCAATAATGTGAATGGAGCTGTCATTTCCTATGACAACAATGCCTTCTGGAAAACATCCTGAAGGACCTGCCTGAGGCTCTTCTTGAGGAGATGTCATTCCTTTTAGAAATATATCCATGGTAGATCACTTGGTTTGTTGCTTTATCATCATAGATTTGCTTATAAGCAGAGAATACACCATGAACATTCCTCAACATTAGTGAAAATCTTTTGGTACTGGGGTTTGTGTTTTCAGAAGACTTTTTAAGGAGCCTGTTGAGGTCTGTAAAAGCTTCTGCTAAACCCTTCACTGGGAACTTTCTTGGGGATTCTACTTCTGTTTCTTCTCCTGCAGTTTCCTTTTCTCTTACCTCTTCTTCAGGTATGCATTCCTGTTCCAGTTCCAAGAAAGCCTTATTAGTCAATTTCTCAGGACAACATCACTAGGCAGTAAGAATCTTTCAGCTCCATGATAATCTTACAGGACCACTGTCATATATGCAGTCTGCCATTTACTGAACCACCATTATGTGGCATACGACAAAAATTATTACATTAAGAGAAGAAAAAAAAGGAATCATATAAAATGGCCAATTAAAACTATAGGCAGAAAAAGTAGAATACAATAACAGAAAGAACAAGGGCAAACAATAGAAGACAGTAACAAGTAGTAGATATCAGTCCTGCTATATCAATAATTGCTTTAAAGATCAGTGATCTGAACTCTAATTAAAAGACAAAGATTGTCAGTGGATTTTTTTTTTTTTTTTTTTTTTTTGAGACAGTGTTTGGTTATTTTGTTTCCCGGGCTAGAATGCAATGGCGCGATCTTGGCTCACTGCAACCTCCGCCTCCCAGGTTCAAGCAATTCTCCTGTCTCAGCCTCCCAAGTCGCTGGGATTACAGGCACGTGCCACCATGCCTGGCTAATTTTTTGTTTTTAGTAGAGATGGGGTTTCTCCATGTTGATCAGGCTGGTCTCGAACTCCTGACCTCAGGTGATCCACCTGCCTTGGCCTCCCAAAGTGCTGGGATTACAGGCATGAGCCACCACGCCTGGCCCATTTAAACAAAAATAAAACTCAACTACAAGATGCCTATAAGAACCTCATTTTAAATATAAAAGCACAGACAGGGATGCTAACATTGATGAAAAGAAAACTGGAGTACCTGTATTAATTTCAAACAAAGCCAACTTTAGAGCAAGAAAAATTATCAAAGATGAAGAGGGAGTATTACATAATGAAAAAGAGGTCAGTTCTCCAAGATGGCATAACAGCCCTTAATGTGTATTTATGTGACAACAGATTTAAAACACAAAAGGCAAAAAACTGATAGAACTTCAAAGAGAAATAGACAAAACCATTATTACAGCTGGAGACTTCAACACTCTTTTATAAGTAATTCACAGATCCAGCAGGCAGAACTCAATAAAGGCGTTGTTGACATGAACAACACAATCAACAGAATCTAATTTACATTTATAGAATACTTCATTCAACAGCAGCAGAGTATACATTCTTCTCAAGCTCATGCAAAACATTCACCAAGGCAGACCAAATTCTGGACCATAAAACACATCTTAACAAATTTAAATGATAGGATCATACAGAGTATGTTTCAGACCATAATGGAATTAAATTGGAACTCAGTAACAAAATACTTGGAGGTTAAACAGTACACTTCTAACACACATCAAGAAATCTCAAGAGAAATTTAAAATATTTTAACAAAGTGAAAATGAAAATGCAACATAACCAAATTTGTTTCAGTGAAAGCAGTGTAAAGAAAATTCATAGCACTGAAT
This sequence comes from Symphalangus syndactylus, assembly GCF_028878055.3. Lineage (NCBI taxonomy): Eukaryota > Metazoa > Chordata > Mammalia > Primates > Hylobatidae > Symphalangus > Symphalangus syndactylus. Next base: position 70,138,098 of record NC_072429.2, on the reverse strand, counting down.
GTACACAATAGAAAAGAAAAAATATTTAAATCAGTAAATCTAAACTTCCACTTTAGGAAACCAGAAAAGAAGGGAGAATTAAATCATAAATAGAAGGAACAAAATAATTTTTACCAATAATTAATAAGATAATAAAAATTCTCAACTCAAAGTGGATTAAAGAATTAAATGTAAAATCCCAAACTATAAAAACCCTGGAAGACAACTTAGGCAGTACCATCCTCGACATAGGAATGGGCAAAGATTTCATGACAAAGACACCAAAAGCAGTCACAACAAAAGCAAAAATTGCCAAGTGGGATCTAACTAAACTAAAGAGCTTCTGCACAGCAAAAGAAACTCAAAGGAATAAACAGCCTACAGAGTGGGAGAAAATATTTGCAAACTATGCATCTGACAAAGGTCTAATATCCAGCATCTATAAGGAACTTAAACAAATTTACAAGAGAAAACCCCATTAAAAAGTGAGTAAAGGACATGAGTAGACACTTCTCAAAAGAAGACATACATGTGGCCAACAAGCATATGGGGAAAAAAAAACCTCAACCTCACTGATCATTACAGAAATGCAAATCAAAACCACAATTACATACCATCTCACACCAGTCAGAATAGCTATTATTAAAACGTCAAAAAATAACACTTGCTGGCGAGGCTGCAGAGAAAAGGGAACCCTAATACACTGTTGGTGGGAGTGTAAATTAGTTCAACCATTGTGGAAAGCAGTATGGTGATTCCTCAAAGAGCTAAAAGCAGAACTACCATTCGACCCAGCGATCCCATTACTGGGTGATAAGGGTTGGCTGTGTGTCCCCACCCAAATCTCACCTCGAATTGTAATAATCCCCACATTTCAAGGGTGGGACCAGGTGGAGGTAATTGAATCATGGGGACCGTTTTTCCTATGCTGTTCTAGTGATAGTGAGTGAGTTCTCATGAGATCTGATGGTTTTGTAAGTGACTGGTATTTCCCCTGCTGACACTCATTCTCTCTCCTGCTGCCCTGTGAAGAGGTGCCTTCCACCATGATTGTAAGTTTCCCAAGGCCATCCCAGCCATGCAGAACTATGAGTCGATTAAACCTCTTTTCTTCATAAATTTCCCAGTCTTGGGTGTTTGTTCATAGCAACATAAGAACAGACTAATACACTTGTTATGTGCCTAGAGGAATATAAATCATTATACCATAAAGACACATCCATATGAATGTTTATTGCAGCACTGTTCACAATAGCAAAGACATGGAATCAACCTAAATGCCCATCAACAGTAGACGGGACAAAGAAAGTGTACATACACACCATGGAATACTATGCAGCCATAAAAATGAACAAGATCATGTCTTTTGCAGGAACATGCACGGAGCCGGAGGCTATTATCCTTAGCAAAGTAACACAGGAGCAGAAAACCAAATACCACGTTCTGACTTAAAAGTCAGAGCTAAATGATAAGAACTTAAGAACACAAAGAAGGAAACAGCAGACACTGGGGTCAACTTGAAGAGGGAGGGTGGGAGGAGAGAGAAGAGCAGAAAAGATAACTGTTGGGTACTGGGCCTAATACCTGGGCGGTGAAATAATACGTACAACAAACCCCCATGACACATGTTTACCTATGTAACAAACCTTCACATGTACTCTCAAACCTAAAATAAAGGTTAAAAATAAAAATTAGGCAGAAATTAATGAAATTGAAAACAGGAAATTAGAGAAAATCAACAGAAAAAAAAGCTGGTTCTTTGAAAGATTAATAAAATTGATAAATGTGGAGCCAGATTAAGAAAAAAGGAAAAAAGACAGAAATTACTAATGTCAGAAGTGAAAGAGTGACCATTACTACTGATCCCATAGATACTAAAAGGATAATAACGTAATATTTTGGAAAACTCTCTGCCCACAAATTCATTAACCTAGTTGAAATAGACGGATTACATTAAAGACACACTCTACTAAAATTCACACAAGGAGAAACAGATAATCTGAATAGACCTGCATTTATTAAAGAAAACCAGTGGTAACCTTTCCAAGCAGAAAGCACTGCTGGGTTCACTGGTAAATTCTACCATTTAGGGCAGTTGGGTTCACTGGTAAATTCTTTTTTTTGTTCTTGTTGTTTTTTCTTTGTTTGTTTTGTTTTTGTTTGTTTTTTTAATTTTTAAAATTTTATTGAGTGTGCTTTTTCTGTTATTATTTTATTATTATTATTATTATTATTATTATACTTTAAGTTTTAGGGTACATGTGCACAATGTGCAGGTTTGTTACATATGTATCCATGTGCCATGTTGATTTCCTGCACCCATTAACTCGTCATTTAGCATTAGGTATATCTCCTAATGCTGTCCCTCCCCCCTCTCCCCACCCCAAAACATTCCCCGAGTGTGATGTTCCCCTTCTGTGTCCATGTGTTCTCATTGTTCAGTTCCCACCTGTGAGTGAGAACATGCGGTGTTTGGCTTTTTGTCCTTGCGATAGTTTACTGAGAACAATGGTTTCCAGTTTCATCCATGTCCCTGCGAAGGACATGAACTCATCATTTTTTATGGCTGCATAGTATTCCATGGTGTATAGGTGCCACATTTTCTTCATCTAGTCTATCATTGTTGGACATTGGGGTTGGTTCCAAGTCTTTGCTATTCTGAATAGTGCCGCAATAAACATAAGTGTGCATGTGTCTTTATAGCAGCATGATTTATACCCCTTTGTGTATATACCCAGTAATGGGATGGCTGGGTCAAACGGTCTTTCTAGTTCTAGATCCCTGAGGAATCGCCACACTGACTTCCACAATGGTTGAACTAGTTTACAGTCCCACCAACAGTGTAAAAGTGCTCCTATTTCTCCACATCCTCTCCAGCACCTGTTGTTTCCTGACTTTTTAATGATGGCCATTCTAACTGGTGTGAGATGGTATCTCATTGTGGTTTTGATTTGCATTTCTCTGATGGCCAATGATGATGAGCATTTTTTCATGTGTTTTTTTGTCTGCATAAATTTCTTCTTTTGAGAAGTGTCTGTTCATGTACTTCTCCCAATTTTGATGGGGTTGTTTGTTTTTTTTTTTTTGTATATTTGTTTGAGTTCATTGTAGATTCTGGATATTAACCCTTTGTCAGACGAGTAGGTTGCGAAAATTTTCTCCCATTTTGTAGGTTGCCTGTTCACTCCGATGGTAGTTTCTTTTGCTGTGCAGAAGCTCCTTAGTTTAGTTAGATCCCATTTGTCAATTTTGGCTTTTGTTCCCATTGCTTTTGCTGTTTTAGACATGAAGTCCTTGACCATGCCTATGTCCTGAATGGTATTGCCTAGGTTTTCTTCTAGGGTTTTTATGGTTTTAGGTCTAACACCTAAGTCTTTAATCCATCTTGAATTAATTTTTGTATAAGGTGTAAGGAAGGGATCCAGCTTCAGCTTTCTACATATGGCTAGCCAGTTTTCCCAGCACCATTTATTAAATAGGGAATCCTTATCCCGTTGCTTGTTTTTGTCAGGTTTGTCAAAGATCAGATATAGTTGTAGATATGCAGCATTATTTCTGAGGGCTCTGTTCTGTTCCATTGATCTGTGTCTCTGTTTTCGTACCAGTACCATGGTGTTTCGGTTACTGTAGCCTTGTAGTAGTCCCATATTTCTTGGAGGCTTTGTTCGTTTCTTTTTATTCTTTTTTCTCTAAACTTCCCTTCTCGCTTCATTTCATTCATTTCATCTTCCATCACTGATACCCTTTCTTCCAGTTGATCACATCGGCTACTGAGGCTTCTGTATTCTTCATGTAGTTCTTGAAACTTGGCTTTCAGCTCCGTCAGCTCCTTTAAGCCCTTCTCTGCATTGGTTGTTTTAGTTATACATTCGTCTAATTTTTTTTCAAAGTTTTTAACTTCTTTGCCATTGGTTTGAATTTCCTCCTGTAGCTCGGAGTAGTTTGATCGTCTGAAGCCTTCTTCTCTCAACTCGTCAAAGTCATTCTCCATCCAGCTTTGTTCCATTGCTGGTGAGGAACTGCGTTCCTTTGGAGGAGGAGAGGTGCTCTGCTTTTTAGAGTTTCCAGTTTTTCTGCTCTGTTTTCTCCCCATCTTTGTAGTTTTTTCTACTTTTGGTCTTTGATAATGGTGATGTACAGATGGGTTTTTGGTGTGGGTGTCCTTTCTGTTTGTTAGTTTTCCTTCTACCAGACAGGACCCTCAGCTGCAGGTCTGTTGGAGATTGCTAGAGGTCCACTCCAGACCCTGTTTGGCTGGATGTCAGCAGTGGTGGCTGCAGAACAGCGGATTTTTGTGAACTGCAAATTCAGCTGTCTGATCGTTCCTCTGGAAGTTTTGTCTCAGAGGAGTACCCGGCCGAGTGAGGTGTCAGTCTGTCTCTACTGGGGGGTGCCTCCCAGTTAGGCTGCTTGGTGGTCAGGGATCCACTTTAGGAGGCAGTCTGCCCGTTCTCAGATTTCCAGCTGCGTGCTGAGAGAACCACGACTCTCTTCAGAGCTGTCAGACAGGGACATTTATGTCTGCAGAGGTTACTGCTGACTTTTTGTTTTCTGTGCCCTGCCCCGAGAGGTGGAGCCTACAGAGGCAGGCAGGCCTCCTCGAGCTGTGGTGGGCTCTACCCAGTTCGACCTTCCTGGCTGCTTTGTTTACCTAAGCAAGCCTGGGCAGTGGCAGGCGCCCCTCCCCCAGCCTCGCTGCTGCGGCCTTGCAGTTTGATCTCAGACTGCTGTGCTAGCAATCAGCGAGACTCCATGGGCGTAGGACCCTCCGAGCCAGGTGCGGGACACAATCTCCTGGTGTGCCATTTTCCAAGCCCATTGGAAAAGCGCAGTATTAGGGTGGGAGTGACCTGATTTTCCAGGTGCCATCTGTCACCCCTTTGTTTGACTAGGAAAGGGAACTCCCTGACCCCTTGCGCTTCCCGAGTGAGGCAATGCCTCGCCCTGCTTTGGCTCGGCTCATGCATGGTGCGCTAAACCGACGGTCCTACACCCACTGTTTGGCACTCCCTAGTGAGATGCACCCGGTACCTCAGATGGAAATGCAGAAATCACCCATCTTCTGCGTCGCTCATGCTGGGAGCTGTAAACCGGAGCTGTTCCTATTCGACCATCTTGGCTCCCTTCACTGGTAAATTCTACCAAACGTTTAGGGCAGAAATTATACCTATTTTCTACAATCTCATCCAGAAAATAGAAGCAGAAGGAATACTCTATAATCCTTCCCAGAAAATAGAAACTTAAGGAAACACTTAAGCACTAAGGAAGGATGCCTTTTTCACCACAGATTGTGAGGGATGAAATAAAGCTGTCCTTATTTGCAGTTAACAAATAACTAATTTTATGAGACCAGTATTAAAAATCAGGCAAAGACATTATAAGGAAAGAAAACTAAGGACCAGTGTCTCTCATGAATGTAGATACATAAATATTTAACAACATGTTGACAAATCAAATCTAACACATATAAAAAGAATTATCTACCCTAACCAAGTTTACCATTCAAAACACAATTAAGGTAATCCATCACACCAACAGGCTAAAGAAAAAAATCAAATCTTATGAATAGATGGAAGAAAAAGATTCGACAAAATCCAACACACATTTTTGATGTTAAAAAGAAAAAAATGTCAGCAAACTCGCAATAGAAGACACATCCTCAACTTGTTAAAGAACCTCTGCAAAGAAACCTGCAGCTGACATCGTACTTAATGGTGAGAAACTAGATGTTTTCCCACTAAGAGCAGGAGCAAGACAAGGAAGGATGCCCTTTTCACCACTCAGAGATTGTGAGGGATAAAATAAAGCTGTCCTTATTTACAGATAACATGATTATGTATGTAGAAATTCCAGAGAATCACCAAAAAATTCCTGAACCTAGGATGTGATTATAGCAAGGGTGCAGAATATGTTAATAAGTATAAGTCAGTTACTTATATACTAGCAATGTATAGTATATATACTTATACAAAGTAATAAGTCATGTAAGTATAAGTCAGTTACTTATATACTAGCAATGAACAATTGGAGAATAAAAACACAATGCCATTTACATTTGCATCAAAAAAATCAAACAGGTATAATCTAAAAATATATATATATGAGATCTACATGGAGAAATGTACAAAATTCTGATGAAGAAATCAAAGAAGAGCTAAACAGATATTCCATGTTCATAGATAAGAAGACTCAATGTTATTAAGATGTCAGTTCTTCCCAACTTGATCTGTAGATTCAGTGTAATTCCAATCAAAATGCCTATTAGTTATTTCATGGTTATCAACAAACTGATACTAAAGTTTCTGTTGAAATTCAAAATACCTACAATAGCTGACTCAATACTGAAAGAGAACAAAGAGAAGTGCCATTAGCCAACTTCAAGAATTATTGTAAGTAATCAAGGCAGTGATACAGGCAAAAGAATAGCCAAATAGGTCAATGGAACAGAATATAGAACAAGAAATTGACATAAATATAGTTAACTGATCTTTGACAAAGAAGCAAAGGATATTTAATGGAAAAATAATCTTTTCAAGAAATTGTGCTGGAACACCTATACATCTACATTAAAATGAATGAATCTAGACACAGATCTTACGCTAAAAAGTAACTCAAAATGGATCATAGACCTAAATGTAAAATGTGAAACTATAAAACTAGAATATAAGATAGAAGAGAATCTAGATGACTTTAAGTTTGGCAGTGACCAAAGGCACTATCTGTGAGAGAAAAAGTTTACAAGATGAACTTTGTTAAAATTTTTAAATTCTGCTCTGTGAAAGACACTGTTAAGACAATGAAGACAAGCCATGGACTGGGAGAAAGTCTTTAAAACACATATCTTGTAAAGAACTTGTACTCTGAATATCCTAAGAACTTTTAAAACTCAGAAAACAGACAACCCAATTAAAAAATTAATAAAAGCTCTGAACAGACAACTCATTAAGGAGATGTACAGATGGCAGATAATCACATTAAAAGATGCTTGATATCATATGTCATCAGGAATTGCAAATTGAAACAGCAATGAGATACCACTAGACATCTATTAGAATGGCTAACAGTCAAAACACACACCACCAAATGTAGGGAATGATATGGAAGAACAGAACTATCATTCCTTGCTGATGGAAATGTAAATTAGAACAGCCACTTTGGAAGGCAGTTCAGCACTTTCTTATAAAAATACACGTATTCTTACCATATGATCCAGCAATTGCACTTTTTGATATTTATCCAAATAATTGTTGAAAACATACCTATACAAACCTGAACATAAATGCTTATAAGCAGCTTTATTCATAATTGCCAAAAACTTGGAAGTAACCAAGATGTCTCCAGTAGGTGAATGGATAAACATACTGGTGCATATTCATCCACACAATAGAATATTACTCAGTGACAAAACAAAATGAGCTGTCAAGCCATGAAGAAACATAGAGGAACCTTAAATGCATATTGCTAAGTGAAAGAAACCAATCTAAAAAGGCTGCATGCTGTATAATTCTAACTGTATGACATTCTGGAAAAGGCAAAACTATGGAAATATTAAAAAGATCCATGGGGTTTAGAGGGAGGGAGAGATGAATAGGTGGTGGACAGGGTATGTTTAGAGCAGTGAAACTTCTGTGATACTGTAATGGTGGACACGTGTCATTATACATTTGCCAAAACCCATAGACCTGTACAACACCAAGAGTGAACCCAATGTAAACTATCAACTTTACTCAATAATGCGTCAATATTGACTCACCAGCTGTAATAAATACATCACATTAATGCAAGATGTTAATAGGGAAACTGAGATAGGTGAGAGGGTATATGGGAACTCTCAGTATTTCTGCTTCATTTCTTCATAAACCTCAAGCTACTCTAAAACTTAGTATATTAATTTTTTAAAGAATGAGAAAACAGGGCCAGACATGGTGGCTCACACCTATAATCCCATCAGTTTGGGAGGCTGAGGTAGGAGGATCATTTGAGGTCAGGAGTTCGAGACCAGCCTGGAAAACGGTGAAACCCCATCTCTACTAAAAATACAAAAATTAGGCGTAGTGACTCGCGCCTATAATCCTAGCTACTCAGGAGGCTAAGACAGGAGAATTGCTTGAACCTGGGAGGTGGAAGTTGCAGTGAGCTGGGATCACACCACTGTATTCCAGCCTGGGCGATAGAGCTAGACTCCGTCTCAAAAAAAAAAAAAAAGAATAAAGAAAAAATAAGAGTTCCCAGAGGTTGCTGAGAAGATTAACTTTGGAAGGAGAAAATACTATGAAAATAAATTAAGGCTGGGCGTGGTGGTTGACACCTGTAATCCCAGTACTTTGGAAGGCCAAGGCAATAGATCACCTGAGGTCAGGAGTTCGAGACCGGCCTGGCCAACATGGTGAAAACCTGTCTGTACTAACAATACAAAAATTAGCTAGGGTGTGGTGGTAGGTGCCTGTAGTCCCAGCTACTAGGAAGGCTGAGGCGAGAGAATTGCTTGAACCTGGGAGGTGGAGGTTGCAGTGCGACGAGATCATGCCACTGCACTCCAACCTAGACAACAGAGTGAGACTCTGCCTCAAAAAAAAAAGAACAAAGTAAGTAAATTAATGTTCACTGTCAGAGACTGCTGTTTTTCTTTCTCAGTTTTGAGCAGCTTTATTCTGGTCCAAGTAATTATATTTAATATTTGAGTTTTCAGTTTTTGCCTCTATAAATTTGATATAGCTCTCTATCTTGCTTTATAAAATAGAGAGTAAACCAAAGCATTCAAAAGGAAATTTACATAAATTGAATCATATTTTTCTCTTTATGAATAGATTTATATTTTTCCAATAATAAGGGCAAGAAATGATTATTGTGGGATATTTGTTTTTTTTCTTTTTCTTTTTTTTTTTTTTTTGAGACGGAGTCTCACTCTGTTGCCCAGGCTGGAGTTCAGCGGCACGATCTCGGCTCACTGCAACCTCTGCTTCCCAGGTTCAAGTGATTCTCCTGCCCCAGCCTGCCAAGTAGCTGGGATTACAGGCACCGCCACCACGCCCAGCTAATTTTTGTTTTTTTAGTAGAGACGTGGTTTCACCAGGTTGGCCAGGCTGGTCTCGAACTCCTGGCCTCAGGTGATCCACCCGCTTCAGCCTCCCAAAATGCTGGGATTACAGGCGTGAGCCACCATGCCCAGCCTATTATGGGATATTTGAAAAAAATGCTGAGAGATGTGATAGATAAAGAGACTAGAAACTACCCATTACTGCACTAGCAGAGATTAACCTGTTTAAAAATATATTAAGATTTTAAATACTGGTAATTTTTTCCTTATCAGCACACTATCATATGTAAGTCCTTTCTTACATCATTAAAAGGCGCAGAAGACACGGTGGGTATGCAGTGCCCAGAGCGAGGCCACCTCCCTTAGCCAGACAAGGACCACACAGGGCCCATCCTACCTGGGGCTCAAGGCAGTGCTGAGACTTTTCAATGTTATTAATTGTTATTTTATTTCACTTTAAAAGATAAATGACATCTCATTTTAATTTGCATTTTTTAAATTAAAGAGATTGAACACTTTTTCAAGCATTTCATATGTCCTTTTTTGTGGTTTTTCTGGCCATGTCCTTTGCCCACTTGACTGTTATTCTGGTGTTTTTCTAATCCACTCACGTAAATGCTTTATAAATCAAGACTCGTGTCCAAGAGGGGACTGTATTCAGTCCTGGGAAGTGGGGTTTGGTGCATACCTGACAATCTTAAGGCCCTTCACTTTTCTCCTTAAAAAAAAAAAAAAAAAAAAAAAAAAAAAAAAATCCCGTTTTCCCAAGGGACGCTATCAGGTGTTGGTTTGAGTGCTTGTTGTGAGACCTGCAGCCTTGTTAGGACTGCCTGCTAGCAGCTGGGTTCCTCTCTCTCCAAGGTGGGAAGCTGGCCTGGCCTTTCTAGTGCATGGATTATGGATTGGACTAGCTTCCTTCTTATCCTAACCCAACTTTTAAAGAAAGAAGTAAAAATATTCTGTGGCCCTGAAAGAGAACAAATAAGAGGAAAAGGGAAGCACAGTTTTGCTGAATTTATTGCTCCAAGTTGACTGTGTTATTCTCCCACATTATGCTTGACAGGAGGTAAATAAACCTTGAAACTTGTGTAGTTCACAGTTTGAGGGACTGTGCTGAGACAAGGTTTGAATCCTAAACACTTCCTTGAATAATATCATGAGAAGGTTATAAGGCTAATTTAGGACCAAAACTTCTAATGAAACAGAAGCAATAAAATTGTTCTCTTGGTTTCTCCTTTGATGGAGAGTGTGTAGGCCAGCCTGAAGCATAGGGGAAAATAAATATTGATGTCATCCAAAAAGAATTTGCTAACTTTTTATATTCAGGTAAGTGAAAAGGAAAGTAAAATTGGTTATTTTAGCTTACTTTTGAATTTTATTTAAAAAATATCCTTGTTACTACAGGGTGATATTTTTTGAAAACTTATTTTACCAAGAAAGGCATTCAAAAAAATATATAATTGTAAAACAACAATAAAATATTTTGACCGTCTTTTAGGCAGTCCCTAGCCCTCTTCTGCCCCTGTGGCCAGCCTACCAAGGCTGGGCATTGCCTCCTCTTAGGAACTTTCTCTAACTACATCTTTAGTTCAGAAGACTAATTTCCAAGGCATGCCTCTAATCTGCATGATTTACCATATTACCAGTACTATTTACCACCCTCTGTGGTGATTTTCTTCCTGTCTTTCCCCCATTGCCCCTAGATAGGTAGTCAGCTTTAAGTCAGGGCCTGTTTTATGAAACTTTGTGACTGGGACATAGTAGATGTTCATGAAATAAGTGAGTTAATGGATAATGGAATTTTTCTGATTTTACTTTATAAAAAAAACAGTGGTTTTAATTAACACTCTTGTTTTGAGCGTCTCTGTTGGCCTAGGCTGGAGTGCAGTGGCACAGTCTCAGCTCACTACAACCTCTGCTTCCCAGGTTCATGCAATTTTCCTGCCTCAGCCTCCCAAGTTGCTGGGACTACAGGTGTGTACCATCACACCTGGCTAATTTCTGTATTTTTAGTAGAGATGGGGTTTCACCATGTTGGCCAGGCTGGTCTTGAACTCCTGACCTCAAGTGGTCCACCTTCCTCGGCCTCCCAAAATGCTGGGATTACGGGCACGAGCCACTGCGCCCAACCAATTAACACTCTTAAAAGAACATACTACCAACCTATCTTTGTACTGAATTATTTACATGAATTATCTTATTCAATCTTCACAATAATCCTAAGAGTTAGAAATTGGAGCCATTCTTGTTTTACAGATGAGGGAACTTGCTCATGTCTATACCACCAGTAAGATGCTGAGCTGGGGCTGCGGCCTGGGTCTTTCTGACTCAGACATTTGCTTTTCACCACAATAGTGTATATATCTTCCCATGGGAAGGGAAATATTTATGAAACAGTTTAAAATATAGTGAATAGAAGAACTTCTAAAAATTACTATATTTAGTAGGTGATTTTCCTTTATGTTAATACTAGCAACGTTCAGAATTAGGCCTATGGCAATTCTTGCACATTGCACATAAAAGCTTAGAAATATAGTAGTTTTATCTTATTTTTACAGTAATTATCAATTATTAGAAGAAAATATGAGCTGGGCATGGTGGCTCACACCTGGAATCCCAACACTTTGGGAGGCCTAGGCAGGTGGATCACCTGAGGTCAGGAGTTCAAGACCAGCCTAGCCAACATGGTGAAACCCCATCTCTACTAAAAATACAAAAAAATTAGCTGAGTGTGGTGGTGCACACCTGTAGTCTTAGCTACTCGGGAGGTGGAGGTGGGAGAATTGCTTGAACTCGGGAGGCTGAGGTGGGAGAATTGCTTGAACCCAGGAGGCTGAGGCTTCAGTGGGCCGAGATTGCGCCACTGTACTCCAGCTTGGGCGACAGAGTGAGACTCCATCTCAGAAAAATAAATATGTTTATACTATACATACCTAATCCACATGCATACAATCCTATCTGATTTTTTTTTTTTTTTTTTTTTTTTTTTTTTTTTGGCACAGTTTGACAGTTTTAATTCAAAACTATTGTTCAGTGTACATCAGCTATTGCCATAATAACACTATGTAACAATCCACAGAAAAACTGAGCGGATTAAAACAAGTGTCATTTATTCTCATGCTTACACCTCTGAGGGTAGATTGGAATCAGTTGATCTCAGATTATTTGGCTGGCCTTGGATACAAGCTGCAGGTTCAATTCAAATTAGCTCCATGTGTCTCATTGTGGAGCCCAGGCTGAATGATTAGTAGCCACTCAGAACAAGAAAGTAATTATGCAATCATAAAGTCTCTAATCACATCATTTCACCAAAATTGCATTGGCCACAGCAAGCCACATGGCTAAGTCTGAAGTGAAGAGGTTGGAATATATACTCCGTTTGCCATGAATTTGTGTCAGGAGTGAGAAGTAAAACTGAGAAACAAAATATTGTAACTAATAATTTAACCTATCACATCTGATCAGTTGCTATGTGATCCTGTGCAAGATATTTGTGTTTAAAACTCAGGCTTTAGAAACCTATACGCCTGATTTATTTTATTTTTTTTTTTTTTTATTATACTTTAGGGTTTTAGGGTACATGTGCACAATGTGCAGGTTTGTTACATATGTATCCATGTGCCATGTTGATTTCCTGCACCCATTAATTCGTCATTTAGCATTAGGTGTATCTCCTAATGCTGTCCCTCCCCCCTCCCCCCACCCCACAACAGTCCCCGGAGCGTGATGTTTCCCTTCCTGTGTCCATGAGTTCTCATTGTTCAATTCCCACCTATGAGTGAGAACATGCGGTGTTTGGTTTTTTGTCCTTGTGATAGTTTACTGAGAATGATGTTTTCCAGTTTCATCCATGTCCCTACAAAGGACACGAACTCATCATTTTTTATGGCTGCATAGTATTCCATGGTGTATATGTGCCACATTTTCTTAATCCAGTCTATCGTTGTTGGACATTTGGGTTGGTTCCAACTCTTTGCTATTGTGAATAGTGCCGCAATAAACATACGTGTGCATGTGTCTTTATAGCAGCATGATTTATAGTCCTTTGGGTATATACCCAGTAATGGGATGGCTGGGTCAAATGGTATTTCTAGTTCGAGATCCCTGAGGAATCGCCACACTGACTTCCACAATGGTTGAACTAGTTTACAGTCCCACCAACAGTGTAAAAGTGTTCCTATTTCTCCACATCCTCTCCAGCACCTGTTGTTTCCTGATTTTTTAATGATGGCCATTCTAACTGGTGTGAGATGGTATCTCACTGTGGTTTTGATTTGCATTTCTCTGATGGCCAGTGATGATGAGCATTTCTTCATGTGTTTTTTGGCTGCATAAATGTCTTCTTTTGAGAAGTGTCTGTTCATGTCCTCTGCCCACTTTTTGATGGGGTTGTTTGTTTTTTTCTTGTAAATTTGTTTGAGTTCAATGTAGATTCTGGATATTAGCCCTTTGTCAGATGAGTAGGTTGCAAAAATTTTCGCCCATTGTGTAGGTTGCCTGTTCACTCTGATGATAGTTTCTTTTCCTGTGCAGAAGCTCTTTAGTTTAATGAGATCCCATTTGTCGATTTTGGCTTTTGTTGCCATTGCTTTTGGTGTTTTAGACATGAAGTCCTTGCCCACGCCTATGTCCTGAATGGTATTGCCTAGGTTTTCTTGTAGGATTTTAATGGTTTTAGGTCTAACATATAAGTCTTTAATCCATCTTGAATTAATTTTTGTATAAGGTGTAAGGAAGGGATCCAGTTGCAGCTTTCTACATATGGCTAGCCAGTTTTCCCAGCACCATTTATTAAATAGGGAATCCTTTCCCCATTTCTTGTTTTTGTCAGGTTTGTCAAAGATCAGATAGTTGTAGCTATGCGGCATCATTTCTGAGGGCTCTGTTCTGTTCCATTGATCTATGTCTCTGTTGTGGTACCAGTACCATGCTGTTTTGGTTACTGTAGCCTTGTAGTATAGTTTAAAGTCAGGTAGCGTGATGCCTCCAGCTTTGTTCTTTTGGCTTAGGATTGACTTGGCGATGCGGGCTCTTTTTTGGTTCCATATGAACTTTAAAGTAGTTTTTTCCAATTCTGTGAAGAAAGTCATTGGTAGCTTGATGGGGATGGCATTGAATCTATAAATTACCTTGGGCAGTATGGCCATTTTCACGATATTGATTCTTCCAACCCATGAGCATGGAATGTTCTTCCATTTGTTTGTATCCTCTTTTATTTCATTGAGCAGTGGTTTGTAGCTCTCCTTGAAGAGGTCCTTCACATCCCTGGTAAGTTGGATTCCTAGGTATTTTATTCTCTTTGAAGCAATTGTGAATGGGAGTTCACTCATGATTTGGCTCTCTGTTTGTCTGTTATTGGTGTACAAGAATGCTTGTGATTTTTGTACATTAATTTTGTATCCTGAGACTTTGCTGAAGTTGCTAATCAGCTTAAGGAGATTTTGGGCTGAGACAATGGGGTTTTCTAGATATACAATCATGTCATCTGCAAACAGGGACAATTTGACTTCCTCTTTTCCTAATTGAATACCCTTTATTTCCTTCTCCTGCCTGATTGCTCTGGCCAGAACTTCCAGCACTATGTTGAATAGGAGCGGTGAGAGAGGGCATCCCTGTCTTGTGCCAGTTTTCAGAGGGAATGCTTCCAGTTTTTGCCCATTCAGTATGATATTGGCTGTGGGTTTGTTGTAGATAGCTCTTATTATTTTGAGATACGTCCCATCAATACCTAATTTATTGAGAGTTTTTAGCATGAAGGGTTGTTGAATTTTGTCAAAGGCTTTTTCTGCATCTATTGAGATAATCATGTGGTTTTTGTCTTTGGTTCTGTTTATATGCTGGATTACATTTATTGATTTGCGTATGTTGAACCAGCCTTGCATCCCAGGGATGAAGCCCACTTGATCATGGTGGATAAGCTTTTTGATGTGCTGCTGGATTCGGTTTGCCAGTATTTTATTGAGGATTTTTGCATCAATGTTCATCAAGGATATTGGTCTGAAATTCTCTTTTTTGGTTATGTCTCTGCCAGGTTTTGGTATCAGGACGATGCTGGCTTCGTAAAATGTGTTAGGGAGGATTCCCTCTTTTTCTATCGATTGGAATAGTTTCAGAAGGAATGGTACCAGTTCCTCCTTGTACCTCTGGTAGAATTCAGCTGTGAATCCATCAGGTCCTGGACTCTTTTTGGTTGGTAAGCTATTGATTATTGCCACAATTTCAGAACCTGTTATTGGTCTATTCAGAGATTCAACTTCTTCCTGGTTTAGTCTTGGGAGGGTGTATTTGTCGAGGAATTTATCCATTTCTTCCAGATTTTCTAGTTTATTTGCATAGAGGTGTTTGTAGTATTCTCTGATGGTAGATTGTATTTCTGTGGGATCGGTGGTGATATCCCCTTTTTCGTTTTTTATTGCATCTATTTGATTCTTCTCGCTTTTCTTCTTTATTAGTCTTGCTAGCGGTCCATCAATTTTGTTGATCTTTTCAAAAAACCAGCTCCTGGATTCATTAATTTTTTGAAGGGTTTTTTGTGTCTCTATTTCCTTCAGTTCTGCTCTGATTTTAGTTATTTCTAGCCTTCTGCTAGCTTTTGAATGTGTTTGCTCTTGCTTTTCTAGTTCTTTTAATTGTGATGTTAGGGTGTCAATTTTGGATCTTTCCTGCTTTCTCTTGTGGGCATTTAGTGCTATAAATTTCCCTCTACACACTGCTTTGAACGTGTCCCAGAGATTCTGGTATGTTGTGTCTTTGTTCTCGTTGGTTTCAAAGAACATCTTTATTTCTGCCTTCATTTCATTATGTACCCAATAGTCATTCAGGAGCAGGTTGTTCAGTTTCCATGTAGTTGAGCGGTTTTGACTGAGTTTCTTAATCCTGAGTTCTAGTTTGATTGCACTGTGGTCTGAGAGACAGTTTGTTATAATCTCTGTTCTTTTACATTTGCTGAGAAGAGCTTTACTTCCAACTATGTGGTCAATTTTGGAATAGGTGTGGTGTGGTGCTGAAAAAAATGTATATTCTGTTGATTTGGGGTGGAGAGTTCTGTAGATGTCTATTAGGTCCACTTTATGTAGAGCTGAGTTCAATTCCTGGATATCCTTGTTAACTTTCTGTCTCGTTGATCTGTCTAATGCTGACAGTGGGGTGTTAAAATCTCCCATTATTATTGTGTGGGAGTTTAAGTCCCTTTGTAGGTCACTGAGGACTTGCTTTATGAATCTGGGTGCTCCTGTGTTGGGTGCATATATATTTAGGATAGTTAGCTCTTCTTGTTGAATTGATCCCTTTACCATTATGTAATGGCCTTCTTTGTCTCTTTTGATCTTTGTTGGTTTAAAGTCTATTTTATCGGAGACTAGGATTGCAACCCCTGCCTTTTTTTGTTTTCCAGTTGCTTGATAGATCTTCCTCCATCCCTTTATTTTGAGTCTATGTGTGTCTCTGCACGTGAGATGGGTTTCCTGAATACAGCACACTGATGGGTCCTGACTCCTTATCCAGTTTGCCAGTCTGTGTCTTTTGATTGGAGCATTTAGCCCATTTACATTTAACGTTAATATTGTTATGTGTGAATCTGATCCTGTCATTATGATGTTAGTTGGTTATTTTGCTCGTTAGTTGCTATAGTTTCTTCCTAGCCTCGATGGTCTTTACAATTTGGCATGTTTTTGCAGGGGCTGGTACCGGTTGTTCCTTTCCATGTTTAGTGCTTCCTTCAGGAGCTCTTTTAGGGCAGGCCTGGTGGTGACAAAATCACTCAGCGTTTGCTTGTCTGTAAAGTATTTTATTTCTCCTTCACTTATGAAGCTTAGTTTGGCGGGATAGGAAATTCTGGGTTGAAAATTCTTTTCTTTAAGAATGTTGAATATCGGCCCCCACTCTCTTCTGGCTTGTAGAGTTTCTGCTGAGAGATCAGCTGTTAGTCTGATGGGCTTCCCTTTGTGGGTAACCCGACCTTTCTCTCTGGCTGCCCTTAACATTTTTTCCTTCATTTCCACTTTGGTGAATCTGACAATTATGTGTCTTGGAGTTGCCCTTCTCGAGGAGTATCTTTGTGGCGTTCTCTGTATTTCCTGAATCTGAATGCTGGCCTGCCTTGCTAGATTGGGGAAGTTCTCCTGGATAATATCTTGCAGAGTGTTTTCCAACTTGGTTCCATTCTCCCCATCATTTTCAGGTACACCAATCAGACGTAGGTTTGGTCTTTTCACATAGTCCCAAATTTCTTGGAGGCTTTGTTCATTTCTTTTTATTCTTTTTTCTCTAAACTTCCCTTCTCTCTTCATTTCATTCATTTCATCTTCTATCAGCGATACCCTTTCTTCCAGTTGATCGCATCTGCTACTGAGGCTTCTGCATTCTTCGCGCAGTTCTCGAAACTTGGCTTTCAGCTCCATCAGCTCCTTTAAGCCCTTCTCTCCATTGGTTATTCTAGTTATCCATTCTTCTAATTTTTTTTCAAAGTTTTTAACTTCTTTGCTATTGTTTTGAATTTCCTCTCGTAGCTCAGAGTAGTTTGATCGTCTGAAGCCTTCTTCTCTCAACTCATCAAAGTCATCCTCCATCCAGCTTTGTTCCGTTGCTGGTGAGGAACTGCGTTCCTTTGGAGGAGGAGAGGTGCTCTGTTTTTTAGAGTTTCCAGTTTTTTTGGTCTGTTTTTTCCCCATCTTTGTGGTTTTGTCTACTTTTTGTCTTCGATGATGGTGATGTACAGATGGGTTTTTGGTGTGGATGTCCTTTCTGTTTGTTAATTTTCCTTCTACCAGACAAGACCCTCAGCTGCAGGTCTGTTGGAGTTTACTAGAGGTCCACTCCAGACCCTGTTTGGCTGGGTGTCAGCACCGGTGGCTGCAGAACAGCAGATTTTCGTGAGACCACAAATTCAGCTGTCTGATAGTTCCTCTGAAAGTTTTGTCTCAGAGGAGTACCCAGTTGAATGAGGTGTCAGTCTGTCCCACTGGGGGGGTGCCTCCCAGTTAGGCTGCTCAGGGGTGAGGGACCCACTTTAGGAGGCAGTCTGTCCGTTCTCTGATCTCCAGCTGTGTGCTGGGAGAACCACTACTCTCTTCAAAGCTGTCAGTCAGACACGGACATTTAAGGCTGTGGAGGTTCTCGCTGAGTTTTTGGTTGTCTGTGCCCTGTCCCCAGAGGTGGAGCCTACAGAGGCAGGCAGGCCTCCTTGAGCTGTGGTGGGCTCCACCCAGTTCGAGCTTCCTGGCTGCTTTGTTTACCTAAGCAAGCCTGGGCAATGGCGGGCGCCCCTCCCCCAGCCTCGTTGCTGCCTTGCAGCGTGATCTCAGACTGCTGTGCTAGCAATCAGCGAGACTCTGTGGGCATAGGACCCTCCGAGCCAGGTGCGGGACACAATCTCCTAGTGTGCCGTTTTCCAGGCCCGTTGGAAAAGCGCAGTATTAGGACGGGACTGACCCGATATTCCAGGTGCCGTCTGTTTTCCCTTTCTTTGACTAGGAAAGGGAACTCCCTGACCCCTTGCGCTTCCCGAGTGAGGCAATGCCTCGCCCTGCTTCGGCTCGCGCACAGTGCGCTTCACCGACTGTCCTGAATCCACTGTTAGGCACTCCCTAGTGAGATGAAACCGGTACCTCAAGCAGAAATGCAGAAATCACCCGTCTTCTGTGTCGCTGGGGCTGGGAGCTGGAGACCGGAGCTGTTCCTATTCGGCCATCTTGGCTCCACCCTATCTGATCTTTACTGAAAGTCCCCCAGGCACATTCTGGAAACCCCAGTCAAATCAGTTACACACATGCACTTGCTGTCTCTCCTGATCAAATGAAGGTCTACAAAGTCTCAAGAAGAAACTACAGTAAAGTTTTCTTAATTAAGGAAGAAAATTTCTGTAAACAATGTCATCTTAACTGTCATTTTCTTTTTTTTTTTAAGTCTTTGTCTAATATCCCCATGTACACCAGAGATTAACTTTCATTTTCTAATGACTAAGATTGTGAAAGAGAAAATTCTGGGCTGGGTGGGTGGTTGCCAACCATTTGTTATTTTATGTGTACCTGGATGAGGGTTGTAGTGAATGTAACCAGAGGCGAATCCGAGGAGATCCTGTGAATGCCCAGAGTTGCGTGAGTGACTGGAGAGTGATAAGGGATCAGAGCAGAGATTTCTGAAGGGGGAAAGCTGACATTAAAGACTTACCACTCCCTTGGAATACCTGTCCCACTGCTTTCTAATTCAGATTCCACACAGTAGCTAAGGATTTGTTTTAAAAAAGTAAAGCACTTCCCCTGCTTGAAAATCTTTCAATTAATGTATACACTTGGAGCTGATGAGAGGCATCCAAGTGCAGAGATTTTTAATTAAACTTTTTATTTTGAGGTAATTGTAGATTCGCATGCAGTTGTGAAAAGTAATACAGAAAGATCATATGTATCCTTTACCCAGTTTCCACTAAGGGTAATATCTTGCAGAACTGTCATACAATGTAAAAACCAGATCTTGTTATGAATGTAGTCAAGATATAATAGTTTCAACACCAAAGGTTCCTTCCTGCCACTCTTTATAGGCATACTATTTTCTTCCACCCTGTCACCCTCCAAAACCCCTAGCAATTGCTAGTCTATCTTATGTTCTTATTATTTTGCATTTCAATAATGCTATGGAAATGGAATCATATAGTTTGTAACCTTTTGAAATTGGCTTTTTTCACTTGGGATAGTTTTCTGGAGATTCATCCCAGTTGTTGCATGTATAAGTAGTTACTTTTTACTGCAGAGTGGACGTCCATGGCATGGGGGTATATCAGTTTAACTATTCACCCATGGAAGGACGTCCAACTTTTATGAATAGTACTGGTATGAACATTTGTCTACAAGTTTTTGTGTGAAGGTAAGTTTTCACTTTTCTGGGATAAATACCCAAGAGTGCAATTACTGAGTCCTATAGTTGTTGCATGTTTACTTCTTTTAGAAACTGCCAAACTGGTTTTTAGAGTGGCTATTTCATTTTACATTGCCACCACTAATGTGTGAGTGATCCAGTTTCTCCATACCAGCATTTGATGTTGTCACTATTTTTAAATTTTTATTCTGATAGATAGATAGTGATATCTCATTGTGGTTTTAATGTGCATTTCCCTAATGCTTGTCAACTGAAGAATCATGAGGTTCAAAAATTTGGAAAGGAGAGCTTTATTTCTCATAAAGGGTGGCACACTGCAGGCCAGGAAATGTAGCCTTTGGCAAAAGCTGAGAAAAGCAATTTAAAGGAGGAAAGCCTAACACAGGTATTTATGCCCAATGGGTTGGCTAAGTATACATATTCAATAAGCTATGGGAGTCATGAAGATTTGTGAAAAAAGCACAACTGAGCTTCATGCCTCTTCATAGGTCACATGTTAAAAAAATGATGGCATTAGCATGATCCAGGGGTGGAATTTTTGGCCCTCTGGCATCAAAAGGTGAAACAGAGGACCTGAAAACCCTCATAGCACGTCCTCTGCTGGTCAATCAGAACTGGTCCAGAGATATGGTGGTCAGTTTTAGGAAGGGATGCATTGTCAAGCTGGTGGGCTGTCACATCAAAGCTTCAAAGAGGGAGAGGGAGCCTGGTTTTGGCCTCAGATAATTGGCTGAAGGCAATAAAGGAATGAATTATCTGTTTCTTGTTTTCTGGAGTTGGTTTCCACTTACTCCTTAGGAGAGAATTCTGGTTAAAGGTTAATAAGGAAGGAGCATACTGAGGCGTAACCAACCTGTTATCCTATCATGGCCCAGGACTTCGTTTTTTAGGGTTTCTCTGGGGTCCCTTTGGCCAAGAGGGTTCTGTTCAGTTGGTTGAAAGGCTTGGGGTTTTATTTTTATTTTGCATGCTAATGGCATCAAGCATCCTTTTTTTTTTTTTTTTTTTGAGACAGAATCTCACTCTTTCACCCAGGCTGGAGTGCAGTGGCGCAATCTCGGCTCACTGCAGGCTCCGCCCCCCGGGGTTCACGCCATTCTCCTGCCTCAGCCTCCCACGTAGCTGGGACTAGAGGCGCCCGCCACCTCGCCTGGCTAATTTTTTTTTTTTTTTTTTTTTTGTATTTTTAGTAGAGACAGGATTTCACCATGTTAGCCAGGATGGTCTCGATCTCCTGACCTCGTGATCCACCCGCCTCAGCCTCCCAAAGTGCTGGGATTACAGGCGTGAGCCACCGCACCCGGCCTCAAGCATCTTTTTATGTGCTCATTTGCCGTTTATTTATCCTCCAGTGAAATTAGTGTTCGTGTTTTTTGCTCATTTTCTAATTGGATTGTTTGCTATTTTACTGTGAAATTTTGAGGGTTCTTAATATATTCTAGATACTAGTCCTTAATTGCAGTCTCTAGCTTATATTTTTCATATCTTCTCAACGAGGTCTTTCCCAGAATAAGTTTTAATTTTAATGAAGTTCAAATTACCAATTTTTCCTTTTATGATTTGTGTTTTTGATGTCAAGTCTAAGAACTCTTCACCTAGCTATAAATCCAAAAGATTTTCTCCTGTGTCATTTTGTATTTAACTCTATGATCTATTTTGAGTTACTTTTCATATAAGGTGTGAGACTTAGGTGGAAGGTTTTGGTTTTTCTGTTTTTTGCCTGTGGGTGTCCAGTTTCTCCACCATTTGTTGAAAAGGACATCTTCCCTTCAATGAATTGCTTTTGCACCTTTGTCAAAAATCACATAAATCTATTTCTGGGTGTTCTGTTCCATTGATCTTTGTGTGTGTTTCTTTGTACCATCACAAAGTCATGACTACAGAAGCTGTATGTCTTGAAATCAGGTTCATAGCACTGTATTCTTTTTCATAATTGTTTTAGCTGTTCAAGTTCCTTTGCCTTGCCACATAAATTTTAGAGTAATTTTATCTCTACAAAAAAATCTTCTGGAACTTCAGTAGGAATTTTGTTAAATGTATATTATTCTGGAAGGAATTGAACTACTAATTATATGACATAATGACGTCTTTCAGTTCATGAACACAGTATGACTCTTCATTTGTATGGTTCTTCTTTTCTATCTTTCATTAGCATTTTGTAGCTTTCGCATACAACTCTTACAGGTATTTTGTTAGATTTACACCAAAGTCTTTCTTTTTATCTTTTCTTTCTTTCTTTTTTTTGTTGCGACGGAGTCTCACTGTGTCACCCAGGCTGGAGTGCAGTGGTGCGATCTCAGCTCACTGCAACCTCTGCCTCCTGGGTTCAAGTGATTTCCAGCTAATTTTTGTATTTTTAGTAGAGATGGGATTTCACAATATTGGTCAGGCTGGTTTCGAACTCCTGACCTAAGTGATTCGCCCTCTTTGGCCTCCCAAAGTGCTAGGATTACAGGTGTGAGCCACTGTGCCCGGCCTTTTTTTCTTTTTCTGAAATTATAAAAAGTGTTGTTTTTTAAAATTTTGGTGTCTGTGTATTCTAGTTTGCTAGTATATAGAAATATAATTGATTTTTGTGTGTTGATTTTTGTGCCCTGTAGCCTTGCTGAACTCATTTATTAGTTTTAGAAGTTTTTTGTAGATTCTTTCATAACTTCTCCATAGGCAATCATGTCATCTGTAAATAGGTTTAGTTTAATTCTTGTTCTCTGATCTGTACGCCCTTTCTTTCCTTTTCTTGCCTTATTGCACTGGCTAGAACTTCCAGTGCTACCCTGAATAACAGAAGTGAGAATAGACATTCTGGCTTGTTCCTAATCTAGAGGAAAGTTTTCAGTCTTTCCCCAATAAATATAATATTAGCTATAGGTTTTTTATAGATGTTCTCTACCAAATCGAGGAAATTTCCTTCAATTTCTAGTTTTCTGAGAAGTTTTAACATGAGAGGGTGTTTATTTTTGTCAAGTGGCTTTTCTGTATTGATTTATGTGATCATATGATTTTTTCTTTATAATTTAATGTGGTAGATTACATAGATTGATTTTCAAATGTAGAACTAGCGTTGCATCCCTGGAATAAACTCGTCTTTTTTATGATGTACATATATTTTTTTTTTACATATTACTGAATTTTATTTGCTAAGGATTTTTACATCTATATTCATAAAGCATATTGGCCTATAGTTTTCTTTTTGTACTCTTTTGTTTTGATACCAGCGTAATTCTGGGTTCATAAAATGGATTGGGAAGTATTCCCTCCTCTTCTATTTCATGAAAAAGATTATAGAGAATGGATACTAATTGTTTCTTAAGTGTTTGGTAGAATTCAATAATGAAAGTGTCTGAGCCTGGAGATACCTGTTTGGGAAATTTTGAAATCACAGTATCAATTTACTTAGTAGTCATAGGGCTATTCAAATAATCAGTTTTATATTGGGTGACTTGTGGTAGTTTGTATTTTTTCAAGGAACTGGTTTATTTTACCCAACATGTCAAATTTTGTGTGCAAACTTGTCCATAGTATTCCCTTGTTATCCTTTTGATGTCTACATGGTCTATAGTGATATCCCCTTTTTCACTCCAGATATTAGTAATTCGCATGTTCTCTGTCTCTTTGTCAGTCTTGCTAGACATTTGTCAATCTTATTGATCTTATCTGTGAACCAGGTTTGTTTCATGAATTTTCTTCATTTTTTATTTTCAGCTTCATTGATTTCTGCTCTAATCTATTATTTCCTTTTCTCAGCTTGCTGTGGGTTTATTTTGCTCTTGTTTTCCTGAGTTCCTGGAGAGGGAGCCTTGATTGTTGATTTGAACCTTTTCTAATGTACACATTTTTAAAAATTTATTTTTATTAATCATGCCACATTATTTTTAATTATGTACAAAGATCTAATTTGTCACCCAGAGACCATTTCACCCACTGCTCCGTTTGGCTGCCAGTCTCTTGTCTCTGTCTTCAGCAATGGTGAGGTGTATACCTTTCCTCGGGGAAGCGAAAGTCATGGTTTGTTGCCCTTGCCAGTAACAAAAATGTTGGAAAGCCAGGTGGCAAAGCTGTTGCCATTGGCATCTTTTATGTGAACCACATCAAAAGATCAAGGGTGCCTCTCTCTGTGGGTAATGACACCAATTCTTCCCAAGTTAGCACCTCCAGTCACCATCCACAGGTTACCAGTGTCAAACTTGATGAAATCAGTGATCTTGCCAGTTTCCAAATCAATCTGAATGGGATCATTCACCTTGATGGAGGGGATCAGGGTAGCAGATGATGCAAGCATCATGATTCACCAGATGAGGGATTCCTTTTGTGCCCACGAAGATTTTTCTCACTTTGCACAACTTGTACTTGGGTTCCTCAGGTGTACTATGATGTACAGCAAAGCAACCCCTGGTGTCATAGATGAGACGAAAATTCTCTCCCATCTAGTCAATGCCCATGACATCTATGAATTCAGCGGGGTGGGTTATGTCAGTTCGAACGTTGCCATCGATCTTAATGAACCACTGCATGCAAATGTTCTTTTTATATATTTTTTATTTATTTATTTATTTTTGAGACGGAGTCTCACTCTGTTGCCAGGCTGGAGTGTAGTGGCGTGATCTTGGCTCATTACAACCTCCACCTCCTGGGTTTAAGCAATTCTCCTGGCTCAGCCTCCACCTCCTGTGTAGCTGGGATTACAGGTGTCCACCACCACGCCCAGCTAATTTTTGTGTTTTTGGTAGAGACACAGTTTCACCATGTTGGCTAGGATGGTCTTGATTTCTTGACGTCGTGATCCGCCTGCCTCGGCCTCCCGAAGTACTGGGATTATAGGCATGAGCTGCCACACCTGGCCACAAATCTTCTTTACTTCACCTCCTGTCAAGGCATACTTAAGGCTGTTCCTTAGGGAAATGATGACGGGGAGACACTCTCTCAACTTGTGGGGACTGGTGGATGGACGATGAACAAACATACCAGGCAGTTTATCCAGCATCCAATGTTTTGGAGCTGCTACCCACTTTAGATGCTTCTTGGGAACACCAGCCATGGCTGCATTAGGCACGGAAAGAGCACATGTATGCATTTAGCCCTATAAAATTCCCTCTCAGCACTGCTTTCGCTTCATCCCACCAATTTTGATATGTAATCTTTTCATTTTCATTCAGTTTAATGTATTTTTTTTAATTTCCTGAGACTTCCTGTTTGACCCATAGAGATTTTGGAGTGTGTTGTTTAGTTTCCAAGTCTTTGGAAATGTTTCTGTCATTTTTCTATTGTTAATTAAAAGTAGCTTTTGCCTTAAACTAAAACTCAATAATTAATATGATAATGTATGAACTCATACATGAATTATACAGATGAAGTGAATTGATAATTACATATGCAGTGATTTAAGTCTGCTATGCACATTAACACAAAGAAGGGAAGAAAATAGAATAAATAGATGATATTTTAAGCTTTTTTAAGTAAAAATAGACCGAGTGTGGTGGCTCACGCCTGTAATCCCAGCACTTTGGGAGGCCGAGGCTGGTGGATCACCTGAGGTCCGGGGTTCGAAACCAGCATGGCCAACATGGTGAAACCCTGTCTCTACTAAAAATACAAAAATTAGCTAGGCATGGTGATGGGTGCCTGTAATCCCAGCTACTCGGGAGGCTGACAGGAGAATCACTTGAACCTGGCAGGCGGAGGTTGCAGTCAGCTGCGATTGCACCACTGCACTCTGGCCTGGGCAACAAAGCGAAACTTCATCTCAAAAAACAGAACAAAAGGGAAAAAGTAAGAATGATGAAAGGACTAATGAAAAATCATTTTAGGAGACAACTGGAAATATTCTTTCTTGTGTGTTTGAATATCCTCATTCCTCTTTGTGTTTATTTATTTATTTTTATTATACTTTAAGTTCTAGGGTACATGTGCACAACGTGCAGGTTTGTTACATATGTATACATGTGCCATGTTGGTGTGCTGCACCCATTAATTTGTTATTTACATTAGGTATATCTCCTAATGCTATCCCTCCCTTCTCCCCCTACCCCATGACAGGTCCCAGTGTGTGATGTTCCCCACCCTGTGTGCAAGTGTTCTCATGGTTCACTTCCCACCTATGAGTGAGAACATGCGGTGTTTGCTTTTCTGTCCTTGTGATAGTGCTCAGAATGATGGTTTCCAGCTTCATCCATGTCCCTACAAAGGACATGAACTCATCCTTTTCTATGGCTGCATAATATTCCATGGTGTATGTGTGCCACATTTTCTTAATCCAGTCTATCATTGATGGACATTTGGGTTGGTTCCAAGTCTTTACTATTGTGAATATTGCTGCAATAAACATACGTGTGCATGTGTCTTTACAGCAGCATGATTTATAATCCTTTGGGTATATACCCAGTAACGGGATTGCTGGGTCAAATGGTATTTCTAGTTCTAGATCCTTGAGGAGTCGCCACCCTCTCTTCCACAATAGTTGAACCAGTTTACAGTCCCACCAACAGTGTAAAAGTGTTGCTGTTTCTCCACATCCTCTCCAGCACCTGTTGTTTCCTGACTTTTTAATGATCACCATTCTAACTGGTGTGAGATGATATCTCATTGTGGTTTTGATTTGCATTTCTCTGATGGCCAGTGATGATGAGCATTTTTTTCATGTGTCTGTTGGCTGCATAAATGTCTTCCCTTGAGAAGTGTCTGTTCATATCCTTCACCCACTTTTTGATGGGGTTGTTTGTTTTTTCTTGTAAATTTGAGTTCTTTGTAGATTCCGGATATTAGCCCTTTGTCAGATAAGTAGATTGCAAAAATGTTCTCCCATTCTGTAGGTTGCCTGTTCACTCTGATGATAGTTTCTTTTGCTGTGCAGAAGCTCTTTAGTTTAATTAGATCCCATTTGTCAATTTTGGCTTTTGTTGCCGTTGCTTTGGGTGTTTTAGTCATGGAGTCCTTGCCCATGTCTATGTCCTGAATGGTATTGCCTAGGTTTTCTTCTAGGGTTTTTATGGTTTTAGGTCTAACGTTTAAGTCTTTAATCCCTCTTGAATTAATTTTTGTGTAAGGTATAAGGAAGGGATCCAGTTTCAGCTTTCTACATATGGCTAGCCAGTTTTCCCAGCACCATTTATTAAATAGGGAATCCTTTCCCCATTTCTTGTTTTTGTCAGATTTGTCAAAGATCAGGTGGTTGTAGATGTGTGGTATTATTTCTAAGGGCTCTGTTCTATTCCATTGGTCTGTATCTCTGTTTTGGTACCAGTACCATGGTGTTTTCGTTACTGTAGCCTTGTAATATAGTTTGAAGTCAAGTACTGTGATGCCTCCAGCTTTGTTCTTTTTGCTTAGGATTGTCTTTGCTATGCGGGCTCTTTTTTGGTTCCATATGAACTTTATTTTTTTCCAATTCTGTGAAGAAAGTCATTGGTAGCTTGATGGGGATGGCATTGAATCTATAAATTACCTTGGGCAGTATGGCCATTTCCACGATATTGATTCTTCCTATCCATGAGCATGGAATGTTCTTCCATTTGTTTGTGTCCTCTTTTATTTCATTGAGCAGTGGTTTGTAGTTCTCCCTGAAGAAGTCCTTCACATCCCTTGTAAGTTGGATTCCTAGATATTTTATTCTCTTTGAAACAATTGTGAATGGGAGTTCACTCATGATTTGGCTCTCCCTTTGTCTGTTATTGGTGTATATAGGAATGCTTGTGATTTTTGCACATTGATTTTATATCCTGAGACATTGCTGCAGTTGCTTATCAGCTTAAGGATCTTTGGGGCTGAGATAATGGGGTTTTCTAAATATACAGTCATGGCATCTCCAAACAGGGACAATCTGACTTCCTCATTTCCTAACTGAATACCCTTTATTTCTTTCTCTTGCCTGATTGCCCTGGCCAGAACTTCCAACGCTATATTGAATAGAAGTTGTGAAGGAGGGCATCCCTGTCTTGTGCCAGTTTTCAAAAGGAATGCTTCCAGCTTTTGCCCATTCAGTATGATACTGGCTGTGGTTTGTCATAAATAGCTCTTATTATTTTGAGATACGTTCCATCAGTACCTAGTTTATTGAGAGTTTTTAGCATGAAGAGTTGTTGAAGTTTGTCAAAGGCCTTTTCTGCATCTATTGAGATAATCATGTGGTTTTTGTCTTTGGTTTTGTTTATGTGATGGATTACGTTTATTGATTTGCATATGTTGAACCAGCCTTGCATCCCAGGATGAAGCCAACTTGCTCGTGGTGGATAAGCTTTTTGATGTGCTGCTGGATTTGGTTTGCCAGTATTTTATTGAGGATTTTCACATCGATGTTCATCAGGGATATTGGTCTAAAATTCTCCGTTTCTGTTGTGTCTCTGCCCGACTTTGGTATCAGCATGAGTTAGGATTCCCTCTTTTTCTATTGACTGGAATAGTTTCAGAAGGAATGGTACCAGCTCCTCTTTGTTCCTCTGGTGGAATTTGGCTGTGAATCCATCTGGTCCTAGACTTTTTTTGGTTGGTAGACTATTAATTATTGCCTCAATTTCAGAGCCTGTTATTGGTCTATTCAGGGATTCAACTTATTTCTGGTTTAGTCTTGGGAGGGTGTATGTGTCCAGGAATTTATCCATTTCTTCTAGATTTTCTAGTTTATTTGTGTAGAGGTGTTTATAGTATTCTGTGATGATAGTTTGTATTTCTGTGGGATCGGTGGTGATATCCTTTTTATTATTTTTTATTATGTCTATCTGATTCTTCTCTCTTTTCTTCTTTGTCAGTCTTGCTAGAAGTCTATCAATTTTGTTGATCATTTCAAAAAAACCAGCTCCTGGATTCACTGGTTTTTTTGTAGGGTTTTTTGTGTGTCTCTTTCCTTCAGTTCTTCTCTGATCTTAGTTATTTCTTGCCTTCTGCTAGCTTTTGAATTTGTTAGCTCTTGCTTCTCTAGTTCTTTTCATTGTGATGTTAGGGTGTCAATTTTAGAACTTTCCTGCTTTCTCTTGTGGGCATTTAGTGCTATAAATTTCTCTCTACACACTGCTTTGAATGTGTCCCAGAGACTCTGTTATGTTGTATCTTTGTTCTCATTGGTTTCAAAGAACATCTTTATTTCTGCCTTCATTTTGTTATGTACCCAGTAGTCATTCAGGAGCAGGTTGTTCAGTTTCCATGTAGTTGAGCAGTTTTGAGTGAGTTTCTTAATCCTGAGTTGTAGTTTGATTGCACTGTGGTCTGAGAGACAGTTTGTTATAATTTCTGTTCTTTTACATTTGCTGAGGAGTGCTTTACTTCCAACTATGTGGTCAATTTTGTAACAAGTGCAATGTGGTGCTGAGAAGAATATAAATCTGTTGATTTGGGGTGGAGAGTTCTGTAGATGTCTATTAGGTCCGCTTGGTGCAGAGCTGAGTTCAAGACCTGGATATCCTTGTTAACTTTCTGTCACGTTGATCTGTCTAATGTTGACAGTGGGGTGTTAAAGTCTCCCATTATTATTGTGTGGGAGTCTAAGTCTCTTTATAGGTCTCTAAGTACTTCCTTTTTGAATCTGGGTGCTCCTGTATTGGGTGCATATATATTTAGGATAGTTAGTTCTTCTTGTTGAATTGATCCATTTACCATTATGTAATGGCCTTCTTTGTCTCTTTTGATCTTTGTTGATTTAAAGTCTATTTTATCAGAGACTAGGATTGCAACCCCTGCTTTTTTTTTGTTTTCCATTTGCTTGGTAGATCTTCCTGCATCCCTTTATTTTGAGCCTATTTGTGTCTCTGCACGTGAGATGGGTCTCCTGAATACAGCACACTGATGGGTCTTGACTCTTTATCCAATTTGCTGGTCTGTGTCTTTTAATTGGAGCATTTAACCCATTTACATTTAAGGTTAATATTGTTATGTGTGAATTTGATCCCGTCATTATGATGTTAGCTGGTTATTTTGCTCTTTAGTTCATGCAGTTTCTTCCTTGCATCGATGGTCTTTACAATTTGGCATGTTTTTGCAGTGGCTGGTACCGGTTGTTCCTTTCCATGTTTAGTGCTTCCTTCAGGAGCTCTTTTAGGGCAGGCCTGGTGGTGACAAAATCTCTCAGCATTTGTTTGTCTGTAAAGGATTTTATTTCTTCTTCACTTATGAAGCTTAGTTTGGCTGGATATGAAATTCTGGGTTGAAAATTCTTTTCTTTAAGAATGTTGAATATTGGCCCCCACTCTCTTCTGGCTTGTAGAGTATCTGCCGAGAGATCCACTGTTAGTCTGATGGGCTTCCCTTTGTGGGTAACTCGACCTTTCTCTCTGGCTGCCCTTAACATTTTTTCCTCCATTTCAACTTTGGTGAATCTGACAATTACGTGCCTTGGGGTTGCTCTTCTCGAGGAGTGTCTTTGTGGCATTCTCTGTATTTCCTGAATTTGAATGTTGGGGACGTTCTCCTGGATAATATCCTGCAGAGTGTTTTCCAACTTGCTTCCATTCTCCCCGTCACTTTCCGGTACATCAATCAGACATAGATTTGGCCTTTTCACATAGTCCTATAATTTTTGGGGGCTTTATTCGTTTCTTTTTACTGCTTTTTCTCTAAACTTCTCACCTCATTTCATTCATTTGGTCTTCAATCACTGATACCCTTTCTTCCAGTTGATCGAATCGGCTTCTGAAGCTTCTGCATGCATCACGTAGTTCTTGTGCTATGGTTTTCAGCTCCATCAGGTAATTTAAGGTCTTCTCTATGCTGTTTATTCTAGTTAGCCGTTCATCTAATCTGTTTTCAAGGTTTTTAGCTTCTTTCCGATGGGTTCGAACATCCTCCTTTAGCTCGGCGAAGTTTGTTATTACCTGTCATCTGAAGCCTTCTTCTCTCAACTTGTCAAAGTTATTTTCTGTCCAGCTTTGCTCTGTTGCTGGTGAGGAGCTGTCTTCCTTTGGAGGAGAAGAGGTGCTGTGATTTTTAGAATTTTCAGCCTTTCTGCTCTGGTTTCTCCCCATCTTTGTGGTTTTAACTACTTTGCTCTTTGGTGATGGTGATGTACCAATGGGATTTTGGTGTGGATGTCCTTTCTGTTTGTTTGGTTTCCTTCCAACAGTCAGGACCCTCAGCTGCAGGTCTGTTGGAGTTTGCTGGAGGTCCACTCCAGACCCTGTTTGCCTTGGTATCACCAGCTGAGGCTGCAGAACAGCAAATACTGCAGAACGGCAAATGTTGCTGCCTGATCCTTCCTCTCGAATCTTCGTCTCAGTGGGGCACCTGGCTGTATGTGGTGTCAGTCTGCCCCTACTGGGAGGTGTCTCCCAGTTAGGCTACTCGAGGGTCAGGGACCCACTTGAGGCAGTCCATCCATTCTCAGATCTCAAACTCTGTGCTGGGAGAACCACTACTCTCTTCAAAGCTGTCAGACAGGTACGTTTAAGTCTGCAGAAATTGTCTGCTGCCTTTTGTTCAGCTATGCCCTGCCCCCAGAGGTGGAGTCTACAGAGGCAGGCAGGCCTCCTGGAGCTGTGGTAGGCTCCACCCAGTTCGAGCTTCCCGGCACTTTGTTTACCTACTCAAGCCTCAGCAATGGTGGACGTCCCTCCCCCAGCCTCACTGCCACCTTGCAGTTCGATCTCAGACTGCTGTGCTAGCATTGAGCTAGGCTCCATGGGCATGGAACCCTCTGAGCCAGGTGCAGGATGTAATCTCCTGGTGTGCTGTTTGCTAAGACCATTTGAAAAGCGCAGTATTAGGGTAGTAGTGTCCTGATTTTCTAGGTACCGTCTGTCACAGCCTCCCTTCCTAGGAAAGGGAATTCCCCGACCCCTTGCGCTTCCGGGGTGAGGCAGTGCCCCACCCTGCTTCGGCTCACACTTCGTGGGCTGCACCCACTGTCCGACAAGCCCCAGTGAGATGAACCCTGTAACTCAGTTGGAAATGCAGAAGTCACCCGTCTTCTGTGTCGTTCACGCTTGGAGCTGTATATTGAAGCTGTTCCTGTTCAGCCATCTTGGAACCTCCTCTCCTCTTTGTGTTTAAATACATATTGCCCAGTTAAATTTTCAAAAGCAGGTGGCCTGTAAGTTTGATCATTTGGAAATACCAGACTTTTATGCTTCCAGTTCTTGGTCTAGAAATTAATAGCAAATTTTTTTTCCTAAATCTTAGTCTTGATCTAACCTAGAGTACTTATGAGTAAACAAGTGGTATAATCTGTTCCTTTTTATTCTGTCTTCTATCTCTGTTTTGCTAGCCTTTCTCCCACTCTGTACTTACGATCATTATGTGACTTTCCCAAAGGGTAGATTTTAGAAGCTGTATATGGACTCCTAGACATAAAGCAATTAGAATATGTTAGAAATGAACCCAGCCATGCCACTTTATTTTCATAAAATAACAATTCCAAGATAAGAATGACTTTCTGAAAGAATTGAGAAATATTCATTCCAGTATGTATCTCTTGGTGCCTAGGATGTGCCTAGCACTTGTTGCGTACTGTAGAGATTAAATAGATAGAAGATTCAACTCCAGTCCCTTGCATCACTAAAATCTCATTGGGGAAATAGACACATTCTACAGAAGGAACTGGGAGATAGATACTTGTGTGTAATAATATAATCTAGTAACTTTTAATTTGGTTCCTCAAAATTTGAGCAATAGAATAAGTAATTTTTTTTAAATCTATACTGTTAACAACTGAAGTGTAATGGAACTCATGTTCCTTCCTCTGTATATTCCATTTTAATGGAGGTGCTAACAGTTGGGGCTGGGAGTGGGGCATGTGTGTTCTTTGCACTATATGATGTGGCTCCTTTGTGAAGGGAGACCTGTGATTTTCTGTATACATGGCCTGTATCCTCTCAATGGCCGGTGAGACATTCTCGAGGGGATGGGTATGAAGCCACTCTGTGAATGTGACTTCTTAACTCCATCTGGTAGAAATCACAGTAGCATGGAAATAATACCACACTGTAATTTCCAGCAAAGAAATTTTGGACAGTTCGCGGAGCCTTACTTTTTCATTCAGGAAGTCAGAATGTTGACAATAGTCTGTCTATCTGACAGGGTTGTTATGGGAATTAAATAAAATAATAGAAGCAAAAACTCGTAGTTTTCTAAGATTTTAAGGATGGTATAGGTATGTTAATGAGTTTTTATATGACCCTACGCAGATGCCCAATTTCTAATGCTCCCTGAAGGCCATACCAACTCCTGTTATATTATCTATTGTCAGCCAGGGACGATTTTCCATCTCTGCTAGGCCAAAGAGAAGCCAGCCAATGAGAATTAGCCTGTAGGCCTAGCAGCTTCAAGCATAGAACCACAACTGAGATCCGAAGATAGCTGGCTGATCTTAGATGGCCTCAGTGGGGCTGGCTGGCTGGATGTGCAATTTTTGTTCACTGGCTTAGCTTCCCTAATGATTGTTCCATACTGAATCTCAGCTTGCCTCCACCTCTTCCTTCCATTCATTGGCTTCATTCTACTCTAGAGACACTGGGTTTAATCTGGGACTCTACCTGCAAAGTAAGCATTGCTTCCAAGCCAGAACTGTTTTAGCCCTAGGTACTTGGGCTTACTTGAGGAATGAAATCCTTTGGTTAGCCAGCAACCTATAATGCCTAAACTACATGTTGTAATTTAAATCTACAGGTGGATATTTAGGAGTAGAAGTTGTCACAGGTCATGGGATGAGGAGTAAAGCTTAGTAAGTTTATTTTCCTATTTCGTTTTTGTTTTTTATAGAGATGGAGTCTTGCTTTGTTTTGCCCTGAGTGGAGTGGAGTGGCACAATCACGGCTTACTGCAGCCTCAGACTCCTGGGCTGATGTGATCCTCCCACCTCAGCCTCCTGAGTAGCTGGGACTACAGGTGCGTGACACCTGCGTGCCCAGATAATTTTTTTAAATTTTTGATAGAGAAGGGGTGTTGCTGTGTTGTCTAGGCTGGTCTTGAACTCCTGGCCTCAAGCAGCCCTCCCACTTCGGCCTCCCAAAATGCTGAGATTCCGGGCATGAACCACTGCGCCCAGCCAGCATAGTAAATATAAATTAAGGTGTTTTTATGTCCCCACTTTGCTACTTTTTGCTTTCTGATTTCAAAGGACACACCCTTAAGTATGAACAGGTTGTTTCCCAAAAGTTCTTTGCTTAGAACTTAGACTGCATTTTCCCAGAGGACAGCAGTGGAAATCATAGCTGCATTCCCAGGCCAGCCCCCAAAAGTCTGTTTTATACTAATGCATTGTAACATTTTACTGATAATGGGACTTCGGCTCCTCATAGCCACATTTATAATATTATTTCTCTGAGAAAAATAATTTTGAATCAAGTTCAGATACTGTGGAAGTATGTCCCCATGAAGTGCAGAGAAGGAGAAGATGGAAAAAAGGGGTGAACTTTGGGTAGTCATGCAGCAGGCATATCTAAATAAATTAGAAAAACATTCCTGAACTCTAGGAACCTATGTCTTGATGCTGTCTTAGAGAAGGCGCTTGTCCAGGCCACTTGCTGCACCTCTGTTCTGAACTGGTAACAAGAAGGGCAGTTGCAGGGAGATTATGAGCTTCATATGGCAAAGTCTTTCATGCTAATCTGTGTACCTTTTTGGTTATGTCCTAAACTGGTTGCAAGTCAGAAACTGATTATATAATCTTTGGTGTATTTATTTCTTATTTTTAAAAAACATGCTAAGCTATGTCATTGTTAACTATATTAAAGTGTGAATAACCTAAAGGGCAAAAACAAGCGTTGGCTTAACCCTTCCTACATAGCCTGAAGACCACACTACGGTTGGCTATCTCTTAAATACTTAAATAATGTTGTTGGCCAACATTATGTATAAGTAGACTCATCTCATTTCTAAGTTCATGAACCTTTGGTGTATCGCTAAAGACAATTAAGACCTTTTGAGATACGCACAAGACTTTTGTGCTCTTTAATTTATTTAAGGAAGACAGTTTTGTACTTTAATGCTTCTATGTAGAAATGGGCTATACTGTTATTCACAATAGCAACGACCTAGAATCAGCCTGGGTGCCCTGTAGCAGTGGACTAGATTAAAAAAAATGTGGTACATACACACCGTGGAGTACTTTGCAGCCATAAAAAATGAAATCAATGGCCTTTGCAGGAACATGGATGCAGCTGGAGGCCATTATTCTAAGTGAATTAACGCAGAAACACAACCAAACACCACATGTAATCACTTGTTAGTAGAAGCTAAATACTGGGTACACATGTACATAAAGATAGGAATAATGGACACTGGAAACTCCAAAAGAGGGGAGGGAGGGAGGAGGGCAAGGTTGAAAAACTACTTACTGGGTACTGTGTTCACTGTTGAGGTGACAGCATCAGTAGAAGCCCAAACATCAGCATCATGCAATGTGCTCATTTAACAAACCTGCACGCATATCCCCTAAATCTAAAATAAAATAAAATTTGTTTTAAAAAAGAAAAGAGCCAGGTTGGGTGCACTGTTATATAGTAGTTCTAATGTATTTTTTTAAACAGAGCTCTTTTCTTGAGCTTTGATAGGAATATTTATATCATATAAATATAAATCATATGTCTTGAGTCTTTTTGTAGCTCCGATTGAACACAAATTATTTGCCCCAAAAGAGGATAGGTTCTGCAGTGTTCCAGCAAGACACCAGTAGATAATGGGTAAGTTAAGGTTACACTCAGCATTTGTGAATGGTGATTGTCTTCACAAACCCTGGATAAGTAACTAGCTTCACCTTTTTTTTTGTTTGTTTCTTTGTTTTTTTGGGAAGGAGTCTCGCTCTGTTGCCCAGGGTGGAGTGCGATGGCACGATCTCAGCTCACTGCAAGCTCCACCTCCTGGGTTCACACCATTCTCCTGCCTCAGCCTCCCGAGTAGCTCGGACTACAGGCGCCCACCACCACGCCCAGCTAATTTGTTTGTATTTTTAGTAGAGACAGGGTTTCACTGTGTTAGCCAGGATGAGTCTCGATCTGACCTCATGATCCACCTGCCCTTGGCCTCCCAAAGTGCTGGGATTACAGGCGTGAGCCACCACGCCAGCGCAGCTTCACCGTTTTTTAAATGTAAGTTTGAATTCCAAATTAACCTTGTAACAAGCCAGTGAGATGGGCAGTGATGGATCTTGTGCTGTATCTGGCCCTTATCTGTAGATTTTAACATCCTTTGTGGTTGCTGGTTTTAGTCTTCGAAGAATGTTTGCTCGTTTCATTTCTCTAGTTTGTCGCTAGTTCATTTTGGAGTGTTCCTTTAAACAGTCAACTGTGTAATATAAAAGGAAAATAAAGACACTTCAGTCATACAGAGGTTAAAAAACTCACTTGCCTAAATAGTGGACATTTTAAAGTAATATACTAACAATTGGAATAATAACAATTCAGTACTGAACAAATGTATTGCATTTAACCATCTACAAGTATATACCAGTGTGCCCTCTGACCAAAGCTGCTGTACCCTGCCTGGCTGTCTTCCTTACGTATGTGTGTTCCATTGGAAACAGAAGGTTTGCACAGTTGAGTTGACCAGATTGGAACACACAAGTGTCCCCCTTCCTCAGCCTCTGACCCCCTCCCCTGTGAGCTGGTCATCCAGTTACCCAGGCCTTTGCTTGCCTGTCTGCAAGTGTCCCTGGCAGCATGAAGAAACAATTGTATGTTCTTCTTTGGAAGGATGATCTTGATAATTTGTGGGGCCTTTTTTAAATGCGAGTGTTGTTGAGAAGACAGGAGTCTCAGGTATGGCTTGACCCAGAAGTGTCCCCTATGCCTGTTGGAGTGGGTTTAAAGATGAGAACAAGGGGCAGTAGCATGGGGTACCATGTTCCTTGCTTCCTTTGTGAAGAACATGAAGTGAAATAAATTATGAAATAATTGGTAGGGAAGACTCTATATGATTGCATCTTGTATCTTCCATTACCCAAATCCAAGTTTTCTCTTTCTGAGCAGGTTGACTTTAGCAAACACAAACAGAAACTGATTGTTGGTCTCGCTTTTAAGTAATCTGTGAAAGATGACCCGCTGATAAGAATAACATTAACATAATGTTATCTGTTTAAAGTGAAATTCTTATTCCCTTTGGGAAAACAGACATAGATACCCTAAAATCGTAAAATTTCCTTGCTTATATTGATAGGCCACACCTGACAGGTGTGCTTATATTGACAAGCCATATTGATAAGCCACTTACCAAAAGTGGTCATTTTGTTGGCTAAACTAAAGAGCATTTCATCATTTTCCCTGATACTAATTCTTGACTATGAGATGCAACTGTCAGTGTGAAACTTGGCATTTGCCCAGCTCTTCTGGTAGGAATGGCTGTTCTTCCACTTTGTGGGATATTTTTACAATCTTGACTCTCTTTTCCAATATCACTTTCACATATAGTGCTAGTAGGCCAAGGGAAGACTTCTCCTCTCCACTGTCTGTACAGATTCTTGGGCCCAGCATCTTTTCTGGAATCCCCAAATTAGTCCCTCACCAGCTCCATCCTTGTGTCTTTGGGCACTGGGTAGCCTGGTGTGCCCTTTTGCTGTTGTCCCACCTGCAGCTGTCCTCTTGCAGCTGGGTGTTGCTTCGAGTCGTTAGTTCCCTGAAAAGCCTTCCAGTTTCTGCTCATAAGTTCAGACTGTAGAAGCAGTCCACCAGAATCTCCTGAGTTTGCTCAGGTACAAAATTTCCAGAAACCCAGTGTAACTGCTTTTACATGTTCCCACAGAATTACATGTTCATTGTGCCTGTCTGGCTGATAATGATTTTTTCTTCTTTTACTTTTTTTATTTTTCTAAGTTATCTATAATGGCCATTTATGACTTTCATAATCAGAAAATACTTCTTTTGCCTTGCTCTTCTCCTGTCCTTCCTTTATATGGATCGTAGGGTGATCTAGCCATTTTAAGTCCGTAGAGACTCCCACATTTTGCCACTTTAAGAGTTAGCATCTGTGTGTATTTTCCTCCAAAGACATACACATTTCACTTTAAATGGTCCCTTCTGTGCTCTGCTGCACAATGAAACTGTTTCATTCTTCGGTGACCCCAGGGCCTCCTTTCTGGGTGTAGCATTAGATAACCTAAGGCAGAGGTAGTTCACACCTAGCTTCTTCATTCCAGTTTGCCAGGTTGTCAGCTTCCTCAACTTTAAACTTGTGGTACAGTGAGATACCATCTCACACCAGTTAGAATGGCCATCATTAAGAAATCAGGAAACAACAGGTGCTGGAGAGGATGTGGAGAAATGGGAACACTTTTACACTGTTGGTGGGACTGTAAACTAGTTCAACCATTGTGGAAGTCAGTGTCGCGATTCCTCAGGGATGTAGAACTAGAAATACCATTTGACCCAGCCATCCCATTACTGGGTATATACCCAAAGGACTATAAATCATGCTGCTATAAAGACACATGCACATGTATGTTTATTGTGGCACTATTCACAACAGCAAAGAGTTGGAACCAACCCAAATGTCCAACAACGATAGACTGGATTAAGAAAATGTGGCACATATACACTATGGAACACTATGCGGCCATAAAAAATGATGAGTTCATGTCCTTTGTAGGGACATGGATGAAACTGGAAAACATCATTCTCAGTAAACTATCGCAAGGACAAAAACCCAAACACCGCATGTTCTCACTCATAGGTGGGAATTGAACAATGAGAACTCATGGACACAGGAAGGGGAACATCACACTCCGGGGACTGTTGTGGGGTTGGAGGGGGGAGGGACAGCATTAGGAGATATACCTAATGCCAAATGACGAGTTAATGGGTGCAGGAAATCAACATGGCACATGTATACATATGTAACAAACCTGCACATTGTGCACATGTACCCTAAAACCTAAAGTATAATAATAATTAAAAAAAAAGAAAAATAAAATAAATAAACTTGTGGTAATAATAGCATCTCCTTCACAGAGCCACCGGGATGCTCCACTGGATAAAGCAGCAGAGTGCCTGGCACAATGCCTGCCATGGAACATGAGTGACCTAAAATTTTTGCTGTTGTTTTAATGACTTCCCCCATGGCACATATGTTCAAGTGAGACCCAGGTTGTACTGCCAGAGTCTATGAAGTATCATGTCTGTGTGGCAGCATAGCAGGTAGAAGTATTTCTCAGTTAGAGTATTGTATTTCTTTTGGAGTTTCCACCTGGAGCCTCCAAGCAGAACTGATTTAACATTTAATCCCAAACCTGTTCAGTACCTTGCTCATTTGCTTCTCCCTCTGAGCCGTGTCCCCTTAAGCCAGGCCTCAGGACGCCTCCCTCAACCACTTGAAGAAGCTGCCAGCAGCCTCTCTCCACTGTGTGCAGATTTCACATACTTTTCTCAGCCCACTGCAGTTGATCTTTAGCTGCTACTTCTCTGCTGAGATTGGCTGCTCAGCAGTCAGTCTCTGACCAACTAACTTTTAAATCCATTGGCTTTTTCCAACTTGCATCCTTTTTGCCTCCTCTGTACCTTTGCCATTTCTGACTTGCTAGTCTAGCTGCAGTGCCCACCCCTGCCCCTCCTGGGATCCCCCCCCATCTCCCTCTGGCAGCTTTCTCACCTTCTTCCTTGGGTCCGTTGTACCATCTCTCCCAGTAGCTGCCCTTCTTATGCGCATCCTGTACGTAAGGGTTACTATAGGTCGGCATATAGCCTTGTATAACATGTACAATAACTGACACATTATATCTCGTACACTGATACAAAGAAGTGGTTTTGAAACAATACTGAAAAGTGGAATACTGAATTTTGTTTGTAAAGCATGACTACAAACCACAGAATATGTTCAAAGAAAGAGGTGAGGGAATTACACGAGTGTTTGGCTGTCTGCCTTGTGATTTTTTCCTCCTTTCTTTTCCGATTTTTCCAAGTTTTTTATAATGTTCACTTATTACTTTTATAACCAGAAAAAGATTTGTTTCTCTTGTCTCTTTTATGCTTCCTGTATATGTGTCTTAGAGTGATCACATAGTTAACACATAGTATAATTTCACCTAGTTAACAGCTGTAGCCCTAGGCATAATTTTCTTCTCCTCTTGCCATTTGGCATTATATGATGTAGATTTCCCCATTCCTCGGATGGTATCTGTGATCATCTTATTGATGTCATAACATTTCATTGGTTTAAAAAGAGATCTAATTTTAAATAGTTTTTGTTGATTTTAATATTACTTGTGTAACAGTTGGTCAGTGATGGAGGTTGTGAATTCTCAGTTTCAAGGCTGAGGACATCGGAGTCCTTGGTTTCCTTCAGGGGTAAAATGAGAACAATGGACATGCTCTGGGGCACCGGACAGGGCATTGTCTGAAGGGCTTGCCTGGTCTTTGTGAAAAGATTTCTCTCCTCTGCACCGTCAGCCCCCATGGAGGCAAGGTTCACTGGTAGGACCAAACACACAGGGCGCTCCACCTCAAAGTCAGCGGAGAAAAGATGACAGATGTCGTTGTCACCTGAGGTGACTGCCTTTGCCGACGCTGTTGCTGCTGGGTGTCAGAAGGCTGAAGACTGCGCGCAGTCCAGAATCAGCTGCCCTTGTGGTTGCCACTGTTTCATTTTGGCAGCAAAGGACTTAGCTTTCCCCATTTGTGAATGTGTATAGATTTGTTTAAAGTTATAGGATGTGGGAAGAAGGGAAGAGAACAGCTAAGAGACTTATTCCTACTCTTGTGCCACTGTCCCACCCTTCATCCCCACCAAACCTCACCCCTCCATCTTTCTCTTACTCATCCAGCCTGAATGCACTTTCAGTCTAGCCTTTATCTCTCTCTTGAGAAAGTTTCTGAATGAAGGCTAGAAAGAATTTCTTAACTCTGTTTTGATGTATGACAATTTTTTTCAGCAAATATGCTTCCCAGTATTTAGAATCATTGGGCTAATTAGAAACAGTACTTTACTATTTTCTCTCTCTCTCTCTCTTTTTTTTTTTTGTCAGTGAAGGAAAGAAATAAGGTAATCTTCATCAAGGACTGCTACATATTTTGTTCATTAAATTCTCACTAAAGCCCACTGAGGGAGTGAGGGAGGCAGCTCAGGTCACATAGGCCCTCTTTTTTTTTTTTTTTTTTTTTGAAACATGGTCACACCCCGTCACCTAGGCTGAAGTGCAGTGGCCCCGTCAGGGCTCACTGCAGCCTCAAACTCCTGGGCTCAAGCAATCCTCCTGCCTCGGCTCACCAAGTAGTTGAGATTACCGCCGTGCGCCATGACACCCGACTCATTTTTCTTTTTTTTTTTAGTAGAGATGAGGTCTCCCTATGTTGCGCAGGCTGGTCTCAAATTCCAGGATTCAAGCTATTCTCCCGCTTTAGCCTCCCAAAATGTTGGGATTATACAGGTGTGAGCTATCGCACCTGGCCCCACATGCTCTTGAAACCCAAATCTGTGGGATTCCAAATCCCATGTTCTCCACTTGGCCACATCACTTGTCACTGTGCCTCAGGTTGTCATGCACCATTGTGCCCCTGTCGACTGTCACATGCGAGGATAAGCCTGGCTCGGTGCTAGTGGTTAA
This sequence comes from Symphalangus syndactylus, assembly GCF_028878055.3. NCBI lineage: Eukaryota > Metazoa > Chordata > Mammalia > Primates > Hylobatidae > Symphalangus > Symphalangus syndactylus. The sequence continues at coordinate 70,096,771 of NC_072429.2, read as the reverse complement.
GAAAATAAGATTTAGAATCTGCAAGGGTCCAGATCGTTGGCATGCTATCAGCTTGGTAAGAATACTCCTAAAGATGGAACTGCTCATTGTCTCTAAGGTGATCTAAATTTTATTCTGATTCTGGGAGAAACTGGGCAAGTTTTCCAAAGTTTTTAAGTCAGGTATTTGAGTAACAGGACATCTGTGTGGGATTAATACCTATGAATAATTTTTTAGTTGCTCTTGTTGGAAGTAAGGGAGAGGAAACGTCTATTTAACACAATATCTGACCAGACTTTCAGCTACTTGATTACTTTCCTGTTCAGTCTGAGGTTAAATGTCTTTTGATGTAGTAAAACTTATCAAGTGTGAAGAAGAACTTAAATCCAATTCCTTATACTTAACCATTATTTAGTCCCTTTGGGAAATCATATTTAAATATTTGCTTCTTTTTTCTTTCTTTTTTTTTTTTTGAGGCGGAGTCTCGCTCTGTCACCAGGCTGGAGTGCAGTGGCACGATCTTGGTTCACTGCAACCTCCACTTCCCGGATTCAAGCGACTCTCTTGCCTCAGTCTCCCGAGTAGCTGGGGCTACAGGTGCACACCACCATGCCCAGCTAATTTTTATATTATTAGTAGAGACGGGGTTTCACCATATTGGCCAGGATGGTCTCAATCTCTTGACTTTTGATCTACCCAGCCCAGCCTCCCAAAGTGCTGGGATTACAGGCATGAGCCACCGCGCCCGACTTTTTATAGAATCTAGTAGTTAGGCTGGGTGTGGTGTCTCATGCCTGTAATCCCAACACTTTGAGAGGCTGAAGCGGGTGGATCACCTGAGGCTGGGAGTTCAAGACCAGCCTGGCTAACATGGTGAAACCCTGTCTCTACTACCAATTAAAAAATTAGCTGGGTGTGGTGGCACACGCCTGTAGTCCCAGCTATTCAGGAGGCTAAGGCAGAAGAATCTCTTGAACTCGGGAGGCAGAAGTTGCAGTGAGCAGAGATCACACCACTGCACTCCATTCTGGGCAACAGAGCAAGATTCCGTCTCCAAAAAGAAAAAAAAAAAGGAATTTAGTAGTTAAGGAAATTTTCAACATTCATTATTACATTACGCTTTTCTTTAAAAGTAGATAATCTTAAAAATAAAATAGTTTGATATATATAATACATCATTTCATCATTTTTCAGATAAACCTACTAAAAATATTTCCTTGTTCAACTTGAGCTTATTATTTTGCAGTTCCTTATTGCAAGAAATATCAAGCAAAATTGGGCACAGATTTATTTTATTTTAGGCTTATTGCCTTTGTGTAAAAGAAGTTCGTTGACGGCCGGGCACAGTCGCTCACGCCTGTAATGCCAGCAGTTTGGGAGGCTGAGGCGGGCAGATCACCTGAGGTCGGGAGTTCAAGGCCAGCCTGACCAACATGGAGAAACCCCGTCTTTACTAAAAATACAAAATTAGCTGGGTGTGGTGGCACATGCCTGTAATCCCACCTACTCGGGAGGCCAAGGCAGAAGAATCTCTTGAACCTGGGAGGCAGAAGTTGCAGTGAGCCGAGATCATGCCATTGCACTCCAGCCTGGGCAAGAAGAGTGAAATTCCGTGTCAAAAAGAAAGAGAAGAGAAGAGAGAGAAATTGAAGAAGGCTGATTTCCTTTTCGGGGGATGTACATGCATTGGGCAGTAAAGAGAAGCAACATTAAGTTAGATCACAGAGTGATGTTTACACTGAGTTCTAAAGTATATCCAAGGAAATTCTTTTTATTTTAACATTTTAAAAGTGAAAATGAAGAACCTTGTATCATTCTAGGCTTTTAGAAACATTTTAAATAAGTTTAAAAATTACCATTAGAATTTTATTTCTGTGGAATTCTTATGATACAGAAAAAAATAGTTTATACCTTTTAAAAATGTAAAATATCCCTAATTATCCCACTATTATATTTAATACAACTACAAATATTTAAAAATATTTTATAGTCTTAACTCATTTGTATTTTTTTATTGTTGCAATTAAATTAGCCATGCCATTTTACATTATGCTTTTTTACTTAATATTTTATTAAACATTTATGCATGATTATATAGTCCTTATATACTATTTGAATATTTACATAATATTTCTTCATTTGCTGTCTCATAAATTATTTAAACAATTCCATATTGTTTAACCTATGTTAACAAGATCTTGGTATTAAAGGTTTAAAAATAGAAAAAATAAGACAGCAAAGGGGAAATTCTACTATGTGACTGAAAACTATATAACCACCGTATACCAGATATATTAATAGTTATGGATAAGAATGTGATATTTATATTCATATATATATATGTATGTATATATATATATATATTTTTTTTTTTTTTTTTTTGAGATGGAGTTTCAGCTCTTGTTGCCCAGGCTGGAGTTCAATGGCACAATCTCGGCTCACCACAACCTCCGTCTCCCAGGTTCAAGCAATTCTCCTCCCTCAGCCTCCCAAGTAGCTAGGACTACAGGCGTGAGCCACCATGCCCAGCTAATTTTGTACTTTTAGTAGAGATGAGGTTTCTCTATGTTGGTCAAGCTGGTTTTGAACTCCCGACCTCAGGTGATCTGCCTCCCTCAGCCTCCCAAAGTGCTGGGATTACAGGCATGAGCCACCATGCCTGGCATTTTTTTCTTTCTTAAATTTGAAATTTTTTCCCTCCTAACCTTAAATGATTTGTCTGAAATTCCATATTCAGTCACAGATACAAATCTACTTCCCTTTTCTTCCAGTTGACTAATAATGCAGTTTTAAGTGAGTAGTAATAGAATTGTAGGAATAGAAAGGACTTACAAAGTCCAGCTTCTTGCCTCCAGACAGTAGGGATACTGAGTCACTGAGGTACATGAGTATCTTTTTTTATTTTTGAAGTTCTCCTGGGAAAGAGATTTCATAACTCTATCTGGAAGCACTGTTACTTTTTTTTTTTTTTTATTTTTTGAGAAGGAGCCTTGCGCTGTCGCACAGGCTAGAATGCAGTGACATGTAAATCAATCTTAAATGACATTTACTATGGTTTGAGCTCCTTTCACTCAGTCAGTAGTTACTGATCACCTGCTATGTGCAGGACACAACATTAGGCACCGAGAAGTACACAAATCAAGGTTTCAGTCCGGAAGACCAGATGAGCCTCTTGTGGGGATTGAATGGCCTTGAATATCACCTTAAAATCTTTGGACTTTATTCTGAGCCATCACAGATATCTTAGTGTAGATGTAACACTGTGGAAGTGATATTTTAAGTAGAATTAATGTGTGGTTCTGGGAAGCAAGGTTTTATTTATCATTCAGCAAATATTTGGTCAAACTCTAATATGTATAAGTCATCAGGTTAAGGAATATGGAACAGATAAATAACTAGAAAACACAATTTGATCTCTGGTTGGAAGATTTTAAATATACAAGTACATAAGTAATTGCAGTGTAAGATAGGGAGTTCTGTGTAGATAACAGGGACAGGTGGGGAGGTCTTTTTTTCTGGTTGCATTTAATTCATGAGAGCAGGAAAATGGGGATTACACTGGTTTTGGAGGACAAACTATATATATATATTTTTTTTCTTTTTTGTAGTTTTGCTCTTGTTGCCCATGCTGGAGTGCAATGGTGCTATCTTGGCTCACCACAACCTCCGCCTCCCAGGTTCAAGCAATTCTCCTGCCTCAGCCTCCCGAGTAGCTGGGATTACAGCCATGTGCCACCACGCCCTGCTAATTTTGTATTTTTAGTAGAGATGGGGTTTCTCCATGTTGGTCAGACAGGTCTCGAACTCCTGACCTCAGTTGACCCACCTGCCTCGGCCTCCCAAAGTGCTGGGATTACAGGTGTGAGCCACCCTGCCCGGCCTGAGGATAAACAATATTTCTGAAGAATGTGAATTCTGGACTCTGCCATTGCATTCAAAGATCCCGCTACTAGAAAAACATTTTCATTCAAACTCCAAAAGCTCAGTTACTCAGAGAGTGAGGTTAGTATGGTAGGAAGGGGCTGGCAATTAGGAGACAGACTTATCAGTGCTTTGCCATTAACAGACTCTATGTGTGACCTTTGGACAGTGCACTAACTTAAACTTTTCTTCTTTTCTTTTTTTTTTTTTTTTTTTTTGAGACAGTCTTCCTTTGTCACCCAGGCTAAAGTGCAGAGGCATAATCACAGCTCACTGCAGCCTTGACTTCCTGGGCTCAAGCATCCTCCTGCCTCAGCCTCCCAAGTAGCTGAGACCATAGGCATGTGCTACCACACCTAGAAATGTTTAAAAAATTTTTATGTAGAGCTGGGTTCTCAGACTGGTTTTGAACTCCTGGGCTCAAGCAGACCTCCCCGCCAGCCTCCCAAAGTTCTGGGATTACAGGCGTGAGACATCACTCCTGGCCTATTTTCTTATTTTCAAAATGTGTAACATGCCTTGATGATTTTTTAAGGCATTTTCTCACTTTATAGAAATATATATTAATATATGGAGAGTTTGGTGGTTACAAGCATGAATCTACCTTGGTTGTGTCCTGGATCAACCATTCCTCATCTCTTTGATTAGGCTCATTAATCTACCTCCATTTGTAAAATGGAGATCTTCGTAATACACTTCTTCATAGGGCCAATATGAAGATGAAAAGTGCTTAGAACAATACTTGGCACAGACTAAGTACTCAGTAAATATTAGCTATTATTGGAATGGCATCAGGGTAGATGGCAGAGTAGAAAGCTCCAGGAAATTGTGCCTTCACCAAAACAATTGAATTAACTGTGTGAGGAACTGTGTGAGACAACTATTTTGGAACTCTGAGTATAGAAGAACACTTGTAGCATCCAGGGGCAAAGTCTCTGGTAAATTTCAGAAAATCATGGTCAAGTTCAGCTTTCACACTATAGCAGCTACCATCTTCCACCCTCAACCTCATGGCAGGCAGCTGTCAGTCCACAAGCCTTCCTGGTGCAGCACACTGGAGCCAGGGTGAGCAAAGAGAATTTTCACGTATCAGAAGAGAAAGAGAAAGGGGCAGAAAAAATATTTAAAGAAATAATGCAGCCAAACATCCCCCCTTAAAAGGAAACAACTGAATATATGCCACCATGAGCTCAATGTACTCCAAGCAAGATAAACACTATGAGATTAATGCCAAGATATATTAGAGTAAAACTGTTAAAGCCCAAACATGGAGTGCAGGCATAAATCCTTCTTTATCAGTAATCACATTGAATGTAAATGGATAACAATGAAAAATGGAAAAAATATAAATGGATGAAATTCAACTATGAAAAGATAGAGATTAGAAGATTACATTAAAAAAAAAACAGGATTCATTTATATGCTATCTACAGGAGACATCATTTACATATGAGGACAGAAGCGGTTGAAAGTTAAAAGATGGAAAAAGATATTCTATGCAAATATTAACTAAAAGAGAACCAAGATAGATATATCATTGTAGATAAAATAAACTTTAAATCAAAAGCAGTTACAGATTTTCTGGGGGGAGCCAAGATGGCCGAATAGGAACAGCTCTGGTCTACAGCTCCCAGCATGAGCAACGCAGAAGACGGGTGATTTCTGCATTTCCATCTGAGGTACTGGGTTCATCTCACTAGGGAGTGCCAGACGGTGGGTGCAGGACAGTGGGTGCAGCACACCATGTGCGAGCCGAAGCAGGGCGAAGCATTGCCTCACTCAGGAAGTGCAAGGGGTCAGGGATCTCCCTTTCCTAGTCAAAGAAAGGAGTAACAGACGGCACCTGGAAAATCGGGTCACTCCCACCCTAATACTGCGCTTTTCCAACGGACTTAACAAACGGCACACCAGGAGATTATATAGCACCTGGCTAGGAGAGTCCTACGCCCACAGAGTCTCACTGATTGCTAGCACAGCAGTCTGAGATCAAACTGCAAGGTGGAAGTGAGGCTGGGGGAGGGGCGCCTGCCATTGCCCAGGCTGGATTAGGTAAACAAAGCAGCCGGGAAGCTCCAACTGGGTGGAGCCCACCACAGCTCAAGGAGGCCTGCCTGCCTCTGTAGGCTCCACCTCTGGGGGCAGGACACAGACAAAAAGACAGCAGTAACCTCTGCAGACTTAAATGTCCCTGTCTGACAGCTTTGAAGAGAGTAGTGGTTCGCCCAGTACGCAGCTGGAGATCTGAGAATGGGCAGACTGCCTCCTCAAGTGGGTCCTGACACCCAAGCAGCCTGACTGGGAGGCACCCCCCAGCAGGGGCAGACTGACATCTCACTCGGCCGGGTACTCCTCTGAGACAAAACTTCCAGAGGAACGATCAGACAGCTGAATTTGCAGTTCACAAAAATCTGCTGTTCTGCAGCCACCGCTGCTGACACCCAGCCAAACAGGGACTGGAGTGGACCTCTAGCAAACTCCTACAGACCTGCAGCTGAGGGTCCTGTCTGTTAGAAGGAAAACCAACAAACAGAAAGGACATCCACACCAAAACCCCATCTGTACGTCACCATCATCAAAGACCAAAAGTAGATAAAAACACAAAGATGGGGAGAAAACAGAGCAGAAAAACTGGAAACTCTAAAAAGCAGAGCGCCTCTCCTCCTCCAATGGAACACAGCTCCTCACCAGCAATGGAACAAAGCTGGACAGAGAATGACTTTGATGAGTTGAGAGAAGAAGCCTTCAGATGATCAAACTACTCTGACCTACAGGAGGAAATTCAAACCAATGGCAAAGAAGTTAAAAACTGTGAAAAAAAAATTAGACGAATGGATAACTAGAATAACCAACGCAGATAAGTCCTTAAAGGAGCTGATGGAGCTGAAAGCCAAGGCTCAAGAACGACATGAAGAATGCAGAAGGCTCAGGAGCCAATGTGATCAACTGGAAGAAAGGGTATCAGTGATGGAAGACCAAATGAATGAAATGAAGCGAGAAGGGAAGTTTAGAGAAAAAAGAATAAAAAGAAATGAACTAAGCCTCCAAGAAGTATGGGACTATGTGAAAAGACTAAATATACGTCTGACTGGTGTACCTTAAAGTGACGGGGAGAATGGAACCAAGTTGGAAAACACTCTGCAGGATATTATCCGGGAGAACTTCCCCAATCTAGCAAGGCAGGCCAACATTCAAATTCAGGAAATACAAAGAACGTCACAAAGATACTCCTCTAGAAGAGCAACTCCAAGACACATAATTGTCAGATTCACCAAAGTTGAAATGAAGGAAAAAATGTTAAGGGCAGCCAGAGAGAAAGGTCGGGTTACGCACAAAGGGAAGCCCATCAGACTAACAGCTGATCTCTCGGCAGACACTCTACAAGCCAGAAGACAGTGGGGGCCCATACTCGACATTCTTAAAGAAAAGAATTTTCAACCCAGAATTTCATATCCAGCCAAACTAAGCTTCATAAGTGAAGGAGAAATAAAATCCTTTACAGACAAGCAAATGCTGAGAGATTTTGTCACCACCAGGCTTGCCCTAAAAGAGCTCCTGAAGGAAGCACTAAACATGGAAAGGAACAACCGGTACCAGCCACTGCAAAAACATGCCAAAATATAAAGACTGTCAAGGCTAGGAAGAAACTGCATCAACTAACGAGCAAAATAACAAGCTAACATCGTAATCGCAGGATCAAATTCACACATAACAATATTAACCTTAAATGTAAATGGGCTAAATGCTCCAATTAAAAGACATAAACTAGCAAATTGCATAAAGAGTGAAGACCCATCAGTGTGCTGTATTCAGGAAACGCATCTCACCTGCAGAGACACACATGGGCTCAAAATAAAGGGAAGGAGGAAGATCTACCAAGCAAATGGAAAACAAAAAAAGGCAGGAGTTGCAATCCTAGTCACTGATAAAACAGACTTTAAACCAACAAAGATCAAAAGAGACAAAGAAGGCCATTACATAGTGGTAAAGGGATCAATTCAACAAGAGGAGCTAACTATCCTAAATATATATGAACCCAATACAGGAGAACCCAGACTCATAAAGCAAGTCCTTAGAGACCTACAAAGAGACTTAGACTCCCACACCATAATAATGGCAGACTTTAACACCCCACTGTGAACATTAGATCAACAAGACAAAGTTAACAAGGATACCCAGGAATTGAACTCAGCTCTGCACCTAGTGGACCTAACAGACATCTACAGAACTCTCCACCCCAAATCAACAGAATATACATTCTTCTCAGCACCACACCACATCTATTCCAAAATTGACCACATAGTTGGAGGTAAAGCACTTCTCAGCAAATGTAAAAGAACAGAAATTATAACAAACTGTCTCTCAGACCACAGTGCAATCAAACTAGAACTCAGGATTAAGAAACTCACTCAAAACCGCTCAACTACATGGAAACTGAACAACCTGCTCCTGAATGACTACTGGGTACATAACAAAATGAAGGCAGAAATAAAGATGTTCTTTGAAACCAATGAGAACAAAGATACAACATACCAGAATCTCTGGGACACGTTCAAAGCAGTGTGTAGAGGGAAATTTATAGCACTAAATGCCCACAAGAGAAAGCAGGAAAGATCCAGAATTGACACCCTAACATCACAATTAAAAGAACTAGAAAAGCCAGAGCAAACACATTCAAAAGCTAGCAGAAGGCAAGAAATAACTAAAATTAGAGCAGAACTGAAGGAAATAGAGACACAAAAAACCTTTCAAAAAATTAATGAATCCAGGAGCTGGTTTTTTGAAAAGATCAACAAAATCAATAGACCACTAGCAAGACTAATAGAGAAGAGAAGAGAGAAGAATCAAATAGACACAATAAAAAGTGAAAACGGGGATATCACCACCGATCCCACAGAAATACATTACTACCGTCAGAGAATACTACAAACACCTCTACGCAAATAAACTAGAAAATATAGAAGAAATGGATAAATTCCTCAACACATACACCCTCCCAAGACTAAACCAGGAAGAAGTTGAATCTCTGAATAGACCAATTACAGGATCCGAAATTGTGGCAATAATCAATACCTTATCAACCAAAAAGAGTCCAGAACCAGATGGATTCACAGCCAAATTCTACCAGAGGTACAAGGAGGAGCTAGTACCTTTCCTTCTGAAACTATTCCAATCAATAGAAAAAGAGGGAATCCTCCCTAACTCATTTTATGAGGCCAGCATCATCCTGATACCAAAGCCTGGCAGAGACACAACAAAAGAAGAGAATTTTAGACCAATATCCTTGATGAACATTGATGCAAAAATCCTCAGTGAAATACTGGCAAACCAAAACCAGCAGCACATCAAAAAGCTTATCCACCATGATCAAGTGGGCTTCATCCCTGGGATGCAAGGCTGGTTCAACATACACAAATCAATAAATGTAATCCAGCATATAAACAGAAGCAAAGACGGCCGGGCGCGGTGGCTCACGCTTGTAATCCCAGCACTTTGGGAGGCCAAGGCGGGTGGATCACGAGGTCAGAAGATCAAGACCACGGTGAAACCCCGTCTCTACTAAAATTACAAAAAAAAACTTAGCCGGGCATGGTGGCGGGCGCCTGTAGTCCCAGCTACTCAGAGAGGCTGAGGCAGGAGAATGGCGTGAACCCAGGAGGCGGAGCTTGTAGTGAGCCGAGATTGCGCCACTGCACTCCAGCCTGGGCAACAGAGCGAGACTCCGTCAAAAAAAAGAAAAAAAAAAAAAAAAAAAACAGAACCAAGGACAAAAACCACATGATTATCTCAATAGATGCAGAAAAGGCCTTTGACAAAATTCAACAACCCTTCATGCTAAAAACTCTCAATAAATTAGGTATTGATGGGACGTATCTCAAAATAATAAGAGCTATCTATGACAGACCCACAGCCAATATCATACTGAATGGGCAAAAACTGGAAGCATTCCCTTTGAAAACTGGCACAAGACAGGGATGCCCTCTCTCACCACTCCTATTCAACATAGTGTTGGAAGTTCTGGCCAGGGCAATCAGGCAGGAGAAGGAAATAAGGGGTGTTCAATTAGGAAAAGAGGAAGTCAAATTGTCCCTGTTGGCAGATGACATGATTGTATATCTAAAAAACCCCATCGTCTCAGCCCAAAATCTCCTTAAGCTGATTAGCAACTTCAGGGAAGTCTCAGGATACAAAATCAATGTACAAAAATCACAAGCATTCTTATACACCAATAACAGACAAACAGAGCCAAATCATGAATGAACTCCCATTCCCAATTGCTTCAAAGAGAATAAAATACCTAGGAATCCAACTTACAAGGGATGTGAAGGACCTCTTCAAGGAGAACTACATACCACTGCTGAATGAAATAAAAGAGGATACAAACAAATGGAAGAACATTCCATGCTCGTGGATAGGAAGAATCAATATCATGAAAACGGCCATACTGCCCAAGGTAATTTATAGATTCAATGCCATCCCCATCAAGCTACCAATGACTTTCTTCACAGAATTGGAAAAAACTACTTTAAAGTTCATATGGAACCAAAAAAGAGCCCGCATCGCCAAGTCAATCCTAAGCCAAAAGAACAAAGCCGGAGGCATAATGCTACCTGACTTCAAACTATACTGCAAGGCTTCAGTGACCAAAACAGCATGGTACTGGTACCACAACAGAGACATAGATCAATGGAACAGAACAGAGCCCTCAGAAATAATGCCACATATCTACAACCATCTCATCTTTGACAAACCTGACAAAAACAAGCAATGGGGAAAGGATTCCCTACTTAATAAATGGTGCTGGGAAAACTGGCTAGCCATATGTAGAAAGCTGAAACTGGATCCCTTCCTTACACCTTATGCAAAAATTAATTCAAGATGGATTAAAGACTTACATGTTAGACCTAAAACCATAAAAACCCTAGAAGAAAACCTAGGCAATACCATTCAGGACATAGGCATGGGCAAGGACTTCATGTCTAAAACACCAAAAGCAATGGCAACAAAAGAGAAAATTGACAAATGGGATCTAATTAAACTAAAAAGCTTCTGCACAGCAAAAGAAACTACCATCAGAGTGAACAGGCAACCTACAAAATGGGAGAAAATTTTCGCAACCTACTCATATGACAAAGGGCTAATATCCAGAATCTACAATGAACTCAAACAAATATACAAGAAAAAAACAACCCCATCAAAAAGTAGGCAAAGGATATGAACAGACACTTCTCAAAAGAAGACATTTATGCAGCCAAAAAACACATGAAAAAATGCTCATCATCACTGGCCATCAGAGAATTGCAAATCAAAACCATCATGAGATACCATCTCACACCAGTTAGAATGGCAGTCATTCAAAAGTCAGGAAACAACAGGTGCTGGAGAGGATGTGGAGAAATAGGAACACTTTTACACTGTTGGTGGGACTGTAAACTAGTTCAACCATTGTGGCAGTCAGTGTGGCGATTCCTCAGGGATCTAGAACTAGAAATACCATTTGACCCAGCCATCCCATTACTGGGTCTATACCCAAAGGATTATAAATCATGCTGCTATAAAAACACATGCACACTTATGTTTATTGCGGCACTATTCACAATAGCAAAGACTTGGAACCAACTCAAATGTCCAACAATAGACTGGATTAAGAAAATGTGGCACCTATACACCATGGAATACTATGCAACCATAAAAAATGAAGAGTTCATGTCCTTTGTAGGGACATGGATGAAACTGGAAACCATCATTCTCAGCAAACTATCACAAGGACAAAAAACCAAACAGCGCATATTCTCACTCATAGGTGGGAATTGAACAATGAGAACACATGGACACAGGAAGGGGACGTCACACTCCAGGGGCTGTTGTGGGGTGGGGGAAGCGGGGAGGGATAGCATTAGGAGATATACCTAATGCTAAATGATGAGTTAATGGGTGCAGCACACCAACATGGCACATGGATACATATGTAACAAATCTGCACATTGTGCACATGTACCCTAAAACTTAAAGTAAAATAATAATAAAATGGAAAAAAATAGCAGTTACAAGAGATAACGGACACTATATATTATTTAAAAGGTTCAATACAGCAAGAAGAGATAACAGATATATATACACCTAACAAAAGTGCCCCAAAATATAAGAAGTAAAAATTGACAGAATCAAAGGGAGAAATAGACAGTTCTAAAATAATAGAGACTTAACTACTTCCACTTTCAATAGGGATTAGAACAACTAGGAACAAGATCAGTAGGAAATATTGGACTTGAACAACACTGTAAAGCAATTAGACCTAACAGACATGTACAGAATATTCCCACTTAACAACAACATAATACCCATTCTTGTGCACATGGAACATTTTCCAGGATAGATTATTTGTTAAACCATCAAACAAGTCTTAACAAGTTAAAATATTCAGGTCTTACAGAGTATATTTTCCAGTTACTATAGAATAAGAGAAGGATATCCATTTTTACCTCTTCTGTTGAGTATTGTACTGGAGTTTCTACCCAGTACAGTTAGGCAAGAAAAGGAATTAAAAAGCTTGCGTATTGGAAAGGAAGAAGTGAAATTTTCTCTATTCACAGATGACATGATTTCAAATGTAGAAAATCCTAAGGCAACTGTTAGAAGTAATGAGCAAGGTTGCAGGGTACGAGGTCAGTATAGAAAAATCAGCTGTATTTCTGTACAATGCAATGAACAATCTGAAAATGAAATTAAACCAATTTTATTTACAGTGGCATCAAAAGGAATAAAATACTTAGAAATAAATTTAATAAAACAAGTGTAATACACTCTGAAAACTACAAAACAATGTTGAAAAAGATTAATAGGGTTAAGAAGGCAATACTCACCAAATTGATCTGTAGGTTCAACATGATTCCGATTAGAATCCCATCTGGCTTTGTAGAATTAACAAGCTGATCATGGGAATTCATATGTAAACCCAAGAGACCCAGAATAGCCAAAACAGCCTTGAAAAAGAACAAAGTTATAGGACTTGCCCTTTCCAATTTAAAAAATTGCTACAAAGCTATAGTATTCAAGACAGTGTTGACATAAAGATAAACATGTCGACCAGTGAAATATATTAGAAAGCCCTCTAAACCCCTCTGTCTATGGTCAGTTGATTTTCAGCAAAGGTACCAAGATCATTCAAGGGAGAAAGAATAATGGTCTTCCACAGATGGTGCTGGGACTACCAGATATCCACATGCAAAATAATAAAGATCCTTATCTTAAACATATACAAAAATTAACTCAAAATGAATCAAAGACCTAAATGTAAGAGCCAAAAGTATAAAACTCTTAGAATAAAACACAAGAAGAAATCTTCCTGACCTTGAATGTGGTGTTGGATTCTTAGGTATGACACTAAAAGCATAAGCGACAAAAGGAAAAAAATATTGCACATCATCAAGATTAAGAACTTTTGTGCTTCAAAAGACACTATCAAGAAAGTGGAAAGTTAACCCACAGAATGGAGGGGAGTATATGCAGATCATATATTTGATAAGAGAGTTACATAGAGAACATATAAAAAATTCTTACCACTCAGTAATAAAAGGACAACCTAATTTTTTAAATGAGCAAAGAATCCGAGTAGATTCTTTCTACAAAGAAGATATACAATAAAAGTAATGATTAAGATGAAAGGTTTTAGCCGGGTGTGGTGGCTCACGCCTATAATCCCAGCACTTTGGAAGGTCTAGGTGGGCGGATCACAAGGTCAGGAGTTTGAGACCAGCCTGGCCAATATGGTGAAACCCCGTCTCTACTAAAAATACAAAAATTAGCCAGGTGTGGTGGTGGGTGCCTGTAGTCCCAGCTACTGGGGAAGCTGAGACAGGAGAATTGCTTGAACCTGGGAGGCAGAAGTTGCAGTGAACTGAGACTGCACCATGGCACTCCAGCCTGGGCTACAAAGTGAGACTGTCTCAAAAAAAAAAAAAAAGTTGAACTCGTAGTTACAGAGTAGAAGAGTGTACCAGGGCTTGAGGGTGGCAGAAATGGAGAGATGTTAGTTAAGCAGTCCAAACTTCCATTTATAAGATGAGTAAGTTCTGGAGACCTAATGGACAGCATGGTGTCTACAGTTAATGTATATTTGACATTTGCTGAGAGAGTGGACCTTAAGTATTGTAAGCATACACATAGAACATGTGAGTAGATGGAGATGTTAATGTTGTGGCAGTCATTTCACACTCCATACGTACTTCAGACATCACATTGTGTCCCTCTTATATGTATTTGATTTTTATTTGCCAATTTTATTTCAATAAAGCTCAGGGGGAGGAGGAAATAAAATAATAATGAAATAAAATGAAAAATAGAATTATATAAATCCTACTTCCCTCCCAGAATTGTTACAAGAATCAAATGAGATAACTTAAGGAAAGTAATTTATAAAATGCAAATTTAATTAATACATAAAATACAAACATTATAGCAATAAGTATAATTGTCATTATTAAACGTTATGCTAGTGCCCCCTTATTCAAGGAGGATATGTTCCAAGACCTCCAGTGGATACATAGTACCCAACCTTGTATAAGCTGTTTTTGCCTGTACATACATACCTGTGATAAAGGTTAATTTATAAATAAGGCAAAGTAAAGATTAACAACAATAATAATAAAATAGAACAATTATAACAATATACTGTGATAAAAGTTATGTGAATGTGGTCTCCTAAAATATCTTACTGTACTGTGCTCACCTATTTTCATACCTTGGTGTTCTGAGGGTAACCGAAACCACAAAAAACAAAACTGTGGATGAGAGAACACTGTGTTAAATAAATATAATAACATTATATTACGCTTTCCCTCTTCTAATAGATCAAACTTACTTTTAAGTTGGTTCTATTGTCTTTTCTAACCATTGGTGTACCAAGTAATCTCTTGTATGTAGTGAATGCTCAGTAAATGTACTAGAAAAAAATTTAACTGAAATAGTATAATATTTGATATAATATAAAATATTTAGATAGTATTTTGTTTTCCTGAGAGGGTACCACAGACTGTTTTGAATGTAATATCAATAACCTGTTTATTTTGATAAAGGTAAAGATAATCCTTACCATTGTATTTATAGCCCAGCACGGTGATAGTTTACAATCTTAACATACATCTGTCTTTAACTATCAATTTTAGGAGGCCAAGAATTCAGTCAATAGATATTATCAGTAATAAACTGGTCAAAAAAAGGTGTAAAAACTTGTATGAGGGCCAGGCACGGTGGCTCACGCCTGTAATCCCCACACTTCGGGAGGCCAAAGCAGGTGGATCACAAGGTGGAGAGATCGAGACCATCCTGGCTAACATGGTGAAACCCCATCTGTATTAAAAATACAAAAATTAGCTGGGCATGGTGGCGGGCACCTGTAGTCCCAGCTACTCGGGAGGCTGAGGCAGGAGAATCACTTGAAACCAGGAGGCGGAGGTTGCAGCGAGCCGAGATTGTGCCACTGCACCCCAGCCTGGCGACAGAGCAGGACTCCATCTCAAAAAAAAAATTAAATTAAGTTAAATTAAATAACTTGTACGATTCCTGTATTGTTTCCTTTGAAGATGTGGTTTGCAATTGAGAAACATTTTTGAGACAAATAAAAGATGAAAAAGGCCTCCATCGGATGGGTCTGTTTCCCTCTTGAGCTCACCCACACATTGGCACAGCATCTCTGATGGAGCAGGGGCGGTGCCGCTGCCTGTCTCCAAGGAAGCTCCCTAAGCCCAGTGCAGGAAGAGAAGGGTGCTAAGTAAGATACCCTACAGACAAGAGAATGACGTCGTTGATGAAAACAAATCTTTCTATGTTTGTCTTTATTTTAACAAACAGCATTTTGGGTTTGTTAAGTGAAAACCCATTTACATTAATTTTTCAGGTAATAAGTTTAAGACAAATATACCTAAAGTATAAAATGACTTGAGGTTCTATTTAAAATAAGTTGTCTAAATTATAAATCAGAAAGTCTACACGGTGAAGTTACGAGTGAAAAGTCCACTTGGTGTTTGTCCTGATTGTTTTTCGGCAGGCTTAGCACAGCGAGCCCCTGGGGAGACTTGGAAGTGTGTGTGGGCACAGTAAGTGACTAGTTAAAAGTTTATGTTTCAACTTAGTGTTACCAAACTTGGAGGATGAAGATTTGAAAGTATAATGGCCTAGTACTGACTTCTCTGTAGCCACACACTTTACCTTTAGGCAGGGCACACTCAGTAGTCCTCTGTGATAAGGCAGGAAGGTCAGAGTGTATTGAGGGGTCTGTCATGAGTGCAGTAGCTGCCCAGCAGCCCTCAGGCCCTGCCAGATACCCCCTGCTGAGCCATCACATTTGTAGGGGGCAATATGATGTCGGAGACCAGGGCCAGGTCTATGTTCCATCCTCATCAGCCTGGAGGAAGGTGGCAGGAGTAAGTTGGAGGAGAAGCAAAGTCTGGGAGGCTTTATTCCTGCCCCGGGTGTTTTCCTCTTCGGACTGCAGCCTCTGGTAGCTGTAGAGATGCAGTTTTCCTGCTCAGGCCACAGTCTCACTTTTGGAAGGCCAACAATTGTACATATGTGTCTGACTCTGCTTATTGTAGTGTTTCTCATAGGCAGGTAGTTGAATCTCACCTTAGGGTATTATTTTCATGTTAGCATATGATACACACCCTGCTATAGTTCTGCTGTGCTTTGGTTGCTGTGTGACATTCTGAGGTTTTTGCTGTCCTTGTTGCCCTAATTTCTTTGTGAAAATAAGCAGCGTCATTCAAGAGAAATTATGCTTCCTCTGTAAAACACACTTTTAATCCAAGAATGTTCCTACTGCTTTAAGAATTCAAAGCATTGTCTTTTAACCAGCCTTGAACATTTATCTAGTTTAGCTGAGGTTTGTTCTGTTTGAAGCTGAAGCTTAGTACTTGCCTCTATGTGGTAATAAAGTTGGGAGTTGTGATTTCTGAGGACAGTATTTCTTGGTCTTATTTTACT
This sequence comes from Symphalangus syndactylus, assembly GCF_028878055.3. Classification (NCBI taxonomy): domain Eukaryota; kingdom Metazoa; phylum Chordata; class Mammalia; order Primates; family Hylobatidae; genus Symphalangus; species Symphalangus syndactylus. Next base: position 70,079,893 of record NC_072429.2, on the reverse strand, counting down.
GATTCTTTTATGTTTGTAATGTCAGTTTCATCTCTCTTATGGTCATTGTCTTCCAAAAATCCTTTTATTGCCAGTCAGTGTGAATCCTTTTGTTCTGAATGCCTACATACATTTTTGACTGGAAGTTCAATTTAGGATATTTTGTGGATTTTAGAAAAACATTTTTCAATTCATTTGTTTTTTTCCCTTTTTATGAATACAATCTGAATATAATCTGTTCTTATCTTGTGCTATCTCCAGTTTTACTTCTGCTTCTACAACCTTGTGACATCAAAACATCCAACCATTAAAACATGTTTTACAGGCCGGATGTGGTGGCTCACGCCTATAATCTCAGCACTTTTGGAGGCTGAGGTGGGTGGATCACTTGAGGTCAGGAGCAAGACCAGCCAGGCCAACATGGCAAAACCCCATCTCTACCAAAAATAAAAAAAAATTAAGAAAAAAAATTACTCGGGTGTAGTGGCAGGCACCTGTAATCCCAGCTACTCTGGAGGCTGAGGCAGGAGAATTGCTTGAACCTGGGAGGCAGCCTGGGCGACAGAGTAAGACTCGATCTCAAGAAGAGAAGAGAGGAGGGGAGGGGAGGGGGGGAGAGGAGAGGGGAAGTTTTACATATGAACAGTGTCAACTTTTGTCAAGGCAATCTGTATTATGGTGACCATTACTACAATTCCTTTTTATACCTTTTAAAGTACACTATTGGCTTTCTGCTTTTGTTGATTTGTAATGATCTAAATCTATTTGCAGATTATTATTCATGTGAATAGTTACTATGATGTTTCTTGATTTTTTTTAACTTTGTCAGCATTTTCATTTCAACTAGAACTTTAAAACCAGAAAACAAAACAGAACCCCTGAGCTGTTATTGCTGATGTGATTGGTTCTTCGTCCTATCCTGAGTCAGGTTATTCTTCCCAGAACTCTAATAAAAATTAGCCTAAGTAGAAATCGAGTCACTTATTCTGACCCCTGCTTTTCTTGGGAATTGCCACTTCGTCTTTTTGTTTCTAAGTGTCTTGTTTTCTTTGAAGGTAGTCCCCACCATTCAGGTTTGTGGTTATTGACATCCTAGAAATGAAGTTGGCTTTGTTACCTGTGTGTTTGGAAATTTATACATTTCTGATTTAAAAGAATACACTAAATATTTCTTAACTTCTGTAGTTAAGAAAAAAGCTTCGGCCAGGCGCAGTGGCTCACACCTGTAATCCTAGCACTTTGGGAGGCCAAGGTGGGTGGATCACAAGGTCAGGAGTTCGAGAGCAGCCTGATCAACATGGTGAAACCCCGTCTCTACTGAAAATACAAAAATTAGCTGGGCATAGTGGTGCGTGCCTATAATCCCAGCTATTTAGGAGGCTGAGGCAGGAGAATCACTTGAACCTGGGAGGTGAAGGTTGCAGTGAGCCAAGATCGTGCCACTGCTTTCCAGCCTGGGCGACAGAGCAAGACTCCTTTTAAAAAAAAAAAAAAGAAGTTTCTTTTTTTTGTTTAATTTGTAGTTAAATGATAATTTTAAATGATCTGTTATGTGAGAAATACTATTTTGAAAATTTTCTACAATAGACGTTATAAATTGAATATCTTTGAAGAACAATAAACATTTTTTTGATGAGGTCTTTTTTATTATTTATTTATTTATTTTTATCTTATTTATTTATTTATTTTTTTGAGACAGAGTCTCACTCTGTTGCCCAGGCTGGAATGCAATGGCACTGTTGCCCAGGCTGGAATGCAATGGCACAATTTCAGCTCACTGCAGCCTCCGCCTCCAGGGTTCAAGCAATTCTCCTGCCTCAGCCTCCAGAGCAGCTAGGATTACAGGCACGTGCCACCACACCCAGCTAATTTTTTATTTTTAGTAGAGAATGGGGTGTCACCGTGTTGGCCAGGCATGTCTCGAACTCCTGACCTCAGGTGATCCACCCACCTCAGCCTCCCAAAGTGCTGGGATTACAGCATGAGCCACTGGACCCAGCCTGAGACAGGGTCTTACTCTGTTGCCGAGGGTGGAGTGCAGTGGCACGATCTTGACTCACTGCAACCTGTGCCTCCCAGGTTCAAACTATCCTCGTGCCTCAGCCTCCCAAGTAGCTGGGATTACAGGTGTGGGCCAGCACACCTGGCTAATTTGTATATTTTTAGTACAGACAGGATTTCACCATGTTGACCAGGCTGGTCTCAAACTCCTGACCTCAGGTCATCTGCCCACCTTGGCCTCCCAAAGTGCTGGGATTACAGGTGTGAGCCACCACACCCGGCCAGAAATATCATTTTTATAAAGCAGTCTAATGGATCAAATACCTTCATATCCATTATTGCCTTAAAATGCTCTAATACAAATACCGTTATACCTGTATACAAGATAAAATGGATTCCATTAGTTCAGGTGATATTATGGCTTGTATGTGATGACACTGAGACTTGAATTCGTGTTTTTAGAATTCATGTTCTATATTTGATCTGCCATACTACAGTACCACTCCAAATAGTTTTCACCTGGAGAAAAATGTGTAATGGTGGATTGGATATTTATTATAAAATGTGTGTATCGTTGGCATGACTTATTGATTCCAAGGATGAGATGCTTAGGAGCCGTTGTCAAATCAGTCAAGTGAAGAAAGATGTTCTTCAAATTGTAATTTTCTCTGCAGCAATTGACCTGTGGGCCTAGAGACAAGGTATGATTTTTACATTTTTCTTCTATCGCATGGAGTGAGATCTTTATTGTTAGTTAGAAAGCTAGAAAGTTAAACTGTTCATGTCAACAAGTTCATGCATTAAAATCCTATAGCTGTCCTAAGTACAGAAATCAACCTGTTCCCACCAGGACTGGCAAAGTGGACAGGCTCCATAAAAAGGTTTCTTGTCATTTACCCTACATCCTATCCTGAGAGTTGAGCAGCTGTTTCATCAGCCAAAAAGGGTAAGCTTGAGATGTGTGCTCGGTACAGTTGCACCTTAAACAACATGGATTTGAACTGTGTGGGTCCACTTGTACACAGATTTTTTTCAATAAATAAAGGTGGCCCACCGTATTGGTGGGTTCTGCATCCATGACCAAATGCAGATCAAAATACAGTATTCGCAGGCATCTTGTGTGTATGGAGGACCAACTCGAGTATGTGCAGATTTTTGTATCTGCGGGGGTCCTGGAAGCAATCCCCTGTAGATATCTAGGAACAACTCTACTTAAGTAAAATTAGGTAGAGGTAAATGGTCTTGTGTGGGTTTTTTTTAAGAGTAGTAATACTCAAAATCGGTTTTGGGTCCAATAGCATCAACATAACCTTGGACCTTGTTAAAAATGCACATTAGGGGGCCCCACCCCAGACCTGCTGAATCAGAAACTCTGGAGGTGGGGCCCGGCAACCTGTTTCAACAAGGCTGTGATTCTGATTCATGCGAACATTTGAAAATATCTGCTCTAGAGTCACACTGGGAGATATAAGGCTGTAAGATAAAGATTTATGGTTGGCCTGGGAAGAGTAGTGCTGGCAAGAGTGGGAATGTATTTAGATTTGTTTTCATTTAGATACAAAGCATCAGGAGATGCTTTATAACTCAGGGTTGGAATGATAACTTAAAGACTAATCATAACTGATACTAAGGTATTCAGTTTTCTTTCAAGACTGCACTATGCACTTCACTTGTTAATACATACATTTGAATCTCATTATAAAGGTTGCTACTTGTGATTTTCAAAAAACATAATCAGCCAGACGCGGTGGCTCACGCCTGTAATCTCAACGCTTTGGGAGGCCTTGGCGGGCAGATCACGAGGTCAGCTGATTGAGATCATCCTGGCTAACACGGTGAAACCCTGTGTCTACTAAAAATACAAAAAATTAGCCAGGCGTGGTGGCGGATGCCTGTAATCCCAGCTATCGGGAGGCTGAGGCAGGAGAATGGCATTAACCTGGGAGGCGGAGCTTGCAATGAGCAGAGATGGCACCATTGCACTCCAGCCTGGGCAGCAGAGCGAGACTCCGTCTCAAAAAAAAAAAAAGAAAGAAAAAAGAAGACATAATCAAATAGGACAAGTACAATTCTTTACCCAGAAATCTTATGTATGGAAACTCAGCCATAGCATTGTGCTACTACTGACCTAGGAACAAGGTGCTTCAATGAAGCCAAGTGTCTGAAACTTGTTACTTTTGAGTGCTAGACTCATAAACCAAACCCGTAGACAGATCCTACTGCCATAGTATGAATCTAAATTAGAAAAAATACACATTTATTTACTATACTGTTCACTTTCATACACGAATAAATCATATAAAATATGGTCTGTTCCTCAGTGTTGTATTTATTATGATAAAAAGGGAATTAGACAAGTACACTCGGGGAATTTTAAAGTAGCACATACAATCATAAATGCCAGTCTTTTATAGTCAATATTTTTATCAGTTTCTTAGTTATATGTAACTGTCTGACTTGGGTAGGAAGGTAGAGAAACACATTTGAATGAAGTCTTGTCAAATAAGAAGCTGAAAATAAAAGGAATATGAGGCTTAAACTTCTTCTGAAATTATCTTTATGCCTCAGTTTAGAGTCATTTTCTAAGACTTGTATTTTTAAAGTTTTATTAGAGTAAATCTGATTTTTGGTGAGGAGGAGTGGTACCCAGTCACTAAATGGCTGGGAAGGTGGGCAGAATATTTTGCTATTTTAACAAATCCATTAGTAGCACGCACTATTGACATTGCCTTGTCACTGAATCATATTTCATGCTGGTGTACTGATGCAGGTGTCCAAAGTCACAAACAGAGGTGGTGTCAAAGCCTGTGAAGTTAGCACTGAAAGTCACTGAGATATCGTAGCCCTTTTCAAATCCAGTCAGTCAAAAAGAATTTACTAAGTAACGAATGTGATTTATTGTCTATCTTGAGAACCAGAATTATGATAACCCCACAGAATTTTCTGCATTGATGAAAATGTTCTATTTTTTGTGCTGTCCACTATGGTAGTCACTAGCCACACTGAATACCAGAAATACGGGTCATGCAACCCAGGAACTGCATTTTAAAATTATTTTATTTCATTTTACTTTATTTCATTTAAATATGATTAGCTACATGGCCCAGTGGCTACCTTACTGGCCAACACAATGTAGAAGGTGGCTTTCAAGATTCTGTCACCACAGGGACCCTTGCACAGTAAATAAAAATCTTTCCACAGCAACTTGCCAAACTGCCTAACACTTGATACCTGTCAACAGATAAAGAAGCATAGTTTCCTCTACCCCACCGTCCCCACCCCCACCCAATTTCATGCCTTCATGTGAGCCCCATCTAATTGTGTGCCTGGCTAGCCAACTGCCCCGTCAGTTTGCATTCCTTCCCTTTCTCATATGTTGGTTCCTCCAGGGTTGATTGTGGCAGGATCTTCCTTACCCATATCCAAGTAGGGAGTCCTGTCCTCCCTCTTGGGAGATGGCCTGGTATCTTGGAAAGAGAAAACACTGGCTTTGAAGCCAGTTGGTTTGTGTTATAGCCCTGTCATGGACTAGGACTAGTGGTATACAATTAGTTGATTGTTATTTAACCTCCTCCGAAGATTGGAATAGTCATGTTTCCCCTGTGGGGTTGTTGTGAAGAGGACTAAGAGCATAGCAAGTGAAGTAAAGCCATTAGACTCTAACCAGCTAGTATGGGTAGCAAAGAAGGCTCAGCGCAAATGTGTATATGAGCAGGTGATGGAAAAGTGATATCCACTGCCAATGATTGTGATTCTTTTTAATATTTAGGAGGATAAAGATAATAGGTTGTAAGTAAGTAACACTAAATAACCCTAGTTTTTGCTAAACAAAAGGCAACAACTAATTTGAAATTGCTGAAGGTATAATTCACAGTAGTGACAGCAGCAGTGCTGACATCCTTCCCACTGAGCCCTTGCACGTGGGAAGCTCTTCTAGGAACTCTGCATCAATTCATTAATTTCATTTTCACAAGAAATCTGTGTAGTGCTTACATCTACTCTGAATACTCCCGATTTATAAAATCCGAGTCACAAAGACATTAAATTTGTCCACAGTCACACAGCTTGTAAGTGGCAAAGCCAGGATTTAATTCCAGAGTTTTTAAGTCTAAAACCTATACGTCCTCTCCTTCCTCCCATGTCATTGTGTGCTGTGCATTAGATTCTCACGTGCTTGGTCACTTGCCACCCAGTGTTTTTATTCTAAGCCTTTATTTTAAATTTATGCCATTCTTAGATGCCTACATTAAAACACACGGGACTCAGTTGTTATAAGGTCTGTTTTATCTGTTTAAAATGTACTCTCATGCCTTCCTCTGTTCCCTGTAAATGTGAATGTGTGTATATCCATTAATTTAGTAAACATCTGTTGAGTCCCTTGCACATGTCAGATACTGTGCAAGGTAAAAAGGAAAAAAGGGAGGGGAAGGAAGGAAGAAAAAAATTTCTATTTGCCTTTGTTTTATTTCTGTCACTGCATTAATACCTATTAATCCACTAATCCTCTTTGCCACTCTCCACAGACAAAAACACATTCTTCCTCGACAGAAAGGTAAAAAAAGAAACAGCTGTTGTATTCTAGTTCAGTTTTTAGTTGTAGAGGCAGACCCTTGAACATGACAGTGTGGAAAGCACCATCGGAGCACAGAGAAAAGAGCAACTTTTCCCAGGAAACTGGAAGAAGGAATAACATTCATTCCAAAATCATTGATTTTCCAGGCACTGGTGAACCACCCAGCCAAAGGCCTTTCTCTCACAGAGGCAACATTCTAGAAGGGACTTAATTAACATGAAGAAGTCCATCTTCTGTCTCCCGTGTAGAAGGCCATATTCTTTCTATTGCAGCACCGGTAACTTAACTGTGTGTTTTGTTGTTCCCTGGTATATGTCTGTCTATGAACTTGAAGCCCTCTCAGCTAGCCCCCACCCAGAGATCCTAGTTTATTTTTTATTTCCAATAAATCTAGTGAAAAACCCAGTCATTTTCATTTTCAAAGTGATTTTGGTCTCCAGCTCTCAGCCCCAGCGACACAGAAGACGGGTGATTTCTGCATTTCTGCTTGAGGTACCAGTTTCATCTCACTAGGGAGTGCCTAACAGTGGGTTCAGGACAGTCGGTGAAGCGCACTGTGCGCGAGCCGAAGCAGGGCGAGGCATTGCCTCACTCGGGAAGCGCAAGGGGTCAGGGAGTTCCCTTTCCTAGTCAAAGAAAGGGGAAACAGACGGCACCTGGAATATCGGGTCAGTCCCGTCCTAATACTGCGCTTTTCCAACGGGCCTGGAAAACGGCACACTGGGAGATTGTGTCCCGCACCTGGCTCGGAGGGTCCTATGCCCACAGAGTCTCACTGATTGCTAGCACAGCAGTCTGAGATCACGCTGCAAGGTGGCAACGAGGCTGGGGGAGGGGCGCCCGCCATTGCCCAGGCTTGCTTAGGTAAACAAAGCAGCCAGGAAGCTCGAACTGGGTGGAGCCCACCACAGCTCAAGGAGGCCTGCCTGCCTCTGTAGGCTCCACCTCTGGGGGCAGGGCACAGACAACCAAAAACTCAGCAAGAACCTCCACAGCCTTAAATGTCCCTGTCTGACTGACAGCTTTGAAGAGAGTAGTGGTTCTCCCAGCACGCAGCTGGAGATCTGAGAACGGACAGACTGCCTCCTAAAGTGGGTCCCTCACCCCTGAGCAACCTAACTGGGAGGCACCCCCACAGTAGGGACAGACTGACACCTCATTCAACCGGGTACTCCTCTGAGACAAAACTTTCAGAGGAACTATCAGACAGCTGAATTTGTGGTCTCACGAAAATCCGCTGTTCTGCAGCCACCGGTGCTGACACCCAGCCAAACAGGGTCTGGAGTGGACCTCTAGTAAACTCCAACAGACCTGCAGCTGAGGGTCTTGTCTGGTAGAAGGAAAATTAACAAACAGAAAGGACATCCACACCAAAAACCGATCTGTACATCATCATCATCGAAGACAAAAAGTAGACAAAACCACAAAGATGGGGAAAAAACAGACCAAAAAAACTGGAAACTCTAAAAAACAGAGCACCTCTCCTCCTCCAAAGGAACGCAGTTCCTCACCAGCAACGGAACACAGCTGGATGGAGGATGACTTTGATGAGTTGAGAGAAGAAGGCTTCAGACGATCAAACTACTCTGAGCTACGAGAGGAAATTCAAAACAATAGCAAAGAAGTTAAAAACTTTGAAAAAAAAATAGAAGAATGGATAACTAGAATAACCAATGGAGAGAAGGGCTTAAAGGAGATGATGGAGCTGAAAGCCAAGTTTCGAGAACTACGCGAAGAATGCAGAAGCCTCAGTAGCAGATGCGATCAACTGGAAGAAAGGGTATCGCTGATAGAAGATGAAATGAATGAAATGAAGAGAGAAGGGAAGTTTAGAGAAAAAAGAATAAAAAGAAATGAACAAAGCCTCCAAGAAATTTGGGACTATGTGAAAAGACCAAACCTACGTCTGATTGGTGTACCTGAAAATGATGGGGAGAATGGAACCAAGTTGGAAAACACTCTGCAAGATATTATCCAGGAGAACTTCCCCAATCTAGCAAGGCAGGCCAGCATTCAGATTCAGGAAATACAGAGAACGCCACAAAGATACTCCTCGAGAAGGGCAACTCCAAGACACATAATTGTCAGATTCACCAAAGTTGAAATGAAGGAAAAAATGTTAAGGGCAGCCAGAGAGAAAGGTCGGGTTACCCACAAAGGGAAGCCCATCAGACTAACAGCTGATCTCTCAGCAGAAACTCTACAAGCCAGAAGAGAGTGGGGGCCGATATTCAACATTCTTAAAGAAAAGAATTTTCAACCCAGAATTTCCTATCCCGCCAAACTAAGCTTCATAAGTGAAGGAGAAATAAAATACTTTACAGACAAGCAAACGCTGAGTGATTTTGTCACCACCAGGCCTGCCCTAAAAGAGCTCCTGAAGGAAGCACTAAACATGGAAAGGAACAACCGGTACCAGCCCCTGCAAAAACATGCCAAATTGTAAAGACCATCGAGGCTAGGAAGAAACTATAGCAACTAACGAGCAAAATAACCAACTAACATCATAATGACAGGATCAGATTCACACATAACAATATTCACGTTAAATGTAAATGGGCTAAATGCTCCAATCAACAGACACAGACTGGCAAACTGGATAAGGACTCAGGACCCATCAGTGTGCTGTATTCAGGAAACCCATCTCACGTGCAGAGACACACATAGACTCAAAATAAAGGGATGGAGGAAGATCTATCAAGCAACTGGAAAACAAAAAAAGGCAGGGGTTGCAATCCTAGTCTCTGATAAAATAGACTTTAAACCAACAAAGATCAAAAGAGACAAAGAAGGCCATTACATAATGGTAAAGGGATCAATTCAACAAGAAGAGCTAACTATCCTAAATATATATGCACCCAACACAGGAGCACCCAGATTCATAAAGCAAGTCCTCAGTGACCTACAAAGGGACTTAAACTCCCACACAATAATAATGGGAGATTTTAACACCCCACTGTCAGCATTAGACAGATCAACGAGACAGAAAGTTAACAAGGATATCCAGGAATTGAACTCAGCTCTACATAAAGTGGACCTAATAGACATCTACAGAACTCTCCACCCCAAGTCAACAGAATATACATTTTTTTCAGCACCACACCACACCTATTCCAAAATTGACCACATAGTTGGAAGTAAAGCTCTTCTCAGCAAATGTAAAAGAACAGAGATTATAACAAACTGTCTCTCAGACCACAGTGCAATCAAACTAGAACTCAGGATTAAGAAACTCAGTCAAAACCGCTCAACTACATGGAAACTGAACAACCTGGTCCTGAATGACTATTGGGTACATAATGAAATGAAGGCAGAAATAAAGATGTTCTTTGAAACCAACGAGAACAAAGACACAACATACCAGAATCTCTGGGACACGTTCAAAGCAGTGTGTAGAGGGAAATTTATAGCACTAAATGCCCACAAGAGAAAGCAGGAAAGATCCAAAATTGACACCCTAACATCACAATTAAAAGAACTAGAAAAGCAAGAGCAAACACATTCAAAAGCTAGCAGAAGGCTAGAAATAACTAAAATCAGAGCAGAACTGAAGGAAACACAGACACAAAAAACCCTTCAAAAAATTAATGAATCCAGGAGCTGGTTTTTTGAAAAGATCAACAAAATTGATGGACCGCTAGCAAGACTAATAAAGAAGAAAAGAGAGAAGAATCAAATAGTTGCAATAAAAAACGAAAAAGGGGATATCACCACTGATCCCACAGAAATACAATCTACCATCAGAGAATACTACAAACACCTCTATGCAAATAAACTAGAAAATCTAGAAGAAATGGATAAATTCCTCGACAAATACACCCTCCCAAGACTAAACCAGGAAGAAGTTGAATCTCTGAATAGACCAATAACAGGTTCTGAAATTGTGGCAATAATCAATAGCTTACCAACCTAAAAGAGTCCAGGACCTGATGGATTCACAGCTGAATTCTACCAGAGGTACAAGGAGGAACTGGTACCATTCCTTCTGAAACTATTCCAATCGATAGAAAAAGAGGGAATCCTCCCTAACACATTTTACGAAGCCAGCATCGTCCTGATACCAAAACCTGGCAGAGACATAACCAAAAAAGAGTATTTCAGACCAATATCCTTGATGAACATTGATGCAAAAATCCTCAATAAAATACTGGCAAACCAAATCCAGCAGCACATCAAAAAGCTTATCCACCATGATCAAGTGGGCTTCATCCCTGGGATGCAAGGCTGGTTCAACATACGCAAATCAATAAATGTAATCCAGCATATAAACAGAACCAAAGACAAAAACCACATGATTATCTCAATAGATGCAGAAAAGGCCTTTGACAAAATTCAACAACCCTTCATGCTAAAAACTCTCAATAAATTAGGTATTGATGGGACGTATCTCAAAATAATAAGAGCTATCTACAACAAACCCACAGCCAATATCATACTGAATGGGCAAAAACTGGAAGCATTCCCTCTGAAAACTGGCACAAGACAGGGATGCCCTCTCTCACCGCTCCTATTCAACATAGTGCTGGAAGTTCTGGCCAGAGCAATCAGGCAGGAGAAGGAAATAAAGGGTATTCAATTGGGAAAAGAGGAAGTCAAATTGTCCCTGTTTGCAGATGACATGATTGTATATCTAGAAAACCCCATTGTCTCAGCCCAAAATCTCCTTAAGCTGATTAGCAACTTCAGCAAAGTCTCAGGATACAAAATTAATGTACAAAAATCACAAGCATTCTTGTACACCAATAAGAGACAAACAGAGAGCCAAATCATGAGTGAACTCCCATTCACAATTGCTTCAAAGAGAATAAAATACCTAGGAATCCAACTTACAAGGGATGTGAAGGACCTCTTCAATGAGAACTACAAACCACTGCTCAATGAAATAAAAGAGGATACAAACAAATGGAAGAACATTCCATGCTCATGGGTTGGAAGAATCAATATCGTGAAAATGGCCATACTGCCCAAGGTAATTTATAGATTCAATGCCATCCCCATCAAGCTACCAATGACTTTCTTCACAGAATTGGAAAAAACTACTTTAAAGTTCATATGGAACCAAAAAAGAGCCCGCATCGCCAAGTCAATCCTAAGCCAAAAGAACAAAGCTGGAGGCATCACGCTACCTGACTTTAAACTATACTACAAGGCTACAGTAACCAAAACAGCATGGTACTGGTACCACAACAGAGACATAGATCAATGGAACAGAACAGAGCCCTCAGAAATGATGCCGCATAGCTACAACTATCTGATCTTTGACAAATCTGACAAAAACAAGAAATGGGGAAAGGATTCCCTATTTAATAAATGGTGCTGGGAAAACTGGCTAGCCATATGTAGAAAGCTGCAACTGGATCCCTTCCTTACACCTTATACAAAAATTAATTCAAGATGGATTAAAGACTTATATGTTAGACCTAAAACCATTAAAATCCTACAAGAAAACCTAGGCAATACCATTCAGGACATAGGCGTGGGCAAGGACTTCATGTCTAAAATACCAAAAGCAATGGCAACAAAAGCCAAAATCGACAAATGGGATCTCATTAAACTAAAGAGCTTCTGCACAGCAAAAGAAACTATCATCAGAGTGAACAGGCAACCTACAGAATGGGAGAAAATTTTTGCAACCTACTCATCTGACAAAGGGCTAATATCCAGAATCTACAATGAACTCAAACAAATTTACAAGAAAAAAACAAACAACCCTATCAAAAAGTGGGCAGAGGACATGAATAGACACTTCTCAAAAGAAGACATTTATGCAGCCAAAAAACACATGAAGAAATGCTCCTCATCACTGGCCATCAGAGAAATGCAAATCAAAACCACAATGAGATACCATCTCACACCAGTTAGAATGGCCATCATTAAAAAATCAGGAAACAACAGGTGCTGGAGAGGATGTGGAGAAATAGGAACACTTTTACACTGTTGGTGGGACTGTAAACTAGTTCAATCATTGTGGAAGTCAGTGTGGCGATTCCTCAGGGATCTAGAATTAGAAATACCATTTGACCCAGCCATCCCATTACTGGGTATATACCCAAAGGACTATAAATCATGCTGCTATAAAGACACATGCACACATATGTTTATTGCGGCACTATTCACAATAGCAAAGAGTTGGAACCAACCCAAATGTCCAACAACGATAGACTGGATTAAGAAAATGTGGCACATATACACCATGGAATACTATGCAGCCATAAAAAATGATGAGTTCGTGTCCTTTGTAGGGACATGGATGAAACTGGAAAACATCATTCTCAGTAAACTATCGCAAGGACAAAAAACCAAACACCGCATGTTCTCACTCATAGGTGGGAATTGAACAATGAGAACTCATGGACACAGGAAGGGGGACATCACGCTCCGGGGACTGTTGTGGGGTGGGGGGAGGGGGGAGGGACAGCATTAGGAGATACACCTAATGCTAAATGACGAGTTAATGGGTGCAGGAAATCAACATGGCACATGGATACATATGTAACAAACCTGCACATTGTGCACATGTACCCTAAAACCCTAAAGTATAATAAAAAAAAAAAAAAAAAAGTGATTTTAACTCATAGTCTAAATTGAAAAATAATGTTTTCCTAAGTAGATATTAGTAAGTTTGCAAAGCTAGAATTAAACCTGAGGGCTTTCTTTGATTCCCCAGTTATAAGTGGGGTCATGTTTTTGAGTGAAAGGCTGGGTTTTCTCCCCCTAATTAATGAGTCAATTAAAAAATGTATGCCTGTAGCATGATCGCCACCGTATCTCTCCCTGCATAAGGTGCTCCAGCATAGTAGCCCTGCTGGACAGACAGAAGATGCATCCACCATCCAGCTTCAACCTTTGGCCAGTAGGTCCCAGAGTTGAAACTGAATTGTAAACGACATTATCCCAAGCTTGCCTTCCATGAAAAGAAAAATGTAGATTATATTTTCTGACAACTTCAGTTCTCAATCTATCCCCCTTTAGATAGCTAGCCATTAAAAGAGGGAAGGAAAAAAGGGAGGGGAAGGAAGGAAGAAAAAAATTTCTATTTGCCTTTGTTTTCTTTCTGTCACTGCATTAATACCTATTAATCCACTAATCCTCTTTGCCACTCTCCACAGACAAAAACACATTCTTCCTCGACAGTAAACAAGCAAATCGATCCTAATTTATGATTTGGAATAAATACTGTGACCGGGCATGGTGGCTCACTCCTGTAATCCCAGCACTTTGGGAGGCTGAGGCGGGCAGATCACCTGAGGTCAGGAGTTCAAGACCAGCCTGGCCAACATGGTGAAACCCCGTCTCTACTAAAAATACAAAAATTAGCCAGGCGTGATGGCGGGCGCCTATAATCCCAGCTACTCTGGAGTCTGAAGCAGGAGAATTGCTTGTACCTGGGAGGCATAGGTTGTGGTGAGCCACCGAGATTGCACCACTGCACTCCAGCCTGGGTGACAAGAGTGGGACTCCATCTCAAAAAAAAAAAAACTGCTTGTTTTTTAAGGTAGTTATAGTAATCTGCATGTTAGTTACATTGTCCCTATCTACATATTCAGTGTAAACTGTATTCTTGATTTACTTTGTTGCTAAGCACAGAAAAAAATCAAGAAAACCTAACTGGTAGGAAAATAAAAGTAAACATCTCTCGTGAAACTGGGAATTCCTAAAACAAGTTGCTAGGAGGGTATTTCACATGTTGACAGTGCTGATAGTGATAGAAAATGAAAAGATATTTCACATGGTTTTCCTTCTTTGGTCTTTTGGTCTCAATTACTTTTTCTTAAGTCTATTAAATTGTTCCCTGTTTAATTGAGTTCCATGTATATAACATTCTCAGGTGAGAAGTGGAAATAGTTCATAATGCAAAGCATGTGTTTGGGCAGCCATTTCTGAGATGTAATCAGAAAACATTCTGACACATTGTCATTTTTATTGATCATACAATATTCTCTATTTTTTAAAAAAAGCGGCCAGGTGTGGTGACACATTCCTGTAATCCCAGCACTTTTAGAGGCAGAGGCTGAAGGGTCACTTGTTGCCTGGGCAACATAGCAAGACTCCATCTGTATAAAACAACAACAACAACAAATTATATATACACACACACACACACATACATATATATTTTTAAAAGCTTTCCACCAGAAACTCTAGCACTTAGACTTCACTGAAGACTGTTATGTCTAGTTTTTTTTGTGTAGTTTATTTGTGTGTGTAACTCTTCCACATTTTAGCCTGTCCTACCACTATGGCCACCAACTTCTCAAGTATGCTCTGAGAATTTACTGGAAAGTAAATGCATATCCTCAAAAGTTTCTTGTAAGAAAGCAACCCTGTCTCTACTAAAAATACAAAAAAAAAAAAAAAAATTAACCAGGCGTGGTGGCGGGTGCCTGTAGTCCCAGCTACTTGGGAGGCTGAGGCAGGAGAATGGCGTGAACCCAGGAGGCAGAGCGTGCAGTGAGCCGAGATCGCGCCACTGCACTCCAGCCTGGGTGACAGAGTGAGACTCCATCTCAAAAAAAAAAAAAAAAAAAAAAAGTATCAGTGGGAGTCCCACATCATGATAATGTTCATTGGTAGTGTTGGGTATATGTGTGACTTATCACGTGAGATTTAACACCTTAGGTTTGCTTTTAGTTTCAGTTCAATCTTCACAAAAGCTAAACATGCTAAATGTTTAGTCTCAATCTATACATGCTATATCAACGTGCTTTTTGTTTGTCATATCACATCTGTGACAATGAGATCTGTAGAGAGATTGTAAAGGCCACACCACGTAGTGTTGGATTGATTGCAGCATAAAAAGAAATGGAAAGTTCATGCTATCTAGATAGATAGCACTGGTACTATAGATATGAATGTTTAAAAGATGTGATTTCCTCTGCCTGCTAATAAAGGAAACAGAACATGAATTTTTTCTGCAGAAACTCGATGATGTGATAGTGTGACATGCTGATTACATTGACTCCAAAGTGCAGTCCTTATCCCTGGGCAGTGCCCATGTGCTCCCTTCCTCTGCCTTCACACACCCACAGCACACTTTGTCCTGCCTCTCCTGGGAAGCCTCCTAGCAGCTCCCAGAGGGGCCGCCCTTGGAGCATCACATCCGAGTCACAACCTTTTCCTTTGCAGTGAAACTATCCTCTTAGCAGCTTTGTTGTCCTGGACTGGATTCCCAGTCCCCTGTCACCGTGTCTGCTATGTCACAAGTGGTCATTAAAGGGAGAGTGGAATGAACCAAATGGACCTGGAGATGGATTTTAAGATCTTTCCCATATCCATTTGCCTCAAAAATCTATTTGATTTGTGCTATTATGTGACTTCATTTCCCAGATCATGTGGATCATATCATATTTAGTCACGTTATATTTGTGACTAAAATTTCAGGCTTTTCACATTATGCTGAATCATACTTTAAACCTCATTCAGATTCCCTAATTCAGAAACTATGATCTTTTGGATCTAGTTAGACTAATGCTTACCTGCGTAGTTATCTTTGGGGGATAAAGGAGACATGTGAATATATGAGAAGAATGGACAAGATTTCAAATGTATGTTTACCTTAAATTAGAGAATTACGTATTTTCAATAACATTTCCGCAGAAACAGGTAATATGCTAATCAAAACTTGCTTGTATCTGTTTCAGAGGCTTACTGTATTTTCTCTATCCTAAGGACCATCATTTTGTTACTTAATGAGGTTTAAAGCAACAAACTAAATTTCCTTATGAATAATTTCTGTTCTAGACTAATTCAATTTGAGTAACTTGAGTTGGGAAGAATGGCCTTAACACCTTGGATTGGGCAGAACATACATAGTTCTAATATTGGTATGTTTATCTGCAAACTAGGAGGTTCTAAATACACACATAATACTTTACCTACTGCTTCCTTCTTCTTAGCTGTTAAAATAGTATTACTTTATCATATCTTTAAAAAATTAACTTGAGAGAATCAAAAAGCTAGAAGTTTATAACACCTTTCATCCATCTGACAGTGTGCATCAGATCTGCAGTCAGCCCCAGACAGTGCCAGACACTGCACCCACCATACGCTTTTATTTTCCTGTGGCTTTCTTTCTTTTTTTTTTTTTTTATTATACTTTAGGGTTTTAGGGTACATGTGCACAATGTGCAGGTTTGTTACATATGTATCCATGTGCCATGTTGATTTCCTGCACCCATTAACTCGTCATTTAGCATTAGGTGTATCTCCTAATGCTGTCCCTCCCACCTCCCCCCACCCCCCAACAGTCCCCGGAGTGTGATGTTCCCCTTCCTGTGTCCATGAGTTCTCATTGTTCAATTCCCACCTATGAGTGAGAACATGCGGTGTTTGGTTTTTTGTCCTTGCGATAGTTTACTGAGAATGATGTTTTCCAGTTTCATCCATGTCCCTACAAAGGACACGAACTCATCATTTTTTATGGCTGCATAGTATTCCATGGTGTATATGTGCCACATTTTCTTAATCCAGTCTATCATTGTTGGACATTTGGGTTGGTTCCAACTCTTTGCTGTTGTGAATAGTGCCGCAATAAACATACGTGTGCATGTGTCTTTATAGCAGCATGATTTATAGTCCTTTGGGGATATACCCAGTAATGGGATGGCTGGGTCAAATGGTAATTCTAGTTCGAGATCCCTGAGGAATCGCCACACTGACTTCCACAATGGTTGAACTAGTTTACAGTCCCACCAACAGTGTAAAAGTGTTCCTATTTCTCCACATCCTCTCCAGCACCTGTTGTTTCCTGATTTTTTAATGATGGCCATTCTAACTGGTGTGAGATGGTATCTCATTGTGGTTTTGATTTGCATTTCTCTGATGGCCAGTGATGATGAGCATTTCTTCATGTGTTTTTTGGCTGCATAAATGTCTTCTTTTGAGAAGTGTCTATTCATGTCCTCTGCCCACTTTTTGATGGGGTTGTTTGTTTTTTTCTTGTAAATTTGTTTGAGTTCATTGTAGATTCTGGATATTAGCCCTTTGTCAGATGAGTAGGTTGCAAAAATTTTCTCCCATTCTGTAGGTTGCCTGTTCACTCTGATGATAGTTTCTTTTGCTGTGCAGAAGCTCTTTAGTTTAATGAGATCCCATTTGTCGATTTTGGCTTTTGTTGCCATTGCTTTTGGTGTTTTAGACATGAAGTCCTTGCCCACGCCTGTGTCCTGAATGGTATTGCCTAGGTTTTCTTGTAGGATTTTAATGGTTTTAGGTCTAACATGTAAGTCTTTAATCCATCTTGAATTAATTTTTGTATAAGGTGTAAGGAAGGGATCCAGTTTCAGCTTTCTACATATGGCTAGCCAGTTTTCCCAGCACCATTTATTAAATAGGGAATCCTTTCCCCATTTCTTGTTTTTGTCAGGTTTGTCAAAGATCAGATAGTTGTAGCTACGCGGCATCATTTCTGAGGGCTCTGTTCTGTTCCATTGATCTATGTCTCTGTTGTGGTACCAGTACCATGCTGTTTTGGTTACTGTAGCCTTGTAGTATAGTTTAAAGTCAGGTAGCGTGATGCCTCCAGCTTTGTTCTTTTGGCTTAGGATTGACTTGGCGATGCGGGCTCTTTTTTGGTTCCATATGAACTTTAAAGTAGTTTTTTCCAATTCTGTGAAGAAAGTCATTGGTAGCTTGATGGGGATGGCATTGAATCTATAAATTACCTTGGGCAGTATGGCCATTTTCACGATATTGATTCTTCCAACCCATGAGCATGGAATGTTCTTCCATTTGTTTGTATCCTCTTTTATTTCATTGAGCAGTGGTTTGTAGTTCTCATTGAAGAGGTCCTTCACATCCCTTGTAAGTTGGATTCCTAGGTATTTTATTCTCTTTGAAGCAATTGTGAATGGGAGTTCACTCATGATTTGGCTCTCTGTTTGTCTGTTATTGGTGTACAAGAATGCTTGTGATTTTTGTACATTAATTTTGTATCCTGAGACTTTGCTGAAGTTGCTAATCAGCTTAAGGAGATTTTGGGCTGAGACAATGGGGTTTTCTAGATATACAATCATGTCATCTGCAAACAGGGACAATTTGACTTCCTCTTTTCCTAATTGACTACCCTTTATTTCCTTCTCCTGCCTGATTGCTCTGGCCAGAACTTCCAGCACTATGTTGAATAGGAGCGGTGAGAGAGGGCATCCCTGTCTTGTGCCAGTTTTCAGAGGGAATGCTTCCAGTTTTTGTCCATTCAGTATGATATTGGCCGTGGGTTTCTCGTAGATAGCTCTTATTATTTTGAGATACGTCCCATCAATACCTAATTTATTGAGAGTTTTTAGCATGAAGGGTTGTTGAATTTTGTCAAAGGCCTTTTCTGCATCTATTGAGATAATCATGTGGTTTTTGTCTTTGGTTCTATTTATATGCTGGATTACATTTATTGATTTGCGTATGTTGAACCAGCCTTGCATCCCAGGGATGAAGCCCACTTGACCATGGTGGATAAGCTTTTTGATGTGCTGCTGGATTCGGTTTGCCAGTATTTTATTGAGGATTTTTGCATCAATGTTCATCAAGGAGATTGGTCTGAAATTCTCTTTTTTGGTTATGTCTCTGCCAGGTTTTGGTATCAGGACGATGCTGGCTTCATAAAATGTGTTAGGGAGGATTCCCTCTTTTTCTATCGATTGGAATAGTTTCAGAAGGAATGGTACCAGTTCCTCCTTGTACCTCTGGTAGAATTCTGCTGTGAATCCATCAGGTCCTGGACTCTTTTTGGTTGGTAAGCTATTGATTATTGCCACAATTTCAGAACCTGTTATTGGTCTATTCAGAGATTCAACTTCTTCCTGGTTTAGTCTTGGGAGGGTGTATTTGTCGAGGAATTTATCCATTTCTTCTAGATTTTCTAGTTTATTTGCATAGAGGTGTTTGTAGTATTCTCTGATGGTAGATTGTATTTCTGTGGGATCGGTGGTGATATCCCCTTTTTCGTTTTTTATTGCATCTATTTGATTCTTCTCTCTTTTCTTCTTTATTAGTCTTGCTAGCAGTCCATCAATTTTGTTGATCTTTTCAAAAAACCAGCTCCTGGATTCATTAATTTTTTGAAGGGTTTTTTGTGTCTGTGTTTCCTTCAGTTCTGCTCTGATTTTAGTTATTTCTAGCGTTCTGCTAGCTTTTGAATATGTTTGCTCTTGCTTTTCTAGTTCTTTTAATTGTGATGTTAGGGTGTCAATTTTGGATCTTTCCTGCTTTCTCTTGTGGGCATTTAGTGCTATAAATTTCCCTCTAGACACTGCTTTGAACGTGTCCCAGAGATTCTGGTATGTTGTGTCTTTGTTCTCGTTGGTTTCAAAGAACATCTTTATTTCTGCCTTCATTTCATTATGTACCCAATAGTCATTCAGGACCAGGTTGTTCAGTTTCCATGTAGTTGAGCGGTTTTGACTGAGTTTCTTAATCCTGAGTTCTAGTTTGATTGCACTGTGGTCTGAGAGACAGTTTGTTATAATCTCTGTTCTTTTACATTTGCTGAGGAGAGCTTTACTTCCAACTATGTGGTCAATTTTGGAATAGGTGTGGTGTGGTGCTGAAAAAAATGTATATTCTGTTGACTTGGGGTGGAGAGTTCTGTAGATGTCTATTAGGTCCACTTTATGTAGAGCTGAGTTCAATTCCTGGATATCCTTGTTAACTTTCTGTCTCATTGATCTGTCTAATGCTGACAGTGGGGTGTTAAAATCTCCCATTATTATTGTGTGGGAGTTTAAGTCCCTTTGTAGGTCACTGAGGACTTGCTTTATGAATCTGGGTGCTCCTGTGTTGGGTGCATATATATTTAGGATAGTTATCTCTTCTTGTTGAATTGTTCCCTTTACCATTATGTAATGGCCTTCTTTGTCTCTTTTGATCTTTGTTGGTTTAAAGTCTATTTTATCAGAGACTAGGATTGCAACCCCTGCCTTTTTTTGTTTTCCAGTTGCTTGATAGATCTTCTTCCATCCCTTTATTTTGAGTCTATGTGTGTCTCTGCACGTGAGATGGGTTTCCTGAATACAGCACACTGATGGGTCCTGAGTCCTTATCCAGTTTGCCAGTCTGTGTCTTTTGATTGGAGCATTTAGCCCATTTACATTTAACGTGAATATTGTTATGTGTGAATCTGATCCTGTCATTATGATGTTAGTTGGTTATTTTGCTCGTTAGTTGCTATAGTTTCTTCCTAGCCTCGATGGTCTTTACAATTTGGCATGTTTTTGCAGGGGCTGGTACCGGTTGTTCCTTTCCATGTTTAGTGCTTCCTTCAGGAGCTCTTTTAGGGCAGGCCTGGTGGTGACAAAATCACTCAGCGTTTGCTTGTCTGTAAAGTATTTTATTTCTCCTTCACTTATGAAGCTTAGTTTGGCAGGATAGGAAATTCTGGGTTGAAAATTCTTTTCTTTAAGAATGTTGAATATCGGCCCCCACTCTCTTCTGGCTTGTAGAGTTTCTGCTGAGAGATCAGCTGTTAGTCTGATGGGCTTCCCTTTGTGGGTAACCCGACCTTTCTCTCTGGCTGCCCTTAACATTTTTTCCTTCATTTCAACTTTGGTGAATCTGACAATTATGTGTCTTGGAGTTGCCCTTCTCGAGGAGTATCTTTGTGGCGTTCTCTGTATTTCCTGAATCTGAATGTTGGCCTGCCTTGCTAGATTGGGGAAGTTCTCCTGGATAATATCTTGCAGAGTGTTTTCCAACTTGGTTCCATTCTCCTTGTCATTTTCAGGTACACCAATCAGACGTAGGTTTGGTCTTTTCACATAGTCCCAAATTTCTTGGAGGCTTTGTTCATTTATTTTTATTCTTTTTTCTCTAAATTTCCCTTCTCGCTTCATTTCATTCATTTCATCTTCCATCAGCGATACCCTTTCTTCCAGTTGATCGCATCTGCTACTGAAGCTTCTGCAATCTTCGCGTAGTTCTCGAAACTTGGCTTTCAGCTCCATCAGCTCCTTGAAGCCCTTCTCTCCATTGGTTATTCTAGTTATCCATTCTTCTAATTTTTTTTCAAAGTTTTTAACTTCTTTGCTATTGTTTTGAATTTCCTCCCGTAGCTCAGAGTAGTTTGATCGTCTGAAGCCTTCTTCTCTCAACTCGTCAAAGTCATCCTCCGTCCAGCTTTGTTCCGTTGCTGGTGAGGAACTGCGTTCTTTTGGAGGAGGAGAGGTGGTCTGGTTTTTAGAGTTTCCAGTTTTTCTGCTCTGTTTTTTCCCCATCTTTGTGGTTTTATCTACTTTTGGTCTTTGATGATGGTGATGTACAGATGGGTTTTTGGTGTGGAAGTCCTTTCTGTTTGTTAGTTTTCCTTCTACCAGACAGGACCCTCAGCTGCAGGTCTGTTGGAGTTTACTAGAGGTCCACTCCAGACCCTGTTTGGCTGGGTGTCAGCAGCGGTGGCTGCAGAACAGCGGATTTTCGTGAGACCACAAATTCAGCTGTCTGATAGTTCCTCTGAAAGTTTTGTCTCAGAGGAGTACCCGGTTGAATGAGGTGTCAGTCTGTCCCTACTGGGGGGGTGCCTCCCAGTTAGGCTGCTCAGGGGTGAGGGACCCACTTTAGGAGGCAGTCTGTCCGTTCTCAGATCTCCAGCTGCATGCTGGGAGAACCACTACTCTCTTCAAAGCTGTCAGTCAGACAGGGACATTTAAGTCTGTGGAGGTTCTGGCTGAGTTTTTGTTTGTCTGTGCCCTGCCCCCAGAGGTGGAGCCTACAGAGGCAGGCAGGCCTCCTTGAGCTGTGGTGGGCTCCACCCAGTTCGAGCTTCCTGGCTGCTTTGTTTACCTAAGCAAGCCTGGGCAATGGCGGGCGCCCCTCCCCCAGCCTCGTTGCCGCCTTGCAGCTTGATCTCAGACTGCTGTGCTAGCAATCAGCGAGACTCTGTGGGCATAGGACCCTCCGAGCCAGGTGCGGGACACAATCTCCTAGTGTGCCGTTTTCCAGGCCCGTTGGAAAAGCGCAGTATTAGGGTGGGACTGACCCGATATTCCAGGTGCCGTCTGTTACCCCTTTCTTTGACTAGGAAAGGGAACTCCCTGACTCCTTGCGCTTCCCGAGTGAGGCAATGCCTCGCCCTGCTTCGGCTCGTGCACAGTGCGCTTCACCGACTGTCCTGCACCCACTGTTTGGCACTCCCTAGTGAGATGAAACCGGTACCTCAAGCAGAAATGCAGAGATCACCCGTCTTCTGTATCGCTCAGGGTGGGAGCTGTAGACCGGAGCTTTTCCTTTTCGGCCATCAATATATGGAAGTCTTAAAGACTGGAAAACTCATGAACATAAAATGACCAGTGGGATGATTGAGAGGAATGTTGTTTTAGAGTCATTAATGTTATACAATGTCTATTTTTTTATTAAATTTTTTATTTTTAGATAATTGTAGATTTACATTTAGTTGTACAAAATAATACAGACGGATCAACTTTCTTCTTTCTCCTTTCCCTACGCCCACCCCTACCCCCACCCCACAACCTAAACCCCTGGCAACCACTGTCTTATTTTCTGTTGCTTATAACAGAATACCTGAAACTGGGTAACTTATAAAGAAGAGGGATTTATTTCTTACACTTATGGAGCCTGAATTTATTTCTTACACTTATGGAGGTCGAGAGGTTGCATCTGGTGAGGGCCTTCTTGCTGGTGGAGACTCTGCAGAGTCTTGAGATGGCACCATCATTACATGGCAAGAGAGCTGAGGATGCTAGCTCAGGTCTCTCTAGCTCTTGTAAAACCACCAGTCCCACTCCCATGATAACCCATTAGTCCGTTAATTCATGAGTGGATTAATCCATTCATGAGAGCAGAGCCCTCATGACCCAGTCATCTCTTTAAGGCCCCACCTCTCAATACTGCCACATTAGGGATTAAGCTTCAACATGAGTTTTGTAGGGGCACATATTCAAACCATGGCAACCAAAATATGCTCTCCACTTCTTTAGGTATTAGGTTTTTTCACTTAGCATCATTCTCTGGAGATTAATCCAAGTCTTTGTCTGTATCAATAGTCTGTTTCTTTTTATTGCTGAATAGTATTCCATGATATGGATTTAACATTTTGTTTAACCATTCACCCACTGATAGACATTTAGGTTGTTGCCAATTTGGGACTATTATTAATAAAGCTGCTAACATTCATATGTAGGTCTTCATATGAACATAAGTTTTCATTTCCCCAGGAGTACAAATGCTGGGTTGTTTGGTAGTTGCATGCTTAGTTTTTGTTTTTTTTTTTTTTCCAAAAGAAAAAAACTGCCAAACCTTTCCAGAGTAGTTATACAATTTTACATTTCTGCCAGCAGTATATGAGCAATGTAGTTTCTCCACATCCTTGCCAGCATTCAATGTTTGATATTATGTTTTGTTTTAGCCATTTTGCCTCACTGTGGTTTTAATGTGCATTTTCTTAATGGCTAATGATGTAGAACATCTTTCCTTGTGCTAATGTGCCATTTATATAGCTTTTCAATGAAATGTCTGTTCATGCCTGTTGTATGTTTCTTAATTGGATTGTTCATTTTTTATACTGTGTGGTTTCCAGAATTCTCTATATGTTCTAAATACTAGTCTTTTCTTGGGTGTGTCGTTTGAAATTGAAATGATTTTCCCTATGTCTCTAGCTTGTCTTTCCATCCTCCAAAGGGGGTCTTTCTCAGAGCAAAAGTTTTCAGTTTCGATAAGTTCTAGTTTATCAAGTTTTTTTTTGTTTGTTTGCTTGTTTTTGAGAGGGAGTCTCGCTCTGTCCTCCAGGCTGGAGTGCAGTGGCAAGACCTCAGCTCACTGCAGCCTCCGCCTCCTGGGTTCAAACAGTTCTCCTGCCTCAGCCTTCTGAGTAGCTGGAACTACAGGCACGTGCCACCACACCTGGCTAATTTTTGTATTTTTAGTAGAGACGGGGGTTTCACCATGTTGGCAGGTTAGAGCTTATATTTTTCTGCCTATGATTTAAGCCTATAGATCCATTTGGGGAGCTCCTTGATTTTGGCATCTTTATGATTTTGAGTTGTTCAGTCCATAAATATGTCTCCCATTTGTTAAGATCTTTTATTTATTTTATCAGTGTTTTGTAGCTTTAACATATAAGTCATTACATGTTTTGTGAGATTCACACTGACATGGGTTGTTTTGGTCTTTTTTTTTTTTTTTTAGTTTTACAATTTTAAATGGTATGTTTTCCCATTTTGGTGTCCATGAATTCATTGATAATATGTAGAAATACACCTAATTTTTGTATGTGTTGGTTTCTTCAACCTTGCTTAATAGTTCTAGGAGTTATTTTGTAGATTCCTTGCCATTTCCTGTATAAGCAATTATGTCACCTGCAAATAAGGACATTTTTATTTCTTCTTTTTAATCTGTATGCCTTTCCTCACCTATCTTGTCTTATTGCACTAGCTAGAACTTCGGTACTATGTTGAATCAAAGCTGTGAGAGAGGAAATTTTTGCCTTGTTTTCCATCTTAGGTGGCAAGCATCTACTCTCTCATCATTAATTTTAATGCTAGCTGTGGGATTTCTGTTGATAATTCTTTATTAAGCTGAGGAAGTTCTCTTTGTAATTTTCAGAGGTTTTTTAAAATTATTATTAAGGATGGATGTTGAATTATGTCAAGTGGTTTTTCCACATTGCTAATGTAATCATCTGATTTTTCTCCTTTAGCCTTCAACTTGGTGAAGGTGATTTTCAAATACCAAACAAGGCCCTCTTGCCTGGAATTAACACTACTTGGTCATATTGCATAACTTCTTTTATATATTTCTAAATTTTTCTTGCTAACATATTGTTAAAGAATTTTGTATCTATGTTATTGAGGTATATTGGTTTATTGTTTGTTTGTTTGTTTGTTTGTTTGTACTGTCTTTGGTTTTAGTATCAGAGTAATACTTGCTTTATAAAAGGGATTGGAAGTGTTTCCTACTCTTCTGTTTTCTCTAAGACAGTGTGTAGAATTGGTGCTAGTTCTTCTTTTCCCACTTGTTAGAATTCTCCAGTGAAAGTATCTGGACCTGGAGATACCACTTTTGGGAGTTTTAAAATTACAAATTTGGCCGGGCATGGTGGCTCACACCTATAATCCCAGCACTTTGGGAGGCCAAGGGCGGCAGATCACTAGGTCAGGGGTTTGAGACCAGCCTGGCCAGCATGGTGAAATCCCCATCTCTATTAAAAATGCAAAAAATTAGCCAGGCATGGTGGCACACGCCTGTAGTCCCAACTACTCGGGAGGCTGAGGCAGGAGAATTGCTTGAACCCAGCAGGCAGAGGAGGTTGCAGTGAATCGAGATCACGCCACTGCACTCCAGCCTGAGCAACAGAGCGTGACTCCATCTCAAAACAAACAAAAAAATTACATATTTATTTTCCTTAATAGTTATAGGCTATTCAAATAATCTGTTTCATATTGCATGAGTTGTGGTAGTTATGTTTGTTTCTTTTTGAAATTTGTCCATTTCATCTAAGTTGTGAGAATGTATGTATGTAGACTTGTCCATTGTACTTTACCTAGCCCTGTGATGTGTACAGGGCCTGTAGTGACAGCCTCCGTCTTATTCTTGATATTGGTAATTTGTATCTTCTCCCTTTTTTCATTTTTTAGTCAATTCATTGATCTTTTCAAGTAACTCTATTGCATTGTTTTTTTCTCTGTTGGTTTTCTGTTCAGTTTTATTTATTTCTGCTCTTTAATTATTTCCAGCTGGGTACGGTGACTCACCCCTGTAATCCCAGCACTTTGGGAGGCTGGGGTGGGTGGATCACCTGAGGTCAGGAGTTTGAGACCGTTCTGACCAACATGGTGAATGAAACCTGGTCTCTACTTTAAAAATATAAAAATTAGCCGGACCTGGTGGTGGGCACCTGTAATCCCAGCTACTCAGGAGGCTGAGGCAGGAGAATTGCTTGAACCTGGGTAGCGGAGATTGCAGTGAACTGAGATCGTGCCACTGCACTCCAGCCTAGGCGACAGAGCAAGACTCTGTCTCAAAAAAAAAAAAAAATTATTTCTTTTCACTTTCTCTGAGTTTATTTTGCTCTACTTTTTTCTAGGTTTTTGAGGTAAGAACTTAGATTATTGATTTGAGACTTTTTTCTTTTTTAATGTAAGCTTTAAGTTCTGTAAAATTTCCTCTCAGTATCACTTCAGCTGTTTCTCACAAGTTTTGATAGGTTAAATTTGTATTTTCATTTAGTTCAGTGTTTGTGTTTACGTTTTCATTGAGACTTCCTCTTTGACCCTTGGATTATTTAGAAATATGTTGTTTAATTTCAAAGTGTTTGGAGAATTTCATGTTATCATTCTGTTATTGATTTTTAGTTTGATTCTACTGTGATTAGAGAATATACGCTATATGATTTCAGTTCTTTTAAATTTGTTTAGATGTGTCTTATGGCACATGCATTTTGTGGGCACCTGAAAAAAATATGTATTCTGCTGTTGTTTGGTGGAGTATTCTATAATGTCAACTAGAACCTGTTTATTGATGGTGGTGTTGTGCTCTTCTGTATTCTTTCTGATATTCTGTCTAGTTCTATCAAATGTTGAGAGAGAGAGATGTTGATGTTTGCAATTCTAATTGTGGATCTGTCTGTTCTTTGAGTTTTATCAGTTTTTGCTTCATGTATTTTGAATCTATGTTGTTTGTTGCAGATACATTTAACATTGCTATGTCTTCATGGCAGATTGATCTTTGTATCATTATGTAATGTGCTTTTCTATATTTGGAGTTTTCTGTGCTCTGAAATCTGCTTCATCTGATATTAATATAGCACTCCCACTATATTTTAATCAATGTTTACATGATGTATCTTTTCCCATCTTTTACTTTCATCCTACCTATATGTCTATATTTGAAGTGAGTTTCTTGTAGGCAGCATATAGATGGATCATAAATTTACTCTGCCAATCTCTGTCTTTTAATTGGTTTATTTAGACCATTTATCCTCAGTGTAATTATTGATACATTAGGACTTAAGTGTACCTTTTCACTTTTTGTTTTCTTTGTTCTCTGTTTTTATTTGTTTTATTTTTCCTGGTTTCATATGGGTTACTTGAACATTAATTTTTTTTGAATTTTATTTATAATGTTTTGGTGTGTATCTCTTTTTAGAGATATTTTATTGCTTGCTGTAGGTATTACATATATGTAACTTAGCACAGTCTACTGGGTCAACATTTTACCAGTTTCCATGAAGTATAGAAACCATACCTCCCTTTATATCCCCTTTCCCTCCCTATTTGTTTATTTATTTATCTTTTAGAATAACAAAAAATATTTTACTAAAACGTAAGATTTGCAGAAGTTTCCAGACAAGCCATACAAAATGGTCACAAGCTTTTTTTGAAGGGGGGAATCTACATTTGACAGCAGTGTTATTAGTGAGGGCTGTGATGTTTGTTTAATGTTCCCATTTTGGTTCAAACAATCAAGCTTGTCCACCTACAACATCTAAATAAAGTTAGACTTGGCTAGAGAGCATATTCTAAAGACCTGGTTAGCTGCTTTTAACCAATGCAATTAGACCACCAAAAAAGGGGGAAAGGAGTCCATAAAATTAAAATAAAACTACCTACCCCCTCAAAAAAAATAAAATAAAGCACCCACACTCCTGCAGCTAACCTGACAACTACCTTTATTCACAGTGCTTTATACTTAAACCAGGATGGGGGAAATGAATAAAAACGGGGGGGCCACTGCTTTTAAACGTTTCACAACAATCCAGATGATACTTCTAGCTTCTGCTCATGCTTTATGACAGTGAATCAGGACAAGACATAGATTTGCTAATGTGCATTTAATCACCAAAGGACTGAAGATGTCTGGGCTTTTTTATTTGGTAATGTTTCTAAGACTGTGTCCATTAAATGCAAACAAAAAGGAGGAAGTCTTGGCAGAACGGTAGAAGTGATGCACACTTGATGATCGGATCAATTTAAATATTATTCATGGCATATATCCTAGTCCATGCTCTAGCTGTTTCTCTGTGGCTTGGGCTTTGTTGGTCTTCCACTGCTCCACTACATCATTTGCTAATGGATCATCTGGATTGGGAGCACTTAACAAGGCCTGGATCGATAGCAGAACTGTGCTGATCTGCAGTGCTGGGGACCACTTATCTTTATAATATCTTTATAATATCTAAACATATTCTTCACAACTTGTCTACATTAGGATGATAAATTTTGGTCATGAAACGTACTTTAGGGGCTGCCATTGAGTATTCTTCTGGAAGGAATAGTTCAAGTTTAAAAGTCCCTCCCTCAAAGGGGGAAGGAATCCTGAGGGCCAGCAATGACCACATGAAAATAACAGGCGTTGCTCTCATCTGGTTCTGCTTTGATGCCAGTAACTGGTTCTGCCAGCAAACGCTGGGTTTCCTTGATGATCCTGCGGGGCAGCCCCGCCATCTTATCAGAACCCGAGTTCGGCCTCTGGTCTCATCTCCAGCTCCGCTCGCCTCACGCACGAGTAGAAGTCCTCCCTCCCTATTTATAATATGATTGTCTTTAATGTTTTATCTGCATACATTTAGAACCACCTCAGACAATGTTATAATTTTTATTACAATAAAAATTTAGAAAACTCAAGAGGAGTAGGAAAGCCTCTTGTATTTACCTGTATTATTTTATCTATAGCCTTCCATTTCTATTTCTTTCTTCCCACAGGTCCTTGGTTCTGTTGGGGGTTTTCTGTTTGTTTGTTTTTTGAAGAGGAGTTTTGCTCTTGTTGCTCGGGTTGGAATGCAATGGTGGATGCGATCTTGGCTCACCACAACCTCCACCTCCCAGGTTCAAGCGATTCTCCTGCCTCAGCCTCCCAAGTAGCTGGGATTACAGCCATGCACCACCACCAGCTAATTATGTATTTTTAGTAGAGACGGGGTTTCTTCATGTTGATCAGGCTGGTCTCGAACTCCTGACCTCAGGTGATCTGCCCACCTCGGCCTCCCAAAGCACTGGGATTACAGGCATGAGCCACCATGGCCAGCCAGGTTTTGTTTTTTTTTTTTAAGTCTGTTTTCCCTTTATTATTTATATTGGGTAATTTTTATTATTTTTATCTTTAAGTTTATTGATTCTTTTCTCTTTCTCCTCCCTTCTGCTGTTGAACCTATTCTTTTATTTTCACTATTTTTTTTACTTCTGAAATTTTCATTTTTAAGAAATATTTATTCTGTTTATTTGCTGAGACTATTTTTTTTTCATTTATCTCACGTGCATCAAGATTGCTTATTAAAGCTTTTTTAAATGGCTGCTTTAGAATCTTTGCCAGATAATTCTAACCTTTATGTTATCTCAATATTGACATCTATTAATTGTCTTTATTCATTCAAGTTGAGATTTTTCATGGTTCTTAGTATAACAAGTGATTTTTTATAGAAACATGGACATTTGGAGTATTATGTTTTGAAACTCTGGATCTTATTTAAACCTCTTTTAGGGAGCATCATCTGACACTGCTCTGGTAGGAGAAAGTGAGGAGTGGAGTGGGTTTGTTACTGCCAGGTGGAGAGGGAAGTCCAGGTTCCTCAGTTGACAGCTGAGAGAGGGAGAGACTCCTTGTTCCTGCTGGGCAGGGGTGTGAGTTCCAGCTCCCTGCTAAGCCTCTGCTGACACCACCCTGGCTGGGAGGGCCAGGGAAGCCTTGTTGCTGTTCCTCACATGCCTTCTGCTGAGGGGTAGGAGGGAAGGGTGGCCTCAGCACCACTGAGCAGTGGTGAAAATCCTGATTCTCTGCCTTGCTTCCTCTGGCAGCACCCCAGAGGGGCAGGGAGTGGTGCTTGGTTACTACTTTCAGGAGGAGGTGAAGTCCAGGCCCCCAGGTGGTCTCCCCACTGTCACAATGAGGGGAGTACTCATTGCAGGCCTGTGGGGGATGAAAGTCCTCCAGGCACGGTGGCTCACGCCTGTAATCCCAGCACTTTGGGAGGCCAAGGCAGGCAAATCACCTGAGGTCAGGAGTTTGAGACCAGCCTGGTCCCCATGATGAAACCCAGTCTCTACAAAAAAAAAAAAAAAAAAAAGAATTAGCAATTAGCTGGACATGATGGTGGGCGCCTGTAGTCCCAGCTATTCGGAAGGCTGAAGTGGGAGAATCACTTGAACTCGGGAGGCAGAGGTTGCAGTGAGCTGAGATCGTGCCCCCAGCTGAGCGACAGAGCAAGACTCCATCTCAAAAAAAAAAAAAAGAAAAGAAAGTCAGCTTCTTGGCCCACCTTCTCTGGTATCCCAGCTGGGATATTGGGGGGCTCTCATTACAGCCCAGTGAGGGGGGAAGTCCAGGTCCTCATTTGGCCTGTGCTAGCATGCATAGGGACAAGTCATAGGTTTTCCATGAAGTTTACCTAGAGTAGAGCAGTTACCATCTAAGAGTTTTCTGCCTTTCTAGGCTGCCCCTTCCTTGGTCCTTGGTTAAAGAGAGCAGGCTTTGGTAGAGCTTTTTGTCAGCACGTGTTGCTGTTTCCGGGTTGCTGGCTCCTTCAACTCAAAATCTGAGATATAAGAGGCAAAAAGAAAACCCAGGGCCAAGCACAGTAGCTCACACCTGTAATCCTAGCACTTTGGGAGGCCAAGGCAGGTGGATCACTTGAAGTCAGGAGTTTGAGACCAGCCTGGCCAACATGGCAAAACCTTCTCTCTACTAAAAAACTAAAAAAATTAACTGGGCATGGTGGTTCATGCCTGTTATTCCAGCTACTCAGGAGGCTGAGGCACGAGAATTGTTTGAATCCAGGAGGCAGAGGTTTCAGTGAGCTGAGACCATGCCACTGCACTCCAGCCTGGGCGACAGAGCCGAGACCATGTCTCAAAAAAAGAAGAAAAAGAAAACCCAGGAACTTGCCACTGCCTCATTCCTGAAGTCCTGAGGTCTCTAGGTTTTAGCCTGTCTGCCTCTTCTCTCCACCTCTTGGTATCTTCTTATGTTTACTTTACATATAATGTCAGGCATTTTAGTTGTACTTAATGAGAGGAACAGGGGAAAGTGTGATACTCCATCCTCCCAGAATCAGAAGTCCCAAATTTTTCTTAATATTAAGCAGCACCATGTTTTAAGGAATAGGCATTAAAGTGTTTTCTCTTGTCCAAGGACTGAGAAGAACCAGGAGAATTTTGTCTGCTCTATTTCCTGACTCCTTTTCTATTAATACTTAAATATGAGGTATTCAGCAACTATAGTCAGTTTGATAGCAAAGGTAGATGCTCCTTTGGCATTTCTGGATATGTTCTTTGAAAGATTAGAGCTATCAGAATGTCTGAAGGTTTTATTTGTACATTTTATTTCATTGTTTGGCACTTTTTTGAGGCTGTTGACAGTTTTTGTTTATCCTCTGTATTTCCCCCGAGGGGTCTTGAGGCCATACTGGGAGGGCACAAGGGAGCCCAAGGCCAGGGACTTAGCCTTCTTCCATCCCTTCCTGACACAGGGCTTTCACTAGAACAGTGAAGTCAAACTACTGGCGGCCATGCTGGAGCGTGAAGGACAGCTGTGCCTCTGTGGGTGGGCTTGGCTCTAGCTGTCCATAGCAGGCAAGTCATTGCTCTTTGCATTGCTGATTTAGCAAGAATATGAGGGGACCCCAATATTGCAAAGAAACTGTTGCATGTTCTTTCTCTTTTCCAGGCAAAAACTGATTATTCCAAATGGAAGTTGCCCTGTTATTCTGAATACTTACTTTTGTGAGAAAGTTGTTGCCAAAGAAGAGTCAGAAAAAACTTGTGAAGTGTACTGTCCGGACATACCCCTTCCAAGAAGAAGCATCTCTTTGGCCCAGATGTTTGTAATTAAGGGTCTAACAAATAATTCACCTGAAATCCAGGTAAACTCCTATTGGCTTAAAGGTTTTATGTTTGTAATAATGTTAGTGACTGGATTTGGAAGGGCTTCAGTGTAAGTGAAGATGTTTGCCTTTTGTCTCCCTCCAAAAACCCCACCACAAGTATGTATGCTGCATGAATTTGCTGTTATGCCTGAATATACTATAGTTCAGTTCAGCGTTTAGTGGTGCTCTTTTTACAGCATTTCATCTTTCTAATTATGTATCTTTAATCTTTATTCTAATTTATTAAAATAGATTCATGCATCACTTAACAGGGATATGGTCTGAGAAATTTGTCATTAGGTGATTTTGTCATTGTGTGACCATCATACAGTGCACTTACACAAACCTAGATGGTCCAGCCTACTGCACACCTAGGGTATGTGGTATGGCTGATTGCTCCTAGGCTATAAACCTGCACGGTGCTAAGTACTTGTGTATGTAGACGTGTCTAAACATAGAAAAAGGATAGTAAAAATACAGTCCAAAAGATAAAAAATGGTGCACCTGTATAGGGCATTTACCATAAATGGTGCCTGTAGAACTGGAAGTTGCTCTGGGTGAGTCAGTGAGTGAGTGGAGAGTGAATGTGAAGGCCTCGGACACTACTGTAGACTTTATAAACAGTGAACACTTGCACTACACTAAATTAAATTTTTTTCTTTAGTAATAAGTTAACCTTAATTTACTGTAACTTTCTAACTTTATAAACTTCAAATTTTTCATTAACTTTTTTACTCTTTTATAGCAACACTTAGCTTACAACACAAATACATTGTACAGCTATACAAAAATATTTTTTCTTTATATCCTTTTTTCTGTTTTTATTTTTATTTTTATTTTTTTTACTTTTAAAACTTTTTTGTTGTAAACTAAATACACAATAACCTGGATCTTCACAGGGTCAGGACCATCAATATCACCATCTTCCACCTCCACATCTTGTCCCACTGGAATGTGTTGAGGGATAGTAACATGCATGAAGCCATCATCTCCTTGGATAACAATGCCTTCTTCTAGATACCTTCTGAAGGACCTGTCTAAGGATGTTTTACAGATAACTGGTTTTTTAAGAAGTAGAATACCGTAAAATAACAATAAAAAGTATAGTACAGTAAATACATAAGCCAGTAACATTGTTTATTATCAAATATTAGATACTATACATAACAGGATGTGCTAGACTTTTATGCAACTGGCAACACACTAGTTTTTTTTTTATACTTTAAGTTTTAGGGTACATGTGCACAACGTGCAGGCTTGTTACATATGTATACATGTTCCATGTTGGTGTGCTGCACCCATTAACTCGTCATTTAACATTAGGTATATCTCCTAATACTATCCCTCCCCCCTTCCCCCACTCCACAACAGGCCCTGGTGTGTGATGTTCCCCTTCCTGTGTCCATGGGCAACACACTACTTTTGTTTACACCAGCATCACCACAAACATGTGAATACATCACTAGGCAACCGGAATTTTTCATCTCCATCGTAGTTTCCTGAGACCATGGTCAAACATGCTGTCCATTGTTGACAGAAGCATCATTATACAGTGCATGCTGGTATTTGACAACGTTTATTTTCTCTATTCTTGTAATGTCTAAGAATTTTTAAAGCCCTCCTTTATTTATTTAAAAAATCATATTTTGCTTTTCCACAATATCTATTATCCCTTGGGATAAAAAGAACTGCATAAGCTTGAGTTTATATGCTGGAGTTGTTTTTTGGAATTTTACTGATCCTAAGCCATGATCATGTGCCAAGATGAATTTAGGGAACCACTAAAATTCGCTTGCTGTGGGCATGAATGGCCCCTGGGACCACCCTAAGCACTGAATGTTCGTGTGGCTCCCAGTGCACTGGCCTCAAGGTCTCTGGGTTATATAAGTTGTCGCTGAACAGAATGCTTCCTGAGACTGACAGATCAAGGGAGGAAGAATACGAAAGAAAAGTAGACAAACTTTCAGCCTCTTTTGTACCAGCCAGTCAAGCAAAATCTCCCTTTTACTATCGAAAGAAGTATCTGGAGAGGATTATGCAAAAAGGAGGACTCTCGAATCAATTTAATTATAACAGATTAAAAATATGGCCCAGAGCACATTACTGTTTTAACATATAGTTTTAAACAGCTATGTAATATTAATCCCATGATATTCATTTTTGTCCTGTGACAGTGATAATGAAACTACTTGTAGCATAATGGTTAAACGTGTGAACTTTGGAACCAGATGACCTGGTTCAAATCCTGCCTCAGCCACTTCCTGCTGGGTCATCTTGGGCAAGATCTGTGGTCTCGTGTCTCAGTTTTCTTATCTGTAAAATGGAGGTGTGATATTGTCTATCTTCTTGGGTGGTTGTGTGAGGATAAGCATGTTTAATATGTAAATTTAAAAGCCTGGAATATAGGAAGCACTCTAGAGGTATTGTTTTATTATGACAGCTGATACTACGTAAGGGGTTGTTAGGAGAATATGTGAGCATGTAAAATGCTCAGCCTAGGAGATTGCACATACAAGAACTTAATAAAATGAAGCATTTGTATTATCCCTAGTCATTCTTTTGTCTTCATTTTTAGTTCTGTTGGAATTCTTACCTCAAATGAGAAAAATTTATTGAATTATCATGAATTATTTTATTAGCAGAACTTTCTGTGTGGTTTCAAAGACTTGCCTGGTATAGCAAACATCCTGCTGTGGTCCTTGTTCTTTCACTCGCCTTCAGCTTGCAGTCTTAGCCACCTAGCAGGCCCAGAGCCCCACGCCACAAGTTCCTTTGTTTTCATCTTCATCATCACTTCAGTGTAGTGCAGATCCACTGGGTGGCTGCTTAAGGATGTCATTATTTGGTGTGCAGCATGTTGCTTGTTGTTAGCCGAACTGAAACTTTGTGAGTCTTGAAACTGTTTCCTTTATGTGTCTTGGCCAGGTTGTGGGTAGTGGTGTAGCCACTACAGGGACAGCCTGGACCCACGGGCACAAAGAAGCAAAACAGCGCATCCCAACCGACACTCCCCTGAGGGATTCTCTCCTGGATGTGGTGGAAAGCCAGGGAGCTGCCTTGTGGCCAGGAGCTGGAGTCCGAGTGGTGGTGCAAAGAGTGTATTCTCTTCCCAGCAGAGACAGCACCAGGGGT
Source organism: Symphalangus syndactylus (assembly GCF_028878055.3). NCBI lineage: Eukaryota > Metazoa > Chordata > Mammalia > Primates > Hylobatidae > Symphalangus > Symphalangus syndactylus. The sequence goes on along the minus strand of NC_072429.2, from coordinate 70,044,410 downwards.
CAGCAGGGGGCCAGCTCAGGACACACAGACCCAGCTGGAACTCGGTGAGTGCCAAGATGCTGGTGTGGGGCAGGGGTAAAGAGTCACTTAGACAGAGTGCACTAGAAAGTGGAGCACTTTCTTAGCAGCATTCACCATATACATGAGCTGTTTCTGTTTTTCCTTGCATCAAAATTTGGGTATGATAAAGGATTTTATCTATCTATTTAATTTTAAAGTCCTATTAAAAATTAAATTTGCTGCATTTTATTTTACGTTTAATTGTTCATGTTCTTGAAAGTAATCTAAATGCAAGAAATATTGGTATTGTTCTGGAAAAGCCAAGACATGTGGTTGTCATACCTCAAAAGACCATTTGGAACATCCAGTTTTATATGTCTTGAAAACCTGAGTAAATAATGGCAATTGGTAAACCTGTGGCTTTCAGAGAGTACTGTATCAAACCATCTGCATCAGTACTGCCTAATACAACTTTCTGCAATGATGTAAATGTTGTCTCTCTGCACCATCCAATGCAGTTAAGTGCAGACAAATGTAGTAGAAGTGATGTTGTCTCTATTCGGATTTAGGCCCTTCCTGGTGTTGGTTCTTACAGATAGCTGTAGACGCATGATTGACAGAGAGGTTTGTTTGTTTACATCAGAGCTTCAGCATAGCTCTTTTTCTTTTTGCAACCTCCGCCTCTGGAGTTCAAGAGATTCTCGTGCCCAAGTAGCTGGGATTACAGGCGTGCACCACCATGCCTGGCTAATTTTTGTATTTTTAGTAGAGACAAGGTTTTGCTATGTTGGCCAGGATGGTCTCGAACTCCTGGCCTCAAGTGATCCACCCGCCTCGGCCTCCCAAAGTGCTGGTATTACTGGCGTGAGCCACCACTCCCAGTCTGGCATAGCCTTTTGAAGTTATCTCTGGCAATGATAATTGCCCTCAAAGAAGTAAGATGGATTTCCAACAGAATAGAAATTAAAAGTATAGATGCTACTTCATCAGTTTTGTTTTGTTTAACTATTAATAAGAAAACATGTACTGAAGAAATAGTAATTAATCATCCTGGCCGGGCATGGTTGCTCACACCTATAATCCCAGCACTTTGGGAGGAGCCCTAGGCAGGCAGGTCACTTGAGCCCAGGAGTTTGAGACCAGCCTGGGCAAAGCAAGATGGCAAGACCCCATCTCTAATATAAAGACAATGCAATCATCCTATCGTTATGCCAGAGAGAGAAACAGGATACCTACACACTCCTGTGTGAACTATGAATCATCTTCAAGTGGAGGCACTTTATTTGAAAATACTATGAATTTCAGAAAGTCATCTTGAGGTCTAGAGTTGGAGAACGTTTCTTTTGGAATTACAGAAAAAGATTCTTTTTTGGAATATGTATGTTTGTAAAATCCATTAAATCAGTTTTAAGGTCTTTATCATGGCTTGCAGATGTAGACCAGTCTTGTACCCTTTGCCCTAAATCTGTGGTAAATTTATATAGAATTTTCCAAGACAGTTACACATCAGACATAGGTTTTTGTTTTGTGTTTTTGTTTTGCTTGGCCTTTTTAATGACACATATCCAGTGTTAGGTTTTGAAGAAGGGAATACTAGTTACCTTGGCAATGAGGAACTTGGTAGAGCTTCCTCATCTCAGCACACAGACCACACACTCCAAGGGGACGAGGAAACAGAGACAGTGGGGAACTGAATCACCCTGACGAGAAGGAACGACGAAACTGACAGTGCGGTTGCGCCTGTGACTAATCACAACCAGTGCACGTTATGAAGGCTGTCCCTCTAGGTCCTTCAGTGGTACTTGTTTTACTTGTTTAGCAAAGAGAGAAAAACTAGAAGCTAAAATCTGGTGAAATGCTACCAATGTGAGTTGCATTGTGAATGCTTTGGAGTTGTACTTTGGAATACACGTAGTGACGTATCTAATGAGAATATGCTTGTGGTAGATTGAAAGAAGGCCAGGCATGAACTTCAAAAACAAGAAAACAACATCCAGTTATTCAGAGTTAACGAATATGCATTCTGTGTGATGCATTTTCTGTAGCACATCTGAGATTGCACAATATTGAGGCTAGACGATATTATTCCCACTTTGCAGATGAGGAAACAGAGCCTCAAGGAGGATCTCACTGCTGACACAGGTAGACACAAAGAAAAACAAATGGGTTATAGAATCCTAGATGGCATGGTTGTAGAGTATTAGAGTTTATAAGAAAAGGGAGAGGCCGGGCGCGATGGCTCATGCCTGTAATCCCAGCACTTTGCGAGGCCAAGGCGGGCGGATCTCGAAGTTGGGAGATCGAGACCATCCTGGCCAACATGGTGAAACCCCATCTCTACTAAAAATACAAAAATTAGTCGGGCATGGTGGTGCGTGCCTGCAGTCCCAGCTACTCTGGTGACTAAGGCAGAAGAATCGCTTAAACCGGGAGGCGGAGGTTGCAGTGAGCCGAGTTCGTACCACTGCACTCCAACCTGGAGACAGAGTGAGACTCTGTCTCAAAAAGAAAAGAAAAGGGAGAAAATTGAGTTAGAACCAAGCTGTGTTTAGATTAAGGCTCACCCAGGGTCAAGTTGTCCAGGGCAGCAGAAGTGCAAGTGCCTTGCCCTGGGGAGACTTGGTTGGACTGTGTACAAAAATGAACTTTTGAACTGACGGCTGTAGCGCTAGCCTTGAGTTTGAGGACAGGGCTGCTGAGATGTCTTTGCGTACAAGAAGATTTGATCATTAATATTTTCTAGATTATTTTGCTGTGATAATGATCAGGCTCTCTAGTTTACATATCAAATTAATATAGAAGTAAAACTGTACTTTATTCACTACTAATTCTTTGCTAATGTATTTAGAAAGAAAAACTTAGAGAATATATCTGCCTTCGAGACACATTTAGCAGTATGCATTCTAAGGCAGTTTTTTATACATGTACATGTAGCACGAATAGAAGACGCAGATGTGTAGCCTGGAAGATTTTCTACCTATGATTCCTGCTTTCAGCTTCCTGATCGTAGATGACATATGGAATGCTCTGTGGGTCCCACAGGATGGACGAATTAGGGCTCAGCTAGTACAGACTCATCAGTGCAGCACACACAGAAGAAGGAAAATTGCATAAACAGTGACCCCTTCCAACTAAAGGCAGCTCTAAGTCTGGTCTCCTTGTCTTTCAGAATGGCTTTTCTTGAGCTCTTGTCATTATCTGCTCTACCCCAGAGATCTTTCAAACTATCAGTGAACTTAAAGACAACCTTGATTACTGTGTGTTTTCTGTGAAGTCCAGAAATTACCATGTCAGAAGAAATTAAGCCTGGGTGAAAAGAAACAACGGTGTCTTATGGCAGATTTGTTTGCCACAATAGTCGCCCCTTCCCCACCCAGCCCAGGTCAGGTGGTTGCTGATGAAACCCTGCGGTAAATTTCTGTCTTAAGTTTACTTCACACCTTGATCGTAGGTGTCAATCTCAGTCTGTTCCCAGTCCTCGGTCAGTGTCATTTTTCTGATACCAGTAACAGCTTATCTTCTGAAAGCTGACAGCTCAACTAGTTCCAACCTCGAAATTAAAAGAAAAATTTTTGAAGCAGCTAGTCCTGTTCAGGGTCAGATAGATTCTCTCAAAAGATTCATGTCCTCTGCACTGTGAAACATTATCAGAAATAGACTTTACATTTCAGAAATATAATATGTTAGAGTCCCCTGTCCATTGTTCTTCTGGATGACTTCCTTTAACTTGAGCTATTAATGAAAACATTTCTGTGAGGTTTCTCAAGGTGTTATAGGTCAGAGTAACCAACGCAAACTTAAGTTTTGTAAATCACCAAAATCAAAGGTAACAAAAAACTGATGCAGAAGGCGCTCCCTAACCACAGGGTAGGCAGTCTGTTCAGAGCCCAAACACACCTTTTTTATAGATAGACTACATGTTGAATGAACATTAGATAAATGCATGACTAATAAAGCCATAGGCTTTTTTTTTTTTTTAACAGTAAGGGAGCACAGGCCTTCAAGATAACTTATAATGAAAACTGAGGCAGAGAGAAAGTGATGATTCCTTAGTGATTCTCTGTGTCCTGGTGGTGCAGGTCCAGACCATATTACCTCACTCCAAGCCCATGGTGATTGCCAGCAGACATCACCTTTCTTTCTCCCTTTCTAAAACATTCTCTTCCTTTCTCCTTGAGATATTTAACCTAGGGACCAGTAATTTATTTTTTTCTTTTTTTTGAAATACGGTCTTGCTCTGTTGCCTAGGCTGGAGTGCAGTGGAGCAATTGTGGCTTACTGCAGCCTCAACCTCCTGGGCTCGAACAGTCCTTCCACCTCAGCCTCCAAGTAGTTGGAACCACAGGCACATGCCACCACACCCAGCTAAATTTTTGTTGTTGTTGTTGTTGTTGTTGGTAGAGACAGGGTCTCACTCTGTTATCCAGGCTGATCTCAAACTTGTAACCTCAAGCAATCCTCCTGCCTTGGCTTTCCAAAGTACTAGGACCACAGGCGTGAGCCACCATACCCGGCCAACTGATGTAATCTCTATCCTTTAGAGATGCAAATTCTTTCTTGCCCTTCATTGCAGAAATATTTTAAAGTGGAGAGTTAGTCCTTTGCAAGAGGACAGAACTTGCTAAACAGTCGTGTCTTCAGACAAAAAGCCGGAGAAATTCACTGAGCTGAACTCAGAAAAAAAGCACATTTTCCTTTTTCCATACCTTGATGTTTTACTCCTCTTTTTGGTCTTTTGGCCTTTGCTTTATTCTCATGTTGTATATTTATTCCTTCTTTTCACTAAGGGAAAAAAAAATCCACCATGCCCTGAACCAGGTCCTGGGCCTGCAGTGGTTAACAAAACCAGATATTTTCTCTGTGCTCCTGGAGCATAGTTCTAATGGGAGATCCCACACAAAATAATTTACAACAAATGCATTTATGATTACAAGTTGCAATACGTACCCTGGTGAGAAAAAATAGGGCACAATGGAGGATGGACATAATTTAGTTTAGAGGGTTCAAAGATGGTGTTCTAAGGCAGTACTATTTAAGTTTAGGTGTTAGGTAAAGAGAAGATGAAAGAGAATTGCTCACAGAAGAGAGAATACCTTTGAAAAGCTCTTGGACAGGAGGGAGAAGCCAGCATGACCATGCTGCAGGGGCCAGCAAGAGATCCCAGGCACCCAACCGGCCACAGCCTAGTGGACCATGTGCAGGAGCTGCAGTATTTGCTGTGGCTGCCCACTGACCAAGAATGAGGTTGCCCCACTTGAAAGTCAGCTTTAGCTATCAGGGGTTTAGTAAGATGGGCACATGGGGCAGGGCCTAGTGAAAGCAGAGAGACCCAGGAAGCAGCTACTGCCATAGTCCAGGTCAGAGAGGACTGGTGGGTTCCTGAGTCTCCTGTGGCTTTGCCAGAGCTAGAGAAAAGATCCGTGTTCTAGATGTGTGTGATGGCTTCATAATGGATTGGTTTGGGGAGGAGCAAAGTAGAAGGGAATCTTCAGAGAGTGAGCCTCAGCTTGAGTTATTTAGTTGAAGGATGTTCCCATTTGCTGAGATGAGAAAAACTATAGTGAGAGCAGGTCTGGAAGAAAGCTTGAGAATGCAGTCTAGGCCTACTAAGTTTGAGATTCCTATGAGACATCCAAGAAGAGATGTCCTGTGAGAAAGCTGGACATACATACCTTACACCCAGAGGGTTTTAGATTGGACGTAAATGTTTGGGGGCTCTCAGCCTATGTCTGGTCAGTATGTATCTTTGTATGTACATTCATTTTGTTTGCGGATGTCAGCAGGTTATATTTGTTTATGGTGCCAAGCTCCAAAGGCACTAATGGGTGAGAGTGCAAGGCAGCAGTGTCCTGTCACAGCCGAGTCTACAGCCAGGGCTGTGGAGGAGGTCACTTTAGGGAAACAATAGAGACAAAGGAAAGAAGAAATGCAGGCATTGAACTCCAAGGTCCTCTTGCATTGGAAAGCAGGTAGAAGAGGAGCCCACTGAGGAGACAGAAGAGGCTGGGCTTGGTGAAGCAAGAGGAAACCAGAGCTGGTGGCAAGCGCTCAGGATGGTGCTTCCATGTGGGAGGGGACACATAGTACTGCAAAGTCTAATAAAGTGAGCACTGAAAACCTGTGCCCCAGATTTGGAAGGAGTTGCTGGGTCACTTCATGAGCAGGAGGTGTAGGGAGCAGTGAGCACAGAAGCTCACTTAGCAGAGTAGAGTGGGTGGGATGCCAGAGGAGAAACAAGCTTGGATAACAAATGTTTTGTTGATGCATACGGGGATGACAATGTCCAAGTTTACACAGAACAACAATGAGGGCATTCTGTCTCGTTTCCTAATGTGTGTGCGGGTACCGTTTTTCTTTTAAAAATGCATAGAGGCTGGTGGTTTAATGGAAAGAACAAAAAGTCTGGAATCAGACTGGTGTGGGTTCACCGGTGACAGGACATTTAGCAGGGAGACTGGGGCAAATTGTGTTTCCTTGTCTGTGAAATTGGTATTATAATACTATAATGCAGACTGGTGGTGAGGACTGATTGGGATGATGTATGTGAAGTACTCAGCAGGATGCTTCTCATATGACAAGCACTCAGTAAAAAGCAGCTCACTCACTCTTTTAACAGCAAGCATAGATGCTTAAAAAAATAGTGGTAAAGAGCATTGCTACAATAATAGAAACCTGAACTAAGCAAAGACAAGCTATCGCATTACAAATCAGCACTCAGTGTTGTTACTGAGTCTGCCATCTGGCTGCTGAGGAAGCTTGCTTGAAGGTGATTTTTATTTCTATGCTTCTGGCCACCTCATTCCCCACCTCTACCCCTAGCACTCCCATCAACAAGTAGTTGATGCCCATTTACTTTGGAAAAGAAGCATTTGTGTAAATTTGTATGTGAAATGTGACCACCACTGTCTAAATGATGGAGATATGGAAGTTCCTCTGGAATAAACATATTGCAGAAAACTGCCCTAATGCTGGGGCCAGTGTTGAATGGTGCTGATATTGTGGTTGGAAATTTTTTTACTTTGTCCAGAGCATTAAACAAATAAAGATCCCGGCTGGGCACGGTGGCTCATGCCTGTAATCCCAGCACTTTGGGAGGCCGAGGTGGGCGGATCACGAGGTCAAGAGATCGAGACCATCCTGGCTAACACGATGAAACCCCGTCTTTACTAAAAATACAAAAAAAAAAAAATTAGCCAGGCGTGGTGGTGGGCGCCTGTAGTCCCAGCTACTAGGGAGGCTGAGGCAGGAGAATGGCGTGAACCCAGGATGTGGAGCTTGCAGTGAGCCGAGATCGCACCACTGCACTCCAGCCTGGGCGACAGAGCGAGACTCCATCTCAGAAAAACAAACAAACAAACAAAAAACAAATAAGGATCCTAAACTCCGGATGGTGAGAATGGTTCAGATTAAGGCTGAATGAGGAACATGCACTAGTAGATCGTGGATGTGATGATTAGCGGCATTAGCCTTTGCATGTGTTTGGACAGTGGAGAAAGACTCTTGGGTAAAGCTTACTAGACTCCTTTTGAAAAGCTGGTCAGCTGTGGCACATTGATTCCCCAGCTGTGTGCTCACCTGCTGTGTCCCGCTGGGTGAATACAGCTCTTCTCCCTGGTTGTGAACCTTTACTTTTCTTCCCACTAAACAGTTGGGAGATATTCTTGACTCTGCCTCTTTTTCTCTGTATTGAGATAAGGTGGCATACATTCCTTCTCTGTAACAGTGGCATATCCCTGTCTACAGTTAAAGAGCCTGAAGGGAAGACAGCTCCCTCGTCAGCAACACAGGATACCATTTCACCTGCTTTTCTTTTATGTACCACCACATACTGCCAGAGTTGGTGAAATGACTATTCATCCATCTGCTTAGCATCACATTTTCATAAGGTGGTTGTTGTCACTCATACTTTCTTTATTTCTGAAGTCTCTTTGCTTCTTCCTGTTGTAGAAAAGTTGGAATTGTTCCTTTTCAATGATTTGAATATTTTTTATTGTAATGTGAAAGATTGTGAGTACAAAGTATCATTTTTTTTTGCATGTCCTTATAATTGATGCCATAGCCCATGCCTTAGGTTTGTTCTTACCTGTGCTCATTCAATAAATTTAAATCATCCCTTAATTAATTAGTTCTGTGTCCATGAGTCTTAAGTAAACCTTTTACTCTCAGCTGCCCATCTCTTCTTAACCTTTGCTTGTTTCCTCTCTAAAACAGTTATTGGCAGTCCTTATGATATCTAAGGCCATTTGACATTGTTTCTTCTCAGCCCTGGCTCAGTATTAAAGCCTAATGAGAAACATGCACTAGTAGATCATGGATGTGATGATTAGGGGCCTTAGCCTTTGTGTGTGTTTGGACAGTGGAAAAAGACTCTTGGATCAAGCTTACAAAATTTCTTTTGAAAAGGTAGTCAACCATTTTGACTACCTGAAAAGGTGGTCAGATATTTTCAAAAGGAATCTAGTAAGCTTGATCCAAGAGTCTTTCTCCACCTTCCAAACACACACAAAGGCTAATTCTAGTAGTAGAAGTAGTCTTACTACTGCTTATTCTACCAATTTGACATCCAGACCCTTTATATTCTTTGCCATTCTTTCTGTCCACATGCCAACTTACTGTAAGAATAAAGACATATCAGAACCCATGGAATTACAGTCTAGTGTTTATGGTTCTGTCATGTATACACAGAGAGATCTAGAAATTGGAACTTGACTCATGGGGACCTGAAGGAATCTATCTTATCTCTATCACATTTTTAAAGATCTTTATTGATACATAATCCACATCCCATAAAATTCATTTATTTAAAGTATACAATTCAATTGTGTTTATTGTAATTACAGACTTGTGCAATCATAACTATAATACGATATGAGAACTTTCTGCAACCTCAAAAAGAAACCCCATACTAATTGACTGCCAATTCCCAATTCTTCCCAGCCCCTGGCAACCACTCATCTACTTTTTGTCTCTACAGATTTGCTTATTCTGGATACTTCATATACATAAAATCACAAATCTTTTGTGACTGGCTTCTTTTACCTAGCATAATATTTTTAAGGTTTATCCATGTTGTGACATGTTTCAGTACTTCATTCCTTGTTATGGATGAATAATAATCCATTATCTGTGAATATACCCAATTTTATTTCTCTTTTGAGTTGATGCACACCTGAGTTGTTTCCACTTTATGATTAACATGAATAGTGCTACTATGAATATCTGCATAGAAGTTTTTTGTGTGGATATATTTTCATTTCTCCTGAATATATGCCTAGGCATAGAATTGCTGAGTCATAAGGTAACTCTGTGTTTGATTTTCTGAGGGACTGCCACAATATTTTCCAAAGTGGCTACATGATTTTACATTCCCATCAGCAATGTAAAATATACCAGGGTTCCACTTTCTCCACATCCACTCCAAAATTTGTTATTGTTGTTTTATTGTAGCCATCCACATGTGTCTGAAGTGGGTATCTCATTGTGGCTTTGATATGCATTTCCTGATGACTAGCAGTGTTGAGCATCTTTTCTTTTTTTTTTTTTTTTGAGATGGAGTCTCGCTCTGTCACCAGGGTGGAGTGCAGTGGCACGATCTCAGCTCACTGCAACCTCAGCCTCCTGGGTTCAAGCGATTCTTCTGCCTCAGCCTCCCGAGTAGCTTAGACTACACGTGTGTGCTACCACGCCCGGCTAATTTTTTGTGTTTTTAGTAGAGACGGGGTTTCACCATGTTGGCCTGGATGGTCTCTATCTCTTGACCTCATCATCTGCCTGCCTCGGCCTCTCAAAGTGCTGGGATTACAGGCGTGAGCCACCGCACCCGGCTGAGCATCTTTTCATAGGCTATTGACCATTTGTATATCTTCTTTAGAGAAATGTCTTTCAAGTCTTTTGCCTATTTTTAAAGTTGAGTTATTTTTTATTGTTGAATTGTAAGAGTTCTCTGTATAAGTCCTTTATCATTTGCAAATATTTTTTCCCATTCTGTGGAGTTTTTCACTTTTTTGATAGTGTCCTTTGAAACACAAAGATTTATCATTTTAATGATGTCCAGTTTATCATTTTTGTTATTATTATTGCTTGTGTTTTCAGGGTCATAGCTAAGAAACCATTGGTGAATCCAAGGTTATGCAAATGTACTTCTGTGTTTTCTTCTAAGAATTTTATAGCTTTTGCCCTTATATTTTGGTCTGTGATCCATTTTGAGTTAATTTGTGTGTATGGTCCAACATTGTGGGTTGGACCCTCCTTGTGGTTAAATTATGTTTAGTACTAGTAGTAGTCTTTATATTTTATTTAAATATGTGTCTTATTTTTGGCATTTGTTACAGTTTGTACTGTTATGTCTTTGTGTGCATAGCATTTCTTCCCTTGTAGGTGGCAGAAAATGGATCCATTTCTCCACCCTTTGTCTCTTTTAGCTTTTATCATTTTATTGATCTAATGTTTGGTTACAGCTATCTGATTGAAAAAGTAAAAGTTTCAGAGTAGAGTTAGAGGTGTAAATAATATGAAAGTAATATGTACATGCTCTTTAAACACTTGATAATACCAACCTGTATCATTTGACCCATGCTCTCATTTATAGCTATACACATTGAATAACTTTCTTGGTGAACTTACGGAAAATATGAAAACTGCTGTGAAAGTTTTCATGCTCTTTTTTCCTATATATTAAACCAGTGGTAGACTTGAAGGGAAAAGTGAAATGGAATGGCAACAGCCTGGGGATGTGAGTACAGACAATTATGAAGTTTTGGTAATAGAATGAAAACAGCAAGAGTAATTTTCCAGATTCATATCCAATCATGGTATATGTAACCACCATTCTAAGTTTGCATCTTAACCTGGCCATGGTGATTTTCCAGTACCTGTCATCCGTGAAGATCAAGAAGGATTTCAAGGTGGCCCTATATAAAAGGCATGGAATTTTTTCCTCCCTGTTTCTGACCTCCTTTCTCTGGAAACTTTTGTTCCTAAAAGAGGCTGGAGACCTGGAACAGTCTCCCCACTCTTCCCACCGTACCCCCACCCCATTCCTGCAGCTGCAATCTGGAGCAGCACTGTGATCACACTAGATCACACTTTCCTGTGAGTCAGATTGCAACTCTAGAATGTGCTTTGCTGAGATGACGGCACAGAAAAGAGCCATGGGAGACAGAGCACACAGCCTGGCAGAGTCTTCAGGGGTGGCCAGATGCAAGCACACAGTGCCACGTGCCTCTGTGGGCAAGAAGCAGAGAAAGGGTGAGATCAAGCCTGACCCAACTTGACTTCCTCCTCCAGCTGAGCCGCCGCACCTTGCTGCCCCTCTCCTCTCCTTTTGCCTCTGTCAAATGACCTACTCTGCCCTCTTTCCCAGCTGCTGCTAGACCCAGAGCACTTGGTGCAGCCAGCTGGCGGGTTTGGTAGGCTCACCCTTGTTGTGCTGATTTCTTGGCTCCACAGTTCTCAATGGCTTGAGCCAGCTCAGCTCTTTCTCCACAGGGAACTGGAGCAAAAATCCTGCTGAGCAATTCTTGGGTTGGACCCCCCCTTCCCAGGAGAGAGGATTATACATGAACAGATGCCCTGTTTCTTCCTCACTTGCTGCTCTGGCACTGGTATTATAAATGGTCTGAATTTTCACATTTATTTGCACAGATACAAAAGACAGTGACAGATGCTTGATTATATAGTGAGACTAACAACTAGGTATTAAACATTGCACTGATACTTGTCATTGCCTTCAAAATAAGCTCTACGTGTTTTCTTTACTTCAGTTGTCTCATTTAACCATAAATAAGCCCTCAGAGGTCAGGGGCTGTGACTTATCTGGTTTTGGTACTGGACCATGAATGCAGTAGACACCCAGCAAGTATGTGTTGATGGGAAACAGCAATGGCTGAGCAGCTGAGAAGGTGGGGTGAGGTTGTGGCTCCCCTTCTCTTCTTAGGATGAACCAGTCCATGGAGTTGTGCTACAAATGTTGTTGTTTGTCTAAAGAAATTGACAAGAATGCCAGTGAGGTAGAAATTGCCAGGAATACTCTGCTTTGGGACAGAGGTGATGTCTAGTGTGTTCCAATCAGATAGAGGATGAAACACTGGGAACCGAGGTCCCTGAAGAATGTTCAGTCAGTGTCAACAAACAGGGAACAGCACAAGGAGGGATACTTAGGAAAGTGGCAAGGGAGGAACAAGGGCAGCTCTTGGGTGAAGATGTTTATAAAGAAAATAGAGGCCAGGCCCGGTGTCTCACACCTGTTATCCCAGCACTTGGGGAGGCCGAGATCGGCAGATCACAAGGTCAGGAGATCGAGACCATCCTGGCTAACACAGTGAAACCCTGTCTCTACTAAAAATACAAAAACTTAGCCAGGCGTGGTGGTGGGTGCCTGTAGTCCCAGCTACTTGGGAGGCTGAGGCAGGAGAGTGGTGTCAACCCAGGAGGAGGAGCTTGCAGTGAGCCGAGATCACACCACTGCACTCCAGCCTGGGCGACAGAGCGAGACTCCATCTCAAAAAAAAAAGAAAGGAAAATAGAGAATTCAGTCGATAATGATGTAAGGGTTTTAAAGCATTTATTACAATTAATGTAGAACTAAAAGTTCAAGCAAAAATTAAGCAACCACAGGCAGATGATAGAAGAATTAAAATATGACATTTAACATTGAATGAAATAAAATTACCTGAGAGGAAGGAACTCATCATTTGATTTAAACAAAAAAGGAAAACTGAGCCGTCCAGAGGTAGCTTGTGGGGAGAGACTCCTCAGGCCTCTGGTAGTTGTATCTCAAGGCAACTGTGTGAGGCCTTCCACACGTACCTGGCCTGCCACCTGGTTTCCCATAAGCGCAAGACCACCCTTCCTTTCTTTGGTGTGGAATCCTCAATGCAGGTTGTCTACAGCTCCTAGAGAAGGGAACAAGAGGACTAGATTATATTTGCCTGCTATGGAGTGGGAAGAAGAGTGAAATAAATGTCAAAATCTTCTTGATGCCTCCCAATGAAATCAGACTTTTGGAAAACTTCAGAAGTGGCTTATTCAGCTTTGTACCTCAAGTCTTTGCACACAGGTAAGTTAAATAGAACCCTGGCTACTCTGGAATCCCACAGACATTGAATGAGGAGAAGCTGAACATCTCTGAGGACCCATCTCCTCAAGAGTTATGGAAAAGTGGGAAACTGCAGTGACAGCAAGGATACCAGGAAATCTTGTCTTTAAAATTTTTTAACGTAATTCTGGCTTGTACTCAGCTCATGGTTGCATCATCCTCTCTCCAGAAAAGGCTAGAACAAGACTTCGTGAAATGATACATGTTCAAGAGCTACCATGTATTTGGGAGAAAGTGTCATTCCTAATGGCAGACCATAAAGGCACTATCTGGTAATTTACTTTTATGTTTCAGTTTTGAACTTCTTCCAGGTGCTTCCTAAATATTAATATCTGCTCTGTGTTTTATGTTTGGGTGGAAAGTTGGGGAGAGTATAGCCCAACAAGCTGAGGAGCAACAATGAAGCCACATACCTGTGAGCACTGTGACTTTAAGGCCTTGTGGCAGCTATGACTCACCTGTCACCTCTGCCTGGACAGAGTGTGCTCTGTTAATATTGTGGTAAAAACAACACTAAGTATGCCTACTTACTTATATGCATTTATATGTGTCCCCTTTATACACTACCTGGAAGCTTCCATAAGAAGAGACCGTTTCCAGTCACTGCCGCCACAGAGGAAATGGATGCTATGTGGCAGGCTCCCTGAATGCCTGGTAGAACCATGTGAATTTTGTGTGTATGTATGCATTAACTTATATTTATTTGTTTATTTACTGAGATAAAATTAACATAAAATTGGCCATTTTAAAATGCGTAATTCAGTGGTAGCACATTAACAGTGTTGTACAACTACCAACTCTATATCATTCCAAAACAGTTTAATCACACCAAAGGAAATCCTGTACATATTAAGCGGTCCCTCCACACTAACCCCTTCCCCAGCCCATTGCAACCACCAGTCTGCTTTCTGTTTCTGTGTATTTGTCTATTCTGAATATTTCATATAAATGGAATGATACAGCATCTGACCTTTTGTGTCTGGCTTCTTAAACTTAGGATAATGTTTTCAGGGCTTATCCATGTTGTAGCATGTACCAGCATTTCATTTCTTTTTATGGCTGAATAATATTCTGTTGTATAGATATATCACATCTTATGCATTCATCAGTTTATGGACACTTGTGTTGTTTTCACTTTTTGGCTATTATGAATAATGTTGCTATGAACATCTGCACAGAAGTTTTTCTGTGGACATCTGTTTTCATTTCTCTTGGTGTAGATATGCCTAGGAGTAAGTTACTGGGTCATATGGTAATTCTATGTTTAACTTTCTGAGGAACCACCATACTGTTTTCCACAGTGGCTACATCATTTTAAATTTTCACCAGTGGTGCAGTTTCTCCACATCCTTGTCAGCACTTGCTATTTTCTTTTTGTAACAATAACCATCCTAATGGGTGTGAAGTGGTATCTCACTGTGGCTTTGATTCACATCTCTCTAATGACTGATGATGAGCTTCTTTTCACGTGCTTGTTATCCATTTGCATATCTACTATGGAGAAATGATTTTTCAAGTCTTTTTTTAAAATTATGTTGTATTTTTATTGTTGAGTTGTAAGAGTTTTTTTATTTTATTTTATTTTAAGTTCCAGGTTACATGTGCAAGATGTGCAGCTTTGTTACATAGGTAAACGTGTGCCATGGTAGTTTGCTACACCTATCAACCCATCACCTGGATATTAAGCCCCACATGCATTAGCTGTTTATCCTGAGGCTCTCCCTTTCCCCACTCCCTACCCCATACAGGTCCCAGTATGTGTTGTTCCCTTCCCTGTGTCCATAAGTTCTCATTGTTCAGCTCCCACTTGTAAGTGAGAACATGTAGTGTTTGGTTTTCTGTTCCTGTGATATTCTGCTGGGGATAATGGCTCCCAGCTCCATATCTGTGTCCCTGCAAAGGACATGATCTCGTTCCTTTTTTTTTTTTAGATGGAGTCTCGCTCTGTTGCCAGGCTGGAGTGCAGTGGTGGCGTGATCTCAGCTCACTGCAACCCCTGCCTCCTAGGTTCAAGCAGTTCTCCTGCCTCAGCCTCCCAAGTAGCTGGGACTACAGACGTGCACCACCACTCCTGGCTAATTTTTTTTGTATGTTAGTGGAGACGGGGTTTCACCCTGTTGGCCAGGATGGTCTTGATCTCCTGACCTCGTGATCTGCCCACCTCGGCCTCCCAAAGTGCTGGAATTACAGGCATAAGCCACTGCGCCCAGCCAATCTTGTTCCTTTTTATGGCTGCATAGTATTCCATGGTGTATATGTACCACATTTGCTTTATCCAGTCTATCATTGGTGGGCATTTGGGTTGATTCTATGTCTTTGCTTTTGTGAGTAACGCTGCAGTGAACATATGCATGCATGTATCTTCATAATAGAATTATTTATATTCCTTTGGGTGTATACCCAGTAATGAGATTGCTGAGTCAAATGGTATTTCTGGTTCTAGGTCATTGAGGAATCACCACACTGTCTTCCACAATGGTTAAACTAATTTATATTCCCGTCAACAGTGTAACAGTGTTCTTATTTCACCACAGCCTCACCAGCATCTATTGTTTCTTGACTTTTTAATAATCGCCATCCTGACTGACATGAGATGGTATCTCACTGTGGTTTTGATTTGCATTTCTGTAAGAGTTGTATTTTTATATATTGTAGATATAAGACCCCTGTCAGATACTTGATTTGCAACCTGTAAGTTGTCTTTTTACTTTCATGATAGTGTCCTTTGATACACAGAAGTTTTAATTTTTTTTTTTTTTTTTTTTTTTTAAGAGACAGGGTCTTGCTCTGTCACCCAGGCTAGAGTGCAGTGGTGGGATTATAGCTCACTGCAGCCTCAAACTCTTGGACTCAGGCGAGCTTCTCAAAGTGCTGGGATTGTAGGGGTGAGTCACTGTGCCCAGCCAAGTTTTACGTTTGATGACACTCAAGTTGTCTATTTTTTCTTTTGTTGCTTGTGCTTTTGGTATCTTTTCTAAGAACTGTTATCAAATCCAAGGTCATGAAGATTTACTCCTGTGTTTTTGTTCAAGAATGTTATAGTTTTAGCCTGTATAGGCATTTAGGTATTGGGGACATTTTAAATAATTTGGCTAGTTCATTGCAATTCCCCCTTAATCTTAGGATTGACATTTCCATTTCTGCGAAAATAGCCTTTTTTTTTTTTTTTTTTTGGCCAGAGTCTCACTCTGTCGCACAGGCTGGAATACAGTGGCACTATCTTGGCTCACTGCAACCTCCGCCTCTCGGGTTCCAGCAATGCTTCTGCGTCAGTCTCCCAAGTAGCTGGGAATACAGGTGCACACACTGTAGTTGACATCTCCACTAAACCCCGGGCACTCCACCATGCCCAGCTAATTCTTGTATTTTTAGTGGAAGGAGTTTCGCCATATTGGCCAGGCTGGTGAGCCTTATTGGTTTTTGATAAGGATTGCATTGAATCACTATATGGAAGTAGCTTAATAATATTCAGTTTTTCAGTTCATGAAGACAAGATGCCTTTCCATTTATTTCGGTCTTCTTTAATTTCTTTCAGAAATGTTTTGGAGTTTTCATTGTACAAGTCTTATACTTCCTTATTTACATTTGTTTCTATTTTATTATTTTGATGCTATTACAAACCAGTTTGTTTCTTAATTTTCTTTTCAGATTGTTCATTGCTAGTGTATAAAAATACAACTTATTTTTGTTTGTTGATCTTGTATCCTGCAACTTTGCTGAAGTTTTTAGCTGTAACAGATTTTTGTGGATTTTTTAAAAAAATTTTCTACATAAAAGATTGTCATTTGTGAGTAAAGACAGTTTTACTTCTTTCTTTCCAACTTGTTTTTTATTTATTTCTTTTTCTTACTTAATTGCTGTAGCTAGAATTTCCAGTACAGCGTTGAATGGAAGTAGCAAAAGCAGGAATCGTTGTTTTGTTCCTGATCTTGGGGAGAGCTCTCATTCTTTCACCATTGAGTGTGTCAGCTGTGGAGTTTTCATCAATGCCCTATGCCAGGTTAAGGAAGTTCCTTCTTTTCCTGCTTTGTTGAGTCTTTTTTGTCCTGAAAGAATCTTGGATTTTGTCAAATGCTTTTTCTGCACAGTATAATCACACTTTTTAAATTTTATATATTATATAGTTAGGAATCAGAGAAGTGTGTTACCTACAGTGATTCTTAGTAGAGAAGGTGTTTATAACCAAATTACTAAAATAATTGCTTTGAGTCATCAGGATATAGAACCAGTTCAATTCTACTGGATCCTTCTTTGCAATGATATTCTCTGTAGTGGAAATTTACAAATATGTACTTATCACTACTTTTTTATTTAATTACTTTTAACATGCTTCTCATTTTAAAATAGTTTTAGCTGTATAGAAAAGTTTGCGAAGATAATACAGAGCATTCGCAAATACAGAATGTTCCCACGAACTCCATACCCAGTTTCCCCTGTTGCTACATCTAACGTTATTATGCCACATACATAACAATTAATTAAGCAGTATTGTCACAATATTATTCACTGAAGTTCATACTTTATTTAAATCTCCTTAGATTTTCCCTGATGTCCATTTTCTGTTGCAGCACTCCGTTCGTGATAGCACATTACATCTCATTGTCATGTCTCCTTAGGCTCCTGTAGACTTTCTTAAATGCTTTTTGCTTTTTATTACCGGGACAATTTTGAGGATTGCTGAACAGATATTTTGTAGAAGATCCCTTATTTTGTGTTTTTTTTTTTATATTTAGACAGGTATGGATTTGGGAGAAAAAGATTGCCTGCATAAAATTCCATTTTCATTACATCCTATCAAAGGTACATACTATCAACATGATGTGTCTCTGCTGGCATTAATCGTAGTTGCTGGCTCAGGTAGCAATAATGATTTGTCAGGTGTCTATGAAGTTACTTTTTAAGAAAATTAAGCTGTTTTTAAACTCCCATTTTATAATGCCTGGGAGGTGAAGCTGGAGCATGCACTGTTACCTCCATTGGTACGTAAGATAGTCTGAAGCAAGAGCATTTGTGACATAGATGACAACATCAGAGAAGGCGTGGTATACAAGCCAAATTTCTGAGTAGTTTTTGAAGTCAACTATTGTTCATGTTTGTTTCAGGATTAACGGTATAGGATTGGGGGCAAAATTAAACATAATTTTGCAGTGGATAAATATATCAAATTGTATCCATTCATCAGTTTATGGACATCAAAAGATGCAACATCACCCTTCAGTGCTGTCAAATGGAAATAATAAGGCCTGTTTTAAGTTACCTTTTGTTGCAAGGGTTAAATAGGATAATATATAAGAGATGTTGTTCCATTAATAGACCTTTGTCAAGTGCCTACTGTGTCACATCATCCTGCAGTGCAAACAGTGGCATGTACAAAAAGAGAAAAAACAGCTCCTGTCCTAAAATATCTGTACGAATAAAAGCCACCTCCATAATAAGTTTTGTCCTAGATGATAGGAGCTAACGTTTCCAAAATACTGACCTTAGATTACTTTATGCCATTTTGGGAGTGGGAAGTACTAACTTAAAATGAATATTGCTTCTCTGAGCCACATTGTTGGTGCTCAGCTGCTGCTCAGTTCTTGGGGTGCGCCAGAGACAAGCCCCAGTCTTCAGGGCAGTGACAATCATGTCATCAAGACTTGCCACAGCTTCGGGTACGCTGTGTTCTAATAGATTTCCTTTAGGCCAAAAGCTATCTTTAATGTCAGTAAGTGCACTGCAGAGGTTTAATGTATTGGGCAAGGATCTCTAAAGTCAGGAGATCAATGCAGAGTTAACACGCTCTTGTGTATGTGGTTTGTGTTTGAATCAGAATTCCTTTCATGTCATTTTCTAGTTGGTTTGGCTGGATTTTTTTTTTTAAGTAATATAATTTCATTCCTTTATCTTCTGCAAAAGAGATGCATCTATCGGTGTAAAGGCTTTTCCTGTCATCCTCTTCATTCTATACAGTCTGGCTATCATTATTCAGTCTTGAAGGAAAACCAAACTGAGTTTATTAAAATCTGAATGATATGAATTAACAAAAATTTTTCCCTTTAAGGTGCATACATTAACTCAAACTGTAATATAATATTGCCAAGGGTGATGGATAGGTTGCACAGTAAACATTCTATAAATTTTAGCAGGAATTAATTTTTTTGTTCAGCTATAGATTTTAATAATTTTATTTTCTAAATATAAATTTTGAAAACATGTCAGTGCATATTATACACAGAGGAGATAAACAATTGTGTTATTTTCTCAGAATTACCTGGCAAGTAATTTATTACTATATACAAGGTCTTAGTTTTAAAAACCCAGATATAATTGTTTTATATAATTAAAATAGTTTGTGTGTGTGTGTGTACTTTGAGGTAAGAACAGCTGAGCAACCAACTTTAAAAGTAATCGTTTTTTAGTTCCATTGGTCTTTAGCTTCATTTATGAGAACTTACAACTTAGTTTAGGAACAATATCAATGTCAAAAATGGGATATCATGCTGTCATCTAAAATTAGGGAATGTGAACAGTCTTTCTGTGTTAATATGGAATGATCACAAGGATTATTATAACAAATGAACAAGGTCCAAAACAAGCACAAAAGTGTGTTACCATTTGGCTAAAACAAAGGGGTACCATAGGCACTAATGTTCTTTCTATGCATGAAATATCTTTGGAAGATACACAAGAAGCTGGCAACTTTAATTGCCCCATGGGAGAATGAGGCAGTTAGGAATAGAAGGGAGAAGTTTGAATTTTGAACCGTGTGAATGGGTTACCTGTGTTAAAAAGCCTTTTGTAATGAATAATCTAAAACAGAGTCCTGGCCAGCTTTAAGGTTTGTTAATGATTAAGTTGGTTTTAGTCATGGAGTTGATCTTGTGTGCTCTGAGATATAATTCTACACAATGAATCTCTGCATATGTCTTTTTAGGTGGTAGGATTATTCAGCTTTAAATAATTTAGATGTTTGGGGTCTTGGTTTAAATGTATTTTTGGTGTTAACAGAATCATGGAATCTTAAGAGTTCAATTTGCCCTTAAATACTAGTTACAAATTATTGATTTACTACTTCGTCTCAGCTGCACGTTTGAGCACCTCCCATGGTGGCACATTGCTCTACTGCAGCCCCTGTGCAGCTCTCTTTCCTAGAAGGCTCTCTCCTACCTTGAGCTTGAACCTCTCTCCCTGGATCTTCTGCCCCTTGGAACTGACACTTCCTCTCAGGGTCATGTAGGGTCAGATAGGATCAGTCTGTTTGCTTTTTCTACGTGATACTCTGAATATGCATATATGTATATTACCCTTTTTTTCTTTTTTTTTTTTTTTTTTTTTAAGGGACGGGGTCTCACTCTGTTGCCTAGGCCCAGTCATGGCTCACTGCAGCCTCGACCTCCTGGGCTCAAGTGATCTTCCTGCTTCAGCCTCTTGAGTAGCTGGAACCACAAGTCTTTATAGTGCTGAGCTTCACATTCTTTCTTTCTATGCTAAGTCTTTATACTGCTGAGCTTCACATTCTTTTCTTCTCTGGTTCTTTAATGTCTTTAAGAGGAACTCTATTAATATTAGTTACAAAATAATTTTAGCCACCTGCTCAGCACGTGTATTCTATTTCCCCCACCGTGCTGCCTTTAAGGTGGTGTAGTTAAATGAAAAAAGGAATAAGGAAGAAAGGAAGGAAGAGAAGAAAGTTTACGCTAAAGATTGACCAGAGAATTCTGTGATATCATGTCTGTGCTGAAGGAGCCCATTATCTTTTCAGGAAGATAGAGAGGATGTATTCATACACATGCATGTGTTCTATTCTAATAGAATGCAAGCTATTAATAGAAAGCGTACTAGCAGGATACAGATCAGAGAATTACAGCAGCTGCCAGGAGTAGTCAAGGAAGACATTTTGAAAGACAGAGTTCAGCCAGGTTTTGAGAAGGACAAGTTAGATCTCTCTGTGATGGTAATATGGGATCGTTTGGTTTTGTTTTGATTATGAGATGAAGCTCACCATTTAAACCATTTTATTTTATTTATTTATTTTTTGTTTGTTTTTTGAGATGGAGTTTCACTCTGTCACCCAAGCTAGACTGCAGTGGCGTGATCTCGGCTCACTGCAACCTCCGCATCCCGGGTTCAAGCAATTTTCCTGCCTTACCCTTCCAAGTAACTGGGATTACAGGCACCACACCTGGCTAATTTTTTTATTTTTACTAGAGACAGGTTTTCACCATGTTGACCAGGCTGGTCTCGAACTCCTGACCCCAGGTGATCCACCCGCCTCAGCCTCCCAAAGTGCTGGGATTACAGGCATGAGCCACCACACCCGGCCCATTTAAACCATTTTAAAGGGTATACACAATTCATTGGTTTTATTTTTTTGTTTCTTTGGGGTTTTTTGAGACAGAATCTCTCTCTGTCATCAGGCTGGAGTGCAGTGGCGTGATCTCGGCTAACTATAATCTCCACCTCCCGGGTTCAAGCAAGTTCCCTGCCTCAGCCTCCCGAGTAGCTGGGACTACAGGCACACATCACCACACCCGGCTAATTTTTTGTATTTTAGTAGAGACAGGGTTTCACCATGTTGGCCAGGATGGTCTCAATCTCCTGACCCCAGGCGATCCACCCACCTCGGCCTCCCAAAGTGCTGTGATTACAGGCATTAGCCAGCATGCCTGGCCCATTTAAACCATTTTAAAGGGTATACAATTCACTGGGTTTTTGTTTTTGTTTTTTTGAGATGGAGTCTCACTCTGTCGCCAGGCTGGAGTGCAGTGGCACAATCTCAGCTCACTGCAGTCTCTGCCTCCTGTGTTCAAGCGAGTCCCCTGCCTCAGCCTCCTGAGTAGCTGGGACTACAGGCGCACACCACCACGCCCAGCTAATTTTTTGTATTTTAGTAGAGACGGGGTTTCACTATGTTGGCCAGGATGGTCTCAATCTTCTGACCTTGTGATCCACCCACCTTGGCCTCCCAAAGTGCTGGGATTACAGGCGTGAGCCACCACGCCCGGCCGCATCATATGGGTTTTAGTGTGTTCACAATGTTATTGTGACCATCACCACTATCTAATTCCAAATGTCTGGATCATTCCGTTTTTTAATAATTCCTTACATGAATCATCTTGAAAGTGAAGCCCAAATGAATCATCTGGGCATGTCATGTAGTCTCGCCCTGCCTTGGCTGCCTCGTCTGTAGATTGTAGATTTGGGTTATGTGATCTCTTCATCCTCTCATCTCCGTTCTTGCTTCTGTCTTATTGTGCACGCCTCTCTCTTGAAGACCTGAGCATCTTTGAGGGAAGGGGCTCTGCCCTTTCTTGCCTGTGTGTGCACATATCCATTTGGCCCAGGCCTCTCAGTGCCATCTGGCACAGAGCTGTGTGAATACAGGGCCCCCATAAATGTTTATTAGAGAAATCAAAGGTGTGCTCAGTTCTAAGTTGAGTGCCTAGACTACAGTCAGATTTTCAAACTTTAAAAGTTCAAGTATGGGAGGCCAAGGCAGGCAGATCACCTGAGGTCAGGAGTTCAGTACCAGTCTGGCCAACATGGTGAAACCCTGTCTCTACAAAAATTAGCCAGGCATGATGGTGGTGCCGGTAGTCCCAGCTACTCAGGAGGCTGAGGCGGGAGAATTGCTTGAACCCGGGAGGCGGAGGTTGCAGTGAGCGGAGATCGTGCCATTGCACTCCAGCCTGGGCGACAGAGTGAGATGGAGGGAAGTCACGGCAAGATAAGACTGGAAAGGTAGATTGAGATCATGTTGCAGAGGGCTTGAGAGTTATCTTATTGGCAAACTGCTGAGGCATTTGATATGATCCAAGTAGTGTCTTAGTGGCAGGCAGAAAGCAGAGTTGAAAGCTTGAATGTCCAGGGCGAGGTGCTCAGCCCTGTCAGCCCTGCAGGGAGGCCCAGCAGAGGAATGGATGCAAGAGAAGGGCTTCTTGAGTGATGGAAAAATCTGGATTCAGCAATGGTTAGGATTTGAAGAGTAAGGAAAAGAAAGACGTCTAAAGATGGCTTTGAAGTTTTCAACCTTGGTAACTTGGAAAATAATAGGCCTGGGGAGAGGGCAGGAGAAGGATTAGACTTGAAGTCAGAGACCCACCGCTTGGAGCAGCTGTACAGCCTGTGACGTTCCCTAAGCTGCTGGCCTCCTGGCCACGGGAGGCATAGCCCTCTAAGGGCTGATTAGAGGTAAGACTCGGCCTGAGTCAGACCTATACTCAGGCACGGCTGACCTAATGCAGGTTTCTTTTGGTGCTCTGCCTCACCTGCTGCAGCCTCACAGCCAGCTAGGGGGTGCACAGAAGGTGGAGATAATGACAGGATTCACGGGAAGTAGGGGCTGGGGTCCCAGGAGGATGGGGTGACTCGAGAGTTAGCATCTGTACTGCAGATTAATGTCCCAGGCACAGCATCGGCCCTGCATGGATGAGGCGAAAACCCTTTCATCCACCAGGATAACTAATTGAATCACACTTTCAGCCTCTTCAAGAAAATGAAAAAATGTCAGGTCAACTCCCTAAATTTTCAGTTGACATTGCAAGTAACCTCATACACTAAAAGGCTAGGTTAGGTCAAGCCCATAATACGAAATTATCCAGGCACCGTCTTTGGTTTATTCTTGGCCATGTTCACTTAGCCACATCTAGAATGAGATGGAGTAGACAAACACTTGTGAGTGCCAGGACACCCATGTTCTTTTTGCCACTAAGCAGTGTGGCCCACAGCAGGCTCAGTATCCGCTAAGCCCTAGTCTGTCCATCTGTGAGATGAAGATGAGAGAAATTGCCACAGGACCTTCTAGTGCACTAACAGCTTGGAGTTTTTTAGCCATGTAAAGAATTAAAATAAGGATCATCTCTTTATCATAAAATTGCCTCTTCTTGTAAAGTAAGTCACTGAATAAGAAATAATTTGCCACAGACAAGCAAATGCTGAGAGATTTTGTCAGCACCAGGCCTGCCCTAAAAGAGCTCCTGAAGGAAGCAATAAACATGGAAAGGAACAACCGGTACCAGCTACTGCAAAAACATGCCAAATTGTAAAGACCATCAAGGCTACGAAGAAACTGCATCAACTAATGAGCAAAATAGCCAGCTGACATCATAATGACAGGATCAAATTCACACATAATGGTATTAACTTTGAATGTAAATGGGCTAAATGCTCCAATTAAAAGACACAGACTGGCAAATTGGATAAAGAGTCAAGACCCATCAGTGTGCTGTATTCAGGAAACCCATCTCATGTGCAGAGACACATATAGGCTCAAAATTAAGGGATGGAGGAAGATCTACCAAGCAAATGGAAAACAGAAAAAGGCAGGGGTTGCAATCCTAGTCTCTGACCCCAACAAAGATCAAAAGAGACAAAGAAGGCCATTACATAATGGTAAAGGGATCAATTCAACACGAAGAGCTAACTATCCTAAATATATATGCACCCAATACAGGAGCACCCACATTAATAAAGCAAGTCCTTAGTGACCTACAAAGAGACTTAAACTCCCACACAATAATAATGGGAGACTTTTAACACCCCACTGTGAACATTAGACAGATCAACGAGACAGAAAGTTAACGAGGATATCCAGGAATTGAACTCAGCTCTGCACCAAGCGGACCTAATAGACATCTACAGAACTCTTCACCCCAAATCAACAGAATATACATTATTCTCAGCACCACACCACACCTATTCCAAAATTGACCACATAGTTGGAAGTAAAGCACTCCTCAGCAAATGTAAAAGAACAGAAATTATAACAAACTGTCTCTCAGACCACAGTGCAATCAAACTAGAACTCAGGATTAAGAAACTCACTCAAAACCGCTCAACTACATGGTTGTTCAGTTGAACAACCTGCTCCTGAATGACTACTGGGTACATAACGAAATGAAGGCAGAAATAAAGATGTTTTCAGAAACCAACGAGAACAAAGACACAACATACCAGTATCTCTGGGACACATTCAAAGCAGTGTGTAGAGGGAAATTTATAGCACTAAATGCCCACAAGAGAAATCAGGAAAGATCCAAAATTGACACCCTAACATCACAATTAGAAGAACTAGAAAAGCAAGAGCAAACACATTCAAAAGCTAGCAGAAGGCTAGAAATAACTAAGATCAGAGCAGAACTGAAGGAAATAGAGACACAAAAAAACCCTTCAAAAAATTAATGAATCCAGGAGCTGGTTTTTTGAAAAGATCAACAAAATTGATAGACTGCTAGCAAGACTAATAAAGAAGAAAAGAGAGAAGAATCAAATAGATGCAATAAAATATGATAAAGGGGATATCACCACCGATCCCACAGAAATACAAACTACCATCAGAGAATACTATAAACACCTCTATGCAAATAAACTAGAAAATCTAGAAGAAATGGATAAATTTCCTTGACACATACAGCCTCCCAAGACTAAACCAGGAAGAAGTTGAATCTCTGAATAGACCAATAACAGGCTCTGAAATTGAGACAATAATCAATAGCTTACCAACCCAAAAAGAGTCCAGGACCTGATGGATTCACAGCCAAATTCTACCAGAGGTACAAGGAGGAGCTGGTACCATTCCTTCTGAAACTATTCCAGTCAATAGAAAAAGAGGGAATCCTCCCTAACTCACTTTATGAGGCCAGCATCATCCTGATACCAAAGCCCGGCAGAGACACAACAAAAAAAGACAATTTTAGACCAATATCCTTGATGAACATTGATGCAAAAATCCTCAATAAAATACTGGCAAACTGAATCCAGCAGCACATCCAAAAGCTTATCCACCATGATCAAGTGGGCTTCATCCCTGGGATGCAAGGCTGGTTCAACACACGCAAATCAATAAATGTAATCCAGCATATAAACAGAACCAAAGACAAAAACCACATGATTATCTCAATAGATGCAGAAAAGGCCTTTGACAAAATTCAACAACGCTTCATGCTGAAAACTCTCAATAAATTAGGTATTGATGGGACGTATCTGAAAATAATAAGAGCTATCTATGACAAACCCACAGCCAATGTCACACTGAATGGGCAAAAACTGGAAACATTCCCTTTGAAACCTGGCACAAGACAGGGATGCCCTCTCTCACCACTCCTATTCAACATAGTGTTGGAAGTTCTGGCCAGGGCAATCAGGCAAGAGAAGGAAACAAAGGGTATTCAGTTGGGAAAAGAGGAAGTCATATTGTCCCTGTTTGCAGATGACATGATTGTATATCTAGAAAACCCCATTGTCTCAGCCCCAAATCTCCTCAAGCTGATTAGCAACTTCAGCAAAGTCTCAAGATACAAAATCAATGGGCAAAAATCACAAGCATTCTTATACACCAATAACAGACAAACAGAGAGCCAAATCATGAGTGAACTCCCATTCACAATTGCTTCAAAGAGAATAAAATATCTAGGAATCCAACTTACAAGGGACGTGAAGGACCTCTTCAAGGAGAACTACAAACCACTGCTCAATAAAATAAAAGAGGATACAAACAAATGGAAGAACATTCCATGTGCGTAGGTAGGAAGAATCAATATCGTGAAAATGGCCATACTGCCCAAGGTAATTTATAGATTCAATGCCATTCCCATCAAGCTACCAATGACTTTCTTCACAGAATTGGAAAAAACTACTTTAAAGTTCATATGGAACCAAAAAAGAGCCTGCATCGCTAAGTCAATCCTAAGCCAAAAGAACAAAGCTGGAGGCATCACGCTACCTGACTTCAAACTATACTACGAGGCTACAGTAACCAAAACAGCATGGTACTGGTACCACAACAGAGATATAGACCAATGGAACAGAACAGAGCCCTCAGAAATGATGGCGCATATCTACAACCATCTGATCTTTGACAAACCTGACAGA
Organism: Symphalangus syndactylus; assembly: GCF_028878055.3. Taxonomy (NCBI): domain Eukaryota; kingdom Metazoa; phylum Chordata; class Mammalia; order Primates; family Hylobatidae; genus Symphalangus; species Symphalangus syndactylus. The sequence goes on along the minus strand of NC_072429.2, from coordinate 70,017,463 downwards.
AACAAGAAATGGGGAAAGGATTCCCTATTTAATAAATGGTGCTGGGGAAACTGGCTAGCCATATGTAGAAAGCTGCAACTGGATCCCTTCCTTACACCTTATACAAAAATTAATTCAAGATGGATTAAAGACTTAACATGTTAGACCTAAAACCATAAAAACCCTAGAAGAAAACCTAGGCAATACCATTCAGGACATAGGCATGGGCAAGGACTTCATGTCTAAAACACCAAAAGCAATGGCAACAAAAGCCAAAATTGACAAATGGGATCTAATTAAACTAAAGAGCTTCTGCACAGCAAAAGAAACTGCCATCAGAGTGAACAGGCAACCTACAAAATGGGAGAAAATTTTTGCAACCTACTCATCTGACAAAGGGCTAATATCCAGAATCTACAATGAACTCAAACAAATTTACAAGAAAAAAACAACCCGATCTAAAAGTGGGCAAAGGACGTGAACAGACACTTCTCAAAAGAAGACATTTATGCAGCCAAAAAACACATGAAAAAATGTTCATCACTGGCCATCAGAGAAATGCAAATCAAAACCACAATGAGATACTATCTCACACCAGTTAGAATGGCCATCATTAAAAAGTCAGGAAACAACAGGTGCTGGAGAGGATGTGGAGAAATAGGAACACTTTTACACTGTTGGTGGGACTGTAAACCAGTTCAACAATTGTGGAAGTCAGCGTGGCGATTCCTCAGGGATCTAGAAGTAGAAATACCATTTGACCCAGCCATCCCATTACTGGGTATATACCCAAAGGATTATAAATCATGCTGCTATAAAGACACATGCACACGTATGTTTATTGGGGCACTATTCAGAATAGCAAAGACTTAGAACCAACCCAAATTTCCAACAATGATAGACTGGATTAAGAAAATGTGGCACCTATACACCATGGAATACTATGCAGCCATAAAAAATGATGGGTTCATGTCCTTTTTAGGGACATGGATGAAAGTGGAAACCATCATTCTTAGCAAACTATCGCAAGGACAAAAAACCAAACAGCGCATGTTCTCACTCATAGGTGGGAATTGAACAATGAGAACACATGGACACAGGAACTGGAACATCACACACCGGGGACTGTTGTGGGGTGGGGGGAGGGGGGAGAGATAGCATTAGGAGATATACCTAATGCTAAATGACGAGTTAATGGGTGCAGCACACCAACATGGCACATGTATACATATGTAACAAACCTGCACGTTGTGCACATGTACCCTAAAACTTAAAGGATAATAATAATAAAAATTTTAAGAAAAGAAAAGTAATGATTTACCGTTAGTAGGAATTTCTGATGTCACAAAAAAAACAAATGTTTCCCTTAAGAATTTTGAATATTTGATAAAGCATTAATTTATTTGTGATATATATTTTCATAAGAAAACCAAAGTACCCTAAGTGTGTGTATGTGTTTAAGAAATTGCTCAGGGTACTCTGTCTCTGCTTTTGAAAACTTTCTCTTCCTTCTATGTGTTGTAGAACTAAATCCAAACGGGAAATTTGGCTTTGTGCACTGACAGATCATGTGATTCCTCCCCCCTCCCCGGCCCCCAGCACCCCCATCGGTGCTCAGCGAGTCCCCTGCACACACTGTTCAGTAAACAACTTTAGAGAACCAGACCCGCCGGTTCATTCACTGATAGCATTTGGAAAGGGCTGTCTTTGTGCAGCCTTGACGTACTGGCCAGAGTGGAATGGAGAAGTTAGCGTTTGTGTTTTCATTAGTTCTTTTTATAGCAGCGGACCAGCTGGAACTGGTTAACATTAGCCTGGGCTGCCTAGTAGTGCACAGGTCTCTTACGCAGGATGAAGGGCTTCTGATGAAAACAGATTTTGTTACTCATGATACCACTGACTGTGTTTACATGAACTCACTCATTCTGTCATGGGATGTGATTTAGAATGGCTTCCTTAAAATGCAGGAACTCCTTAGGTGCTATTCAGATCCATCCTTAAAAACAAACGAGAGACTCAAAAATATAGATGGCTTTCCCTATTAAACTAGCCATCCTTCCACAGAACATGCTTCCTGAGATAATGCTTTTAAAGAAAGCTAAATTTTGGCTACTTGGGATGTTTTCCCCATGGTGTTTTAAAAATTGGGTAGAGAAGGTTGTTTTTCCTCCAGTCACTGCAAGGAATCATCATCTTATGGGGATAGAGAATAGTTTAACCAACCATTTCTGACAAACAGAATTGTTCATGTTTTCATGGGTAGAATTCTGACTAAAGGCAAAAATTAACAGTTTTAAGAATCATTAGTTTAAGATACATTAATATAAGTTGAGCATCCCTAATCCAAAAATCCAAAATCCAAAACTTGTTGAGCACCAGCATGAGTGGCTGAAATAGTGACACCTTTGCTTTCTGATGAGTCAATGTACACAAACTTTGTTTCATGTATAAAATTATTTAAAATATAAATAAAATGCATAAAATTACCTTCAGGCTATCTGTATAAGGAATATATGAAACATAAATGAACATCATGTTTAGACTTGGGTCCCATCCCCAAGATATCTTATTATGTCTATGCAAATATTTTCAAATCTGAAAAAAAAAATGCTGTCCCAAGCAATTTGGGTAAGGAATACTGAACCTGTGTATGATGAATACACATATACTGACTTCTGTCTAACAAAATGGAAATGGGAGATAAAAAACATTGAATGGAGAATGTTTGTTGGTTTTTTGGTGTGGCTTGTTTTGGGATTAAAGTATAAACCAACTTAGCCAATATTCTCAAGTAGCTGAAAATCTGTAGGGCTCAGCTACTTTCTGGATCAGTCTCATTGAAAATGTATCCTCCATTTAAACTTAATTTATTTGCAAAAATGAGTTTAGGGCCTTTGAAAAGTGCTAAATGATTAAGTTGTAAAAATATAAGGACTGAGATTCTCCCTTTAAGGGTCATAGCAGCTGTTTGAAGAGATGCAGGCATCTCTCACAGTTTAGCTAGATCACTTAAGGAAAAGTTTTGTTTGATTCTTCCTGATGCTGTCTTTTCCCCTAGAATAGGGTAGACAGTATTAGGAATTTAGTAATCATACGTGTTAGGATGGTAGTAGGGACTCAATTGTCATCCACCTCACAGGAGATCGTTTAGTAGATTAAGTGAGATAACAAAGATGAGATGCCGGACACCCAGTAGGTCTGGGTTTTGGGGGTTTTATTTTATTTATACATAGCAGGTATTGGCAAGCATATTATTTTAGGCCTGGCGGGCCATACCACAGTCTGAAAGCATCAGTCTGAAACACTGAAAGCAGCCTCAGACAGTAATATCTAGATAGATGGATGTGGCTGTGTGCCAGTAAAACTTTATGTACCAAGCGCCAGGTGTGGTGGCTCATGCCTGTAATCCCAACACTTTGGGAGGCCGAGGCAGTTGGATCACCTGAGGACAGGAGTTTGAGACCAGCCTGGCCAACATAGTGAAACCCCTTCTCTACTAAAGATACAAAAATTAGCTGGGTGTGGCGGCATGAACCTGTAATCCCAGCTACTCAGGAGGCTGAAGCAAGAGAACCATTGAACCCAGGAGAGGTGGAGACTGCAGTGAGCCAAGATCGTGCTACTGCACTCCAGCCTGGGTGACAGAACGACACTCTGTCTCAAAAAAAAGAAATTTTATGTATAAAAATCGGGGACAGGCAAAATTTGGCCCACAGGCCATAATTTGCCAACCTCTGATCTATATAAATAGGTAAATTTCTTTATGTCTGGTATTTCCCTTGACTTTTCTTAAAGGGATAAAAGGGAATTTTCAGCCACTGTTTTACTATAGTTCCAAGTTCCCATACTGCACATCAAAATAATACTTGAAGGTGTAAATATGTACTTATATATTTTGAACTACATGCAGAAAAAATGTAGAATTACAGTGCTGAATGTATTCATATGTTAATTTTTAAATAAAATAGCTTCTGTCACATGAGGTAAAATGATGTGACATTTTGAAATGTCAAGTTTTCTCACCATACTTTGTCTCAAATATGTTAAATTACAAAATAATACACGTAGCAAATTGAATTTTTGAACCAAGATAAAGTAAAAATTAAAAAACCCTTATAGGAGAATTTATTGTTCACAAGTGAAAGAAGGAATACTGGGGAAAATAGAAGAGCCTCAGAAGGAAAAACATGTAAAATATGATGAAAGCAATATTTAATGTAAATGCTGAAAAGAGCAGTAGAGAGGAATGGAAAAGCATCCAGGATTTGTCATCAAAAGCTCAAAATTCCGGTGCCAGCTCTGGTCTCCACAGGTTTGTGACCTAGGGCAACTTACTTAATTGCTCTGAGCTTTAGTTTTCCCATTATTGAGTGGACAGAATAATATACTTTATACACGTTATTTTAGAGTGTTAAAGAAATGTGTGAAGTGCTTTGCCCTAGAACTTTCCATTGCTATAAATACTACTGTTTACTGTCCACGTAACCGATGCAGCTCCCTACATCCATCCTGGGCGATCTGAAACTGCCTTCTGAGAAGCGTAGTTGGCCTTTCCAGGGCAATAGGACTTAAGAAGACCTGTAGCTTGTCTCAGTTACCCACACATTGGCCTTGGCTGTCATCCCAGCCTTTACAGGTGTGCATAGGTCAAATGTTCTAACTCTTTACTCTGAAAATACCACGTGAGCTGTAGCCCCCTATGGTCTTCCCATGCACCTGTGTGGCTGATCCGACGTTCCTGGTTCTTGTTCACGTGGAATATAGACCACATCCATTTATCATGCCCTGTTGACTCAAGAAAGTAAAAGCTACAACCATGGAGCAGAAGTCACAGTACCCCTGTCACACGGAATCCCAGGCCTTCTTAAAGGGCAACCTACAGGCTGTGAGAACAAGAACTCAACAACAGCCCCCAGCACCCTGAGGGAAGAGGCAGGCAGAGGCCAGGATGAGGGCCTCGGAGGGAGGGACGGAGAGAGACAGCGATGAAGAGGCTGAGGCCCTCATCTCTGACCACTCCTAAAGGTCACATAGGCACTGGATGGTAGAGGCAGAAAATAAGCCCTTTCTCTTTCCAAGTCTCTGCCCCGCCTCATGCAACCCATTGATCCTCTGACTCTGAAGTGGGCAGACGGGCACCCTAGACCCAAACTTGTGACTACCCCAAGGCTTTGTAACAGTGGGGAAAAGAAAGATTGCAGTCTTTAGTTGAAGACTTTGCATTCTCTGTGCCCTAGGTTATAACAATAGGTTTTTAGAAAAATCTGTCTTAGGGTCAATTTACAGTTCCTCAAAGTAAGAGCTGAGGCTTTTGTTGACAGTCAACTGGGTCTTACCTCCTGGTGGTTGCATATGGCATGCATTAATAAATGAATTCTAAAACCACACAAATATTACTGAATATGTTCAAACTAAAAAGCAACACAGAAAAGTACTGGATTTATGAATCATCACAATAAATTTATCAGAGAAAATGGTGAAAGAGGAAATGTGTGTCTCTAAAACAGATTTAGATTTTATTTCTTTGGGATATATAAAAGAGGAAGGAAGAGTTGATAAAGAATTCTTATTTGACTCTTCAAAGAGTTCACTATTCACCAGAAATTCAGAGAATCAACATACAAATTATAATGGTAGTTTGTTTTCTGGAAGGCCAGTGAAATACAGCTCCTTAATTTATAATGAAATTTACTTTCTAACAAACTAAGTCTTTCTAATGAGACCAACATTCAGAATTCAGCCCTTACCTCGGGATGGTCTGAGAAAACCAAAAGGCCAACTGTTTTATTGCTTTAGATCAGTTAGGTGATGATAACTATGAGCATTTATAATAATATTTTAAAATTGGCCCTGTGAGGCTTGAAGACATAGAACTGAATGTACTGCCAGATATTTTTGCAGGAGTCACAGATGTAAAAGAGAATTCTGCACACGCATCCCCCCTCCCCAGCACCCAAATGCAACATATTTTCAGTTAAACCCTCTGGAATGTACTATTTTTAGAGAAATGGCAGGGGGAAGGGTGGCTAGGAAGCATGTTCTTCACAACCTTTTTCATTATGTACCACAAAAAAATATTTACGTTTTAATTTAATCATGATATGTGCTGTACTGTGGTTCACCCTACTGAGAGTGAAACACCGAGTTGAACTACCATTTCATCTTCTTCAAGCAAACTGCAAAGTTTCACCTACTCTGAAATTTGAGAGTTAACACATGGTACCCAGGCCTGGGCTAGGCTTGGCAAAATGCAAAATACAAGCAACATTGCTCAACATCACACCCTTTCACTGCACTCACAGCCCATGTTGTGCATAAAATAATGTGAGAGCCTGGTTCATTAGTATTTTTCATGTAATTTTAAGTACCATTATAGGTTTCAAAATTTGCAAAAATAGAAAAATTATTTTAATTCTACTCCCAGTATAATTATTTCACATATTATCTTCTAGTCTGTTTTATAATATTTATTTTAAATTGAAATCATAAAACTTTTTTTTGTTCTTAGCCAAAGAATGTCGGCAAACTCTAATGGTCCTCATTCCCACTGCACAGCATTTCAGTTTGACTTTACATACTCAGGGGTAAAGAAGGCAGCTTGGTTGAGAAACTGCAAGATCCCAAGTGCCTGTTTTTTGTCTTTTGTTTAGTCTTGGTTTATTGTTTTTTGTTTTTTTGAGGAACTAATGAATAAAGCACACAAAATCTCCGAGCAGTAGCTGGCCTTTCAGGGACACGCTGCACAGCAGTTCTGGAGAGGACGGTATCTCCGAGGGTGGGTGAGTTCCCCATTGCTCAGAGGAATCAGCCAAGGGGCCTGCAGCGGAAGCTCCCAGGCGGAGCTGGAACTTGAAACCAGGTCTGTCTGCCTCTGCACCTTCAAGCCAACAAGGACGTAAGGCAATTTGCCTCTATAAATGTAGCATCCAACTTATTTCACATTTTCTGTGCTCAGTAGAACAGTGACCATTTAGAAACACTGGTAACAGCATAAAAACAATTATTCTCATTCACTTTAATGGAAACCACCACTAGTACAGAATTGAAAAAATACAAGTAATACTTTCATTTGAGGCATGAGCATTTATCTGTCAGCTTAACTTGTGAGAAACCTGGCTGTCATGGTAAGTGTCTGTAATCAGGAGTTAGGCAAATTAATATTATTTGCATATTATTTTTTGATGTCTAGAAAATATTTATAAACAAAAAGCCAGTCATCTGAGACTCTGCTGAAGGAAGGAAGTCAAGACAAGGACGTGTTTCCTTGTCACCTCCTGCTTTTGTTGACTGTGTGGGTAGCCAGGAAAGGACTACAGTCTTCTGCATAGGAGGGGGATGGCAGCAGAAACAACAGGACCATGAACCAAGGAGAATGTTCTCACCTGCTGCTGTTGGACCTCCAGGCCATGCCATCTGATGTGTACAAGAGGATATGGAAAGATTTAGGTTTTTTCTTTTTGAAAACTAGATACGCAAATGATTGAAAAAAAAAAAAAAAGGCATGGTGACTTTGGGAGGCCAGGGCAAGAGGATTGCTTGAGGTAAGGAGTTCAAGACCAACATGGGCAACCTGGGCAGACACTCAGGAAGTGGGGGTGGGAGATACTGTTTACTGACTGCATTCCTCATCACCCTCAGTTAATGTTTATTAGGTATACTCAAAGTACAGAGCAGTATTATGGCTTGAAAAAAGCATAATGAACTTAATAAGTTAAAAATAACCTTGAGGCTGAGCATGGTGGCTCTCGCCTATAATCTCAACACTTTGGGAGGCTGAGGTGGGCAGATTGCTTGAGCCCAGGGGTTCAGAACCAGCCTGGGCAACATGGCAAAACCTGATCTCTACCGAAAATACAAAAACGTAGCTGAGTGTGGTGGTGCATGCCTATAGTCCCAGCTACTCTGGAGGCTGAGGCAGTTGGATGGATTGAGCCCAGGAGATTGAGGCTGCAGTGAGACAAGATCGTGCCACTGCACCCCAGCCTGCGTGACAGAGTAAGACCCTGTCTCAAAAAAAAAAAAAAAAAAAAAAAAGAATTACCGTGAGTCCTGTCTAGTTAGATCCTCAATGCAACTTTGAAAAACAATGAAAAAAGGGCCGGGCATGGTGGCTCATGCCTGTAATCCCAGCACTTTGGGAGGCCAGGGTGGGTGGATCACGAGGTCAGGAGTTCAAGACCAGCCTGGCCAAGATGGTGAAACCCCATCTCTACTAAAAATACAAAAATTAGCTGGGCATGGTGGCGGGTGCCTGTAGTCCCAGCTACTCAGCAGGCTGAGGCAGAGAATTGCTTGAACCCGGGAGGCAGAGGTTGCGGTGAGCCAAGATCATGCCACTGCACTGCAGCCTTGGTGACAGAGCAAGAATCCATCTCAAAAAACAAATTAAAAAAAAAAATGAGAAAAGAACTTTTCCAAATACAAAAGCGAGAAAGGAAACTTAATACTCTGACTCACTGAATTCCTCCAGTGGAAAACCTCCACTCTTTAGAGGCCCTGAAATTAGTAAGGGTGTTCATTAAGCCATTGTGTTTTTTTAGCATCGTGCACTGCACTGCCCAAGAGCCAGAGGACACCCTGCTCACCTGGCCCAGGCCTGGCTGTGGTACCCCTGCCCACCATGGCTGAGTGGGAGGGCGAGCTGTCATTGAGCAATGCAAACTATTCCCCTGGCTCACAGCCTGTACCCACACCATCCTCTCACGCCTGGGCCAGGCAACCTTTGCTGACTTAGCTTCCACAGAGCACTTGTTTGCTGCTTTGTAGTGTACTGCCTCCACAGAAATGAATTGAGAATTGAACAGCTGGAGAAAGTTTTTCACCATCCAGATTTCACCAGTGCATCTCATACATCTGGCTGTAACATTCGATCACCTGGCCCCAGTAAAGCATTTGTATGATCAAGTAACACTTTTCTTGAGAGTGGAGTCCTAAAGTTTGCTGTGTTGTCAGTTAAAAGAACTGAGGGTTGGGGGAAAGGGGATGGTTAATGGGGAGGCAGCACTTTGGGAGGCTGCCAACATGGTGAAACCCTGTCTCTACTTAAAAAAAAAAAAAAATACAAAAATTAGCTGGACATGGTGGCACGTGCCTATAATCCCAGCTACTCGGGAGGCTGAGGCCCAAGAATCGCTTGAACCTGGGAGGTGGAGGTTGCAGTGAGCCGAGATCATGCCACTGCACTCCAGCCTGGGTGACAGAGTGACTGTCTCAAAATAAAATAAAATAAAATAAAATAACTAAAAGATTAAATTGACTTGTTTGTAACACAATGAAAGGATAAATGCTTGAGGGATACTCCATCTACCCTGATGTGATTAAGTGTTGTATGCCTGTATCAAAATATCTCTTGTACCCCCATAAATATATACACCGACTATGTACCCTCAAAATTAAAATAATAATAATAAACTGTGGAAGAACTATAACCAAGCATCAAAAAACAGATTGCCCTGGCCAGGCGCAGTGGCACCCGTAGTCCCATCTATCAGGAGGCTGAGGTCAGAGAATCACTTGAAGCAAGAGTTTGAGTCTGTGGTATGCTATGATTGTGCCTATGAATAGGCAGTGCACTCCAACTGGGGCAACATAGCAAGACCCTGTCTCTAAAAAAAAAAAAGAACAGATTACCCTAAGAAGAGGATATTTGGGTGAAGGTGCTTCTGACCTCTGGGAGAAAGGAGAAAGCTGACATGCTTACCTGCTTCCCAGTGGGTGAAAATTGGGCAGACATACATGTTGGCTTTCTGTGTAGCCTTGGATAAGGAAACCCACCCACAAAGGTAACTATTTCCTTATATGTAGAGAACTTTAGTCAGAAAAGCTTTGCAGTAATTTGTGAATGCTATGCAGGCATGGCTTTATTATGCTTCACTTTACTGCACTTTGCAGATAGAGCATTTATTTACTACTTGAGGGTTTGTGGCAACCCTGCATCAAGCAGTTCTATCAGTATCATTTTTCCAACAGCATGTGTTCACCTCATGTCTCTGTCACATTTTTGTAATTTTCATAATATTTCAAATCCCTTCATTATTATTATCTGTTATGATGATCTGTGATCAGTGATATTTTATGTTGCTATTGTAATTGTTTCAGGACACCACCAACCACACCTATATTGGATGCCAAATTTAATCAGCAAATGTGTGTGTTCTGACTCCTCTACTAACTAGCTGTTCCTCCATCTCTTTCCCTCTTTTGTGGCCTCCCTATTCCCTGAGAACAACAGTATTGAAATTAGACAAGTCAGGAAGCCTCCAGTGGCCTCAGAGTGTTCAAGTGAAAGGAGGAGTTGCACATTTCTCACTGTAAATAAAAAACTGGAAATGATTAAGCTTAGTGGGGAAGGCATGTCAAAAGCCAAGACAGATCAAAAGCTAGACCTTTGCATTAAACAGCCAAGTTGGCCGGGCACGGTGGCTCATGACTGTAATCCCAGCACTTTGGGAGGCCGAGGCAGGTGGATCACGAGGTCAGGAGATCGAGACCATCCTGGCTAACACGGTGAAACCCCATCTCTACTAAAAAATACAAAAAATTAGCCAGGCATTGTGGCAGGCGCCTGTAGTCCCAGCTACTCAGGAGGCTGAGGCAGGAGAATAGCGTGAACCCAGGAGGTGGAGCTTGCAGTGAGCCGATATCCTGCCATTGCACTCCAGCCTGGGCAACAAATCAAGACTCCATCTCAAAAATAAAATAAACAGCCAAGTTGTGACTACAAAGCAAAAGTTCTTGAAGGAAATTAAAAGTGCTTCTCCAGTGAACGCATAAATGATAAGAAAGCAAAATAGCCCTATTGCTAATATGTAAAAAGGTTTAGTGGTCTAGATAGAAGATCAAACCAGCTACAACATTCCCTTAAGCCAAAGTCTAATCCAGAGCAAGACCCTGGCTCTTTTCAATTCTGTGAAGGCTAAGAGAGGTAAGGATGCTTTAGCAGAAAAGTATGAACCCAGCAGAAGTTGGTTCATGAGGTTTAAGGAAAGAAGCCATCTCCATAACATAAAAGTTCAGGGTGAAGCAGCAAGTGTTGATAGAGAAGCAGCAACAAGTTACCCAGAAGACCTAGCTAAGATACTTGATGAAGATGGCCACACTCAACAAAAGATTTTCAGTGCAGATGAAACAACCTTCTGTTGGAAGAAGATGGCATCTAGAACTTGCATAGCTAGAGAGGAGAAGTCAATACCTGGCATCAAAGCTTCAAAGGGTAGGCTGACTTGTTAGAAGCTAGCGTAGCTGGTGACTTTAAATTGAAGCAAATACCCATTTATCATTCCAAAAATCCTAGTGACCTTAAGAATTATGTTAAATCGGGCTGGGCTTAGATGGTTCGTACCTGTAATCCCAGAACTTTGGGAGGCTGAGGTAGTAGAATGCCGTGAGGCCAGGAGTTCAAGAGCAGCCTGGGCCACATAGTGAGACCCCATCTCTACAAAAAATTTTTAAAGCTGGCCAGGTATCATGTTGTGTACCTGTAGCCTCAGCTACTCAGAAAGCTAAGGCAAGGGGATCACTTGAGCCCCTGAGTTCGAGTCAGTGAGCTGTGATTGTGCCACTGCACACCAGCCTGAGCGACAGAGTGAGACTCTGTCTCTAAAAAAAAAAAAAAAAATGATAATAATGTTAAGTCTACTCAGCCTGTGCTCTATAAATGGAAGAACAAAGCCTAGATGCCCTCACACCTTTTCACAGCATGGTTCACTGAATATTTTAAGCCCACTATTGAGACCTACTGTTCAGGAAAAAAAAAAAAAAAGATTCCTTTCAAAATGTTACTGCTCACTGACAATGTACCTGGTTACTCAAGAGCTTTGATGGAGATGTGCAGGGAGATGAATGTTGTTTTCTTGCCTGCTAACACAATATTCATTCTGCAGCCCATGGATGCAGGAGTAATTGAAGAAATGTGTTTCGTAAGGCTATAACTGCTGTAGACAAGGATTCCTCTGATGGATCTGGACAAAGTAAATTGAAAATCTTCTGGAAAGTATTCACCATTCTAGATGCCATTAGAAACATTCATTGCAAACATAAAAAAGAACAAAATTGTGTCCTTTGCAGCAACGTGGATGCACCTGGAGGCCATTATCCTAAACAAATTAATGCAGAAACAGAAAACCAAATACCACATGTTCTCACTTAGAAGTGGGGGTTAATGTTGTGTACATGCAGACACAAAGAGAATAAACTCTGGGGATTCCAAAAGTGGGGAAGCAGCCACAGAGGGAAGGTTTGCAAAACTACTTATCAGATAGTACATTCATTGCTTGGGTGATGGGATCCTCAGAAGCCCAAACTTCAGCATCACGCAATATACCCATATAACAAACCTGCATATGTACCCCTAAATTTAAAATTAAAAAAAAAAATTTATGATTAATGGGAAAAGGTCAAAATCTCAATAGGAGCTTGCAAGTTGATTCCAACCTTCATGAATGACTTTGAGGGGTTCTGGACTTCAGAACTTCCTCAGTGGAGGAAGTAACTGAAGATGTGGTAGAATAGCAAGAAAACTAGAATTGGAAGTGGAGCCTGAAGATGTGACTGAATTGCTGCAATCTCATGATAAAATTTGAATGGGATGAGGAGTTACTTCTTACGGATGAGTAAAAAAAAGTATTTTATTAAGATGGAATTGATCCTGGTGAAAATACTGTGAATGTTGTTGAAATTACAATAAAGGATTTAGAATATTACTTAAACATAAGTGATAAAGCAGAGGCAGGGTTGGAGAGGATTGACTCCCATTTTGAAAGAAGTTCTGCTGTGGTTAAAATGCTGTCAAATGGTATCGCATGCTACAGAAAAATCTTTCATTAAAGAGAGTCATCTCAGCAAACATCACTGTTGTCTTTTTGTTTTTGTTTTTGTTTTTTGTTTTTCATTTTGAGACGGAGTCTTGCTCTGTCACCCAGGCTGGAGTGCAGTGGTGGGATCTCGGCTCACTGCAAGCTCCGCCTCCCGGGTTCACGCCATTCTCCTGCCTCAGCCTCCTGAGTAGCTGGGACTGTAGGCGTCTGCCACCACACCCGGCTAATTTTTTGTATTTTTAGTAGAGACGGGGTTTCACCATGTTAGCCAGGATGGTCTCGATCTCCTGACCTGGTGATCTGCCCGCCTCCGCCTCCCAAAGTGCTGGGATTACAGGCATGAGCCACTGCACCCGGCCCATTGTTGTCTTATTTTAAGAAATTGCCATGCCACCTCAGACTTCAGCAACCACCACCCTGACCAGTCAGCAGCTATCAACATTGAGGCAATACCCTTTATCAGTAAAAAGATTACAAATCACTGAAGGCTCAGATGGTCATGAGCATTTTTTAGCAATAAGGTGTTATCGTATGTACTCTTCTAAGACATGTTATTGCAACTTAGTAGACTATAGTATAGTGTAAACAAAACTTTTATATGCACTGGGAAACCAAAAAATGTGTGTGGCTTGCCTTATTGTGATACTTTCTTTACTGCAGTGGTCTGGAACCAAACATACAATATCTCTAAGGTATGCCTGTACTAAGAGATAAGATAGTTGGTTGACAAGGTGGCTCATGCCTGTAATCCCAGCACTTTGGGAGGCCAAGGCTGGAGGATCACTGGAGCCTAGGAGTTCAAGACCGGCCTGGGCAACATAGTGAGACCACATCTCTAAGAAAAAAATGATTAGCCAGGTGTAGTGTAGTGCCTGTAGTCCCTGCTACTTGGGAGGCTGAGGTGGAAGGATCACCTGAGCCTGGGAGTTCAAGGCTGCAGCAAGTCATGATCGTACCACTGCACTCCAGCCTAAGCAACAGAGCAAGACCCTATCTCAAAAAAAAAAAAAAGAGAGAGAGATTGTCTAAAATTGCAGCTATTTGGAAACATTTACTAGTGACAGAACAGTAAGATAATCATGCCTGTCATGAGAGTACTGTTCCTTCTGAGGGTATTGATTACCAAATCTCAACCAGGGGCCTCCGCAGGAGGGTGAGGGGTCCTGGAATTGACAGACATTCACCATTGTCTTCGTAGACTCAAATAGTATGTCCAACACAAATATATTCTACTTTTGGAAAGCACGTAGATGTGATTTTTTAATTAACTAAAGTATGTACCTTATTCACATTTCCTTAGTGTTTACCTAGTGTTACCTAATTCTGCTCCAGGATCCCATTCAGGACACCACATTATACTCAGTTGCCATGTCTCCTCAGGCTCCTCTTGGCTGTCACAACTTTTCAGACTTCTCTTTTATGACTTTAACAGTTTTGAGGAGTGTTAGGTATTTTGTAGAATGTCCTTAACTGTGCTCCATGCGGTGGCTTACGCCTGCAATCCCAGCACTTTGGGAGGCCAAGGCGGATGGATCACTTGAGGCCCACAGTTCGAGACCAGCCTGGCCAACATGGTGAAATCCCTTCTCTACTAAAAATACAAAAATTAGCCGGGCATGGTGGCACACACCTGTAGTCCCAGCTACTCGGGAGGCTGAGGTGGGAGAATTGCTTAAACCCAGGAGGCAGAGGTTGCAATGAGACGAGATGGTGCCACTGCACTCAAGCCTGGGTGACAGAGCAAGACTTGTTCTCAAAAAAGAAAAAAGTCTCCTTAACTGGAATTTGTCTGATTTATTACATATGATGAGATTGGAGTTATGTGAGTTATGTGTTCTTAGGAGGAAAACCGCAGGATAAAGTACAGTTTTCATCATGTCATATCCAGTGTACACACTGTCAACACGAGTTCTTGCTGTTGATGCTGACCTTGATCACCTCCATGAGGTAGTACTTGTCAGGTTTCTGCACTGTGAAGTTACTGTACTTTTTCCTCCTTTCCATCCTGAGGTCTTTGGAAGAAAGCCATCATGCACAATGCACACCTAAGGAACAGAGAACTCCAATCCCCTTTTTTGATGGTGGAGCAGTTATTTGGAATTCCTCTGCAAGTGAGATTTGTCTCCTCTACTTTTTTCCAATTATTTATATCACTATGGACTTGTACATATTTATTTTACACTTTGAGTTATAATCCAATACTATTTTATTTATTTTGTTGTTCAGATTGTTCCAGTTTTTCTCCCGCGGAGTTATTTCAGTTGATGTCTATATCCCTTTGATATACTCCCATAATTTTGAGTGTTTTGTTTTGTTTTGTTTTGAGTACTTCTTTACTCCCTGTCACTGTAAGATGTTCTAGGCTCATCTTGTATATTTTCTGCCTTCATCCTGGAATCAGCCATTTTTCCAAGGAGACCTGGCTCCTTTTTTTCAGGAATGGTATTAGATACCAAGATGTACAAGAAGATGAAGGAAATACAAGTGCAATTTGTTTATTTATTTAAAAAAGAGATGGGGTCTCACTATTGCCCAGGCTGGTCTCAGACTCCTGAACTCAAGTGATTGTCTTCCCTCAGCCTCTCAAAGTGCTGGGATTATAGGCGTGAGCCACCATACCCGGCCCAAATGCATTTTAGTGCATAGAGTTGATACTAGCATTGGTAGTCATGGCCAGATAGAGGCTTTAGAAGTGTGAATGCTCTGTTGTGGAATGTTTGATATGTACCTCTTGCTACTGTGAGAGCTTCTATAGCCCCAGGAAAAGGTCCTTTTCTCAAAACTGTTCTATAGATAGACTTTAGTTATTTACTAATTTGCTATTTCTTTCCTGTTGCTCATTTTTCAGTATCACTGGTATCCTATCTCCATAGACAATACTTTTATCATTTACTGCCTTCCCGAAGTATTTCTGGAGGAGATAGTATGAGAACTTCTGTCAGCCTCAGTAACTCCCTGTGCCATTCCAGATCCCTGGTGGGCCTCACTCTTCCTTTATCTCCTCTCCAGGCTTCTTAACTACATGCCAGCATTATCACATACTCTAAATCATTTCAGGATATCATCGGCATGAACGGTTCCTATTCAAAATAAGGCTCTCTGAATGATTTACCATTCTTTTTATGAGTCTCTGGTGCCTAGATACCATGGTTTCTATGATCTGTGATGATGGTATTGAAAGAATGCGCATTCTCAAATACTTCTTAAAATATTGTTTGGCTAGATAGGAACTAGGTATTTTGACTACCAATTGTCAAATAGTAAAAGCTTTCTTTTAGCTTCAGAATTTCTGTTTTTATAAAAGTTTGGTATGCTAGCTAAGGAGTGTTCTAGTTATGGTTGTCTTTGGTGAAATGACACTAACAGTACATGGGAGGGAAGGTGGAATCGTCCACATGTGCTCCTTTGTTGTATGTGTGGCTGCCATGGAGAAGTTCTGTAGTTCTTCACACATTATAAAAAGTGTTTTGTTGCATAAGTCATAACAATGAATATGTATTAAAATACCTCAGTGCAGCAAATTAATTAAGTCTGCTCTCTAGGGATTTCTAGACTAGGTAAGTGAAATGGTTCACTCCTTATTTCGCTTGTCTCTCAGAGAGATACATTATTTCTGGACAAAAATGGACACAAAATTGTTGGATTTGTTCATGATTTTTTTTTTGACTTTTAGTTGTAGTTGTTGATTTATCTAGGGAAGAGTGTATGGCGTTCCTTTACCCTATAACTTCCACATATCAAATATTAGATGAGGAATCTTCACATTGACTACATACTGAATGTTTCAGGCCCAGTGATGAATCTTTTCTATCCAACTTAAACAGAAGGAGATTTATTGGCCAGGCGTGGTGGCTCACGCCTGTTATCCCAGCACTTTGGGAGGCTGATGCGGGTGGGTCACTTGAGGTCAGGAGTTCAAGACCAGCCAGGCCAACATGGTGAAACCCCATCTCTACTAAAAATACAAAAATTAGCCGGGCTTGATGTTGCACACCTGTAGTCCCAGCTACACGGGAGGCTGAGGCAGGAGAATCGCTTGAACCTGGGAGGCAGAGGTTGCAGTAAGCCAAGATCGCACCATTGCACTCCAGCCTGGGTAACAAAAAAAAAAGAGAGAGAGAGAGATTTATTAATGGATTTTAAGTGGCTTTTAAGCAATACTGCTGTGGAAGCTGCTGCCTCTTCTATTAATACAACCAGAAATATGGCAAGTCAGCTCACCTGCATCCCCAGAGCCGCAGCCAACAGCAGGGAACTGCATGACCCCTGAAGCTGTTGCCTTCCAGCTTTCGAACCACTTAGTGTGGGCTGCAAGCTGAATCAACACACTAGATGCCCCATTCCTGCCATTTAATGCTGCAGAGCTACTGGCCAACACCCTGAGATCTTTTGTTAATGTTATGCCTGCTGGCAGAAGTAGCACATTTAGGCCCTCTGCTCTGATTGACAGGTCCCAAGTCACAGGGGAACCTGAGTTGGGCAGAGTTTGCTGTCCGGCCTCTGGAGTTAGGAATGCCCGTAGAAGGCGATTGGACTCCTTTGTATCCACCAAAAGAGTTAGAAAGAACTCTTAGGAAGAGAGAAGTAAAAACATATGAACAAAGCAGACAATAACAACAAAGTCCCACAGTCCTAAAATTTCATTTTAGAATGCCATTAGCTGTAGAATGTAGCATATAAAAAGAGAGAGGGTGGCGTGAGGAAAAAATGTTTTATCCTTTAACTTAATATTCTATCTTTTTAAAAGAATTCAAAGTCCAAATATTTTTATATGTATTACTTGGTAATAAGTATGAAAAGTATAAAATTTTATGCTATGGACTACAACCATTGAACTGTGATTTTTTGTTTGTTTTTTGTTGTTGTTACAGTTTTTGAGATGGAGCCTCGCTCTGTCACCCAGGCTGGAGTGCAGTGGCCTGATGTCGGCTCTCTGCAACCTCCACTTCCTGGGTTCAAGCAGTTCTCCTGCCTCAGCCTCCCAAGTAGCTGGAACTACAGGTACACACCACCACACCTGGCTTTTTTTTTTTTTTTTGTATTTTAGTAGAGACGGGGTTTCACCATGTTGCCCAGGCTGGTCTCGAACTCCTGATCTCAGGCAATCTGCCCACCTCGGCCTCCCAAAGCGCTAGGATTACAGGCGTGAGCCACCGCCCTTGGCCAAGCTGTGATTTTTAAAAGGAAATTTTTAATTAGATGCTGAAAAAGGGTATGCATATTTGAGGTACACCTTAAAATGTTTTTAAATAAGCAAATCTTAATGCAAATAGATATTGCAAACACTAAGGAATTAAATAAATAAGACTAGTTAATTTTTAATTTCATTTTATTTAGAGACAGGATCTCACTGTCACTCAGACTGGAGTGCAGTGACATGATCATAGCTTACAGCACCCTCCAACCCCTGTCCTCAAGCCATACTCCAGCCTTGGCCTCCCAAAGCACTGGTGATACAGGTGTGAGCCACTGTGCCCAGCCAGACTAATCAATTTTGACTTTTCTTTGTACTACTTGCTATATCCAAGCATGAACTTGTGTTATTTTTGAATATTTTTTATTTCTGTGATGTAAGATTTGTTATAGATTCACTCCTGCTTTATATCTCAAGCAAGATTCAATTTGATGCATTTACTTGAGTGCCTACTATAGATGAGACGTTTTAAAACAGTATGGCCATTACAAATATATGTTTAATGATAGTGAGTAGTAAGTGCTTAAAGTAATAATGCTAAGCTTTAACAGTTATTGAAACTTAAGTAAAAGATAGTGGTACTAACACAAGCATGAAGGAATGCCACATGTGGCTGGAGTGCTGCTGGGCTCCCCTGCAGCCTCTCAAGGGAGGAGGATGAACACTCAAGGGATGGACCAACTGAAGCAGGGAAACTTGGCCACTTACTGCCTGACACAGAAGCCCAGCTGACTGCTGCATCTTACCCAGCCCACCATGTGTAAGAACTGGTTGAGACGACACTGAATTCCCTAAACTTCTGGGTGCTCGGTGGTGAACTGGGAAGGTAGGCTTCACCTACTTACATCCTAATGGGGACTAACAGTGGCAGCAGAGCTGTGCAGAGCCTCGGGCCCTGGCATGGTATTCCAGCCAGAGTGGACTCAGCAACCCTGGCATTCAAGGATTGCATTGAAGGCCTTGGTTGAGGATGCTGTGAAGGTGGGCACTGTGTGTATGGAGCAGTGACTTTGGGTCAAGAATTCGACATGTGGCTGGGCACGGTGGCAGACACCTGTAATCCCAGCACTTTGGGAGGCCGAGGCAGGTGGATCACGAAGTCAGGAGATCAAGACCATCCTGGCTAACACGGTAAAACTAAACTAAAAATACAAAAGTTAGCCAGGTGTGGTGGCGGGCGCCTGTAGTCCCAGCTACTTGGGAGGCTGAGGAGGAGAATGGTGTGAACCCGGGAGGTGGAGGTTGCAGTGAGCCAAGATCGTGCCACTGCACTCCAGCCTGGGTGACAGAGCGAGACTCCGTCTCAAAAAAAAAGAATTCGACATGTGCTTGCTATGTGAGGCCAGTGAGTGAACCTGCACTCTGAGGCTCAGCATTTATAGGTCGAGGCAGCCCGCTGACTTCTTTGGGACCTGTCATAAACTCTTTTAAAGTGTTCATGTTTTTCGTATGCAAAAAAGCTCACCAATAAAAGAGGAAACTTTAGGGAAGGTTGAAAAGCAACTGTGGACTGGCCACGGTGACTTATCCCTTTAATCCCAGCACTTTGGGAGGCAGGAGGATTGCTTGAAGCCAGGAGTCTGAGACCAGCCTGGGCAACAAAGTGAGACCCCGTCTCTACTAAAAATTTAAAAAGTAGCTGGGCATGATGGTGCACGCCTGTAGTCTTAGCTACTTGAGAGCCTGAGGCAAGAGGATCGTTTGAGGCCAGGAGCTCAAGGCTGCAGTGAGCCATGATGGCAGCAGAGTGAGACCCTGTCTCTAAATAAATAAATAAAGGGAAAAACAATGGGATTTGATAGAAGGCAGGAACTTGTACAAATACTGCAAATTTTTGCAAATTTGGGAAATTATAAAGATCTTAATCATACATATGGATTCTAGCATATGGACTGTTATTGATTGAATCTGGATTATTTTAATTGATTCTACTTTGTTCTACTGCATTGAAAATCATTGTTAGTATATTTAGTCTTCTCAGCTAACATCTTATACCTAGATAACTGTCGAGGTTTATAAAGGCCTTAAAACATGAATAATACCTACACAACTGTGGGATGCTTTTTTTTTTAACTGAATGTGTTGTAAGTCAAATTCAGTCCGTATCTGAAGTCTGAAAGTTTTAATATTCAGATGACTAATAGGTATAACTCTTTACCTTCTAGTCTGCATTCTGTAGTATTTGTCATACTTCTATAACTGCAACTTCTATTTTATTTATTTTAATTTTTTATTTGTTTGTTTTGAGACAGTCATGCTCTCTTACCCAGGCTGGAGTGCAGTGGTGCAATGACGGCTCACTGCAGCCTTAGTCTCCCATGCTCAAGCAATCCTCCCACCTCAGCCTCCAGAGTAGCTGGGACTTAAGGCACATATCTCACCACACCTGGCTAGTGTTGTTGTTGTTGTTGTTGTTTTCTAGAGACGGAGTTTCATCATCTTGCCCAGCCTGCTCTCAAACTCCTAGGCTCAAGTGATCCTCCCACCTTGACCTCCCAAAGTTCTGGGATTACAGGCATGAGCCATTGTGCCTGACCGCAACTTCTATTTTAGAGAAAGCTGCAACTCAATAATTAGTGGAATATTTCCTATGTATATTATATACACAAAAAAGCATTTGCCATGAAAAACCTAAACTGTGTATTCAAAAGCTTTAATATGAACAGTATTATTCAAAATGGAAAGACTTTCATTCCTGCCCTCATGAAATAGAAATTCAGCTATATTTGATCATGACTATAGAATATTACTAGAGATTGGGTTTTTTTATGTTTTGTTCAACTAGATACACATTTTTGAGGTCATTCATATAGTTAGTGACATGTAAATGCTTTTTAACTACACTGTTTAAACAGTATCAACAGAGGCTTAGGGTGTGATGTTCACATTTCTGGAACCTATGGGCTGTACCCTCAGTCTGTCCTGGAACCTCTGCATTCCACCCTCAGTCTGTCCTGGCTGCTGTGAAGATGGAGTGCTAGTGGCTGGTCCTTAGCAGTCACTCCACCTCACACCCAAGTTTAGTTAGCCTCATGACCAAGCCAGTCCTGTGGTGTTTATCAAGGAAGAAGGGCCCTGGGGATTGCAGGCTCCACTGTCTGCCTCCCCAGCCATCCCCTTACTTGCATATCTGGCAGGAAGGGTTAAGTAGGACAGCCAAGCACAGCATAAATCTGAATGGAAGCTGATGTCAGGTCTCTCTCCTTCTTAGCTGTGCCCCACAATCACACAAGGTGTTTCATGTGGCACATTCTGTGATGATGAGGTAATCATGTTACCTTCATTTACTGAGTGCTTGCTAGGCATTACAAAATTATGAAGCACCTCCTCATGTTGGGTTTAGGAATATAGAGCAATGAACAAAACAGACAAGGGGCTGGCTCTCCAGAATAAAGTAAATAAGATCATTTTCAATTGGTTTGTAGCCAGGTAACCTTGGACAAATTACCTTATACTTTACTTTTCTCATTTGTAAAGTGGAGGTTATGATGGTATCTCCTTATGTGATTGATATATTAATGAGATAATACTCAAAAAGCACTTAGAACAGGTGCTAGTACATGGTGAATGCTAAGTGCTCAAAAAGCACTCCCAATTATTATGAGACATAACACTGTGTGCCATGATATGGAGTAACCTGGGTAGGAGCATCAAGGTCACCTTGGAATGAGCAGTGAGGGGAAGCTGAGGAGGGAGAGCTTCAAGGTGAAACCTAACGGACGAAGTGGAGTCAGCCATGAAAAGCTCCAGGAGACACACTTTCCACGCAAAGACACCAGCTATTGCAAAGAAAAGGATGGACTTGCTGTGTTCTAGGAGCAGAAGAGAGGCCAGTGTACCTGGGATGTAGAGATGTACCCAGGGGCTGAGACAGATGATTAACACAGAGAAGAGCCAGGTGCCAGAAGTTTAGACTTCATTCCAAGGACAGTGAGAAATCTTTAAGGTTTTCAGCATGAGATACATGTGATCCAATCTGTGCTTTGAAAAGATCACTCCAGCTGCTCCAGATCAAATGGAATGTGGAGGTACAAGAGTAGGAACAGGAAACAAGTTAGGCCATTTCAAAAATCCAGCCAGGTCAGACTGACGACCTAGACCAGAGTGCTTATGGTGAAAAGCAGAAAGGTTCAGGGTCTGTTTTAGAGATACGGTTTACAGTAACAGCTAAAAATCGGATGTGGGATGATAGGAAGTGGGGGCTCAAGGATGACTGTGAGGTTGTTGGACTGGTGGTAGTGTGGTGGTTATTCAGGTGAGGGGTGACTGGGGGAGGCCAGAGTTCTAGTGATGGCCTTGTTCAGGTGGAGACTTGTAAGACACCAAGCTGAAGAAGTCAAATTGGATATGCGCTTACCGTGGAGGAGAGTTAAGCACGTGGAAGGCCAGGCACTGGACCCAGGAAGGAATTATCTTCTCTAGTCTTTATAAAAACACTGTAAGATAAATAACATCTAGCTATGGGAAACAGAAATTAATGAAAGCCACTTTCTAAGGTTAATTTTAAGTTAAAGGATTTTTTTCACCTTAATGTAGTAGATAGACCAGTGGAATAGAGAGTCCCAAATATATACAGGAATTTAGTTAATAATACATACATTTCAAATCAATAGGGAAAGATGAACCATTCAATAAATGGGTAAGGACAGTAGGTTAGCCATCTGGAAAAAGAAATGAATTCGATTTATACTTTAATCTTACACCAAGATAGATTCCAAATGAATCAAAGATTTAAAAACTGAAATCGTAAAAGTTCTAGAAGAAATAGTGGGAGAAGTATCTTGAGGTGGAAGCTTTTCTGTGATTCAACATCCATGGATCCAAAAGAAAATATTAATTAAGCCTACATGACAAAATTAAAAGTTAAATGGCAAATTGAGAATATATGTGTATGATTTGTATTACAAAGAGCCACTCTTTCTAGTACATGAGGTACTCATAGAAATTAGTAGGGAAGACTGACAACTCAGTATAAAAATGGACAAAGGGTATGAATACACAGTTCATAAAAGGAAAAGATGCTCAGTGTCTCATGATAAAAAAAGAATTAAAATAACACTATTATTTTTCCCCTACCAATTTTGCAGAAATCTAAAATTTTAGTAACTTTTGTTTGGTGAGGCTGAGGGGCAATAAACACTCTTCCTTTGGTGAAGGGAGAGTACATTGTCACCACTCCAGAGAGAGCACCTCGGCATGTGTATATACAGATGTGTGTGTGTGAATTTTAAACAGGTCAGCTCTTTAACCCAGCACTTCTACTTCTTGGAATTTATCCAACAGATATACTTGTGTATATATGAAATACAAGCTTATTCCTTGCCCCATTCTTTGTGATAGCCTGAAATGGAAATGGCCTGAAGGTCAGCATTAGGAAATTAAAAATTATGGCACATGCTAATAGTAGAATACTATGCAGCTCTCTATGTGGCTACAAGAAGAATGAGGAAACAATGAACTGTCACAGAAAAATCTGTGACATTGGTTACATTGAAGGAATGGTGGGATGCTTGAAATGGGCTATATTCCTTGGATATATAGAGAGAAATTTTAGAAGCATATGTGAGAAACAAGTAACAGTGATTATCTGTGAGGGGTAGCTGGAAACTAGAGGATGGAGGATGGGAGCTGGAGGGAGGGAAACTTGTCACCATATACCTTTAAATTTTGAATTATATATATTCAGAAAAATGAAAGGACTTTATATATAGTTATTTATCTTGAAATTTTTAAATATATATTTTGGAAAGCAGTATATACAGCAATAATGTTACACTCTTTGACCCAATACTCCCTAGAAATTTAATTCATGAAAACTAATCAAAAACTACACATAAACACTGTTCTTCTTCATGGTAGCAATACCTATAATAATGGGGAAAATAGAAGCAACCTAAATGTCAGGGTGGGGGATTATTTAATACAACATACAGCACGATATAATGTTAAGCAACTGTGTAATATAATTAAGAAGACCATGCTGAAATATTTATCCATTCAACAAATATTTATTGTGTGCCTACTGTGTATCAAGCATTGTTCTCGGTGTTTGGGATACAGCAAGAAATAAGAGCCAACATAAATAAATAAATCCATACACCATTGGAACTGCCATTATTTGGGGGAAGACTGGCCACAGACCAATAGATATAATGTAAGAAAGCAAGATCAGGCGCGGTGGCTCACGCCTGTAATCCCAGCACTTTGGGAGGCCGAGGTGGGTGGATACCCTGAGATCAGGAGTTCGAGACCAGCCTGGCCAACATGATGAAAACCCATCTCTACTAAAAATACAAAAATTAGCCAGACGTGTTGATGCACGCCTATAATCTCAGCTACTCAGGAGGCTGAGGCAGGAGAATCTCTTGAACTCAGGCGGCGGAGGTTGCAGGAGCCGAGATTGTGCCACTGCACTCCAGCCTGGGTGACAGAGTGAGACTCCATCTTGAAAAAAGAAAGAAGGAAGGAAGGAAGGAAGGAGGGAAGGAGGGAAGGAAGGAAGGAAGGAAATGATGGTTACAACTTCAAATAAAGCAAGATAAGGGACAGTGAAGGTGGAGGGCTGCTATTTTTACGTAAGACTCAAGGAAAGCCTCACTGAGAAGGTAATACTTGAATGGAGATGGGTGAGTAAGTCATGTAAATGTGTAGGGAGAGCATCTCAGCAGGGAGATCTGATACTTGAGGATGCAAGAAGGGATCCGTTTGGCATGTTTGGAATGACAAGGAGGCCAGTGTTTCTGTGCATCACATACATGAAGGTCAAAGAGGTAGAAAGGGTAGGGTTGGGACTCTGATCATGAGGAAGTCTAGAAAGCCATGATAATAAGGCCTTTGGATTTTATTCCACATGTGATACAAATCCATTAGAAATTCTGGAACCCCTGTAGAAGTGATTCTAAATGACTGTGAGAAGCAAGAGAGTCTGAGTCCTCCATTAGGACAAGCTGGTGGATAAAGACTTGGTGCAGAACTAGAGATATCCAAGAGGTAGAAAGGTAATTCAACTTAGCACTCTGAATGATTGGATGTGGGAGGTGGAGAAAAGGGAGGGATCCAGAAGGATTCTAAGGTTTGGGCAACAAGATGAATGGTGATACCATTAAATGAGACAGAAAATTCAGGAGGGAGATCAGAGTTGGAGAGAGCTGAGATGATGGTTTTAAACATGTTGAGTTTGTTGAGGGACCTGTGAGTCACAAATACCAAAAGGGAGAAAAGTAAAATGAACCCTGTCATGTTTGATCAGAATTAGGGTAGTATAAACTCGTACTTTTCAAGATGGGTGGGTGAATGAACAGAAGTCAGTGTGTGTGTATGTGAGAGGGTGTATGTGTGCACACGCTTCCCAGCTCTACTAAGAGGCTCTGGGACAGTGATACGTCGGTAGCAATGAGCACACCTAGTGCCAGATAGTAGCTTCTGAATACCTGAAGGGAACTGGCAAAGTGGCTGATTCCAGGTTTGGATGAGATAAAATACAAGATGAGCCTTGAAATCTTGTTATGTTAGAAAGTAAGAATGTTCTCAAAGAATGATGGGGACATCAAAAAGAAAAAGGACACCGAAGCTAGCCTGAAAGAGTCCCCAACTAGCCAAATCTGGGGCAATTCATGCATCAAAATAAGGGATAGTTATGGATTATAAACCATTCAGTAAGACTACATGAGTCACACTGATATAAAAACAAATGAAAAATAATTTAAGAAAATGAACGGATTGGAAAATTGATAAGGAATAGGATATTAGATGGTTTCACAGTATCTCCTACACAATGTTTTTTAACTTCAAAAGGAAAAAGAGTAACTTATGGTTGAGAAGCCTGACAGACATCATCTTAAGTTTTAAAAAGTGAACATCATCAGTATTGGGACAAATTAAAATAATGTAATTATTTTAATACACAGAATGTAATTAGAAGCCAGCCCAGGATGCACACCTATAGTCCCAGCCACTCAGGACACTGAGGTGAGAGGATCACTGGAGCCCAGGATTTTGAAGTTGTAGTGCACAAGGATCATTCCTGTGAATAGCCACTATACTCTAGCCTAGGCAGCATAGAAAGAGCCTGTCTTAAGAAAAAGTGGAAAGAATGCAAAAAAAAAAAAAACACACACAGCATCACTTCTGTGTTATTTTTACCAATGATACATCAACTGAATCTCACAATGAGAAGAAATCAGACAAACCCAAAATGAGGGTTCATACTCTACAGAATACCTGAACTGTTTCCTTCCAAAATGTCAGGGTTATGAAAGTCAAGGAAAGACTGAGGAACCATTCCAGACTGCAGAGTATTAAGAGACATGACAACTAAATGCAGCCCGATTCTGAACTATCTCCTTTTGCTATACAGGACATTACCAGGGCAATGGGTGAAACATGAGTGGGTAGGAAGATTAGGTGGAGGGAAGATCAAGGTTCATGTCCTCCTCTTATGGCTGTAGAGCGGTTATATGGGAAAAAGTCCTTATTTGTAGGAAAAACACACAAAAGTATTTGGGAATGAAGGGGTATCATGTCAGGAAGTTACCCTCAAATAATTCAGGGGAAAAAAAACATGATTTTTACTGTATTTCAAACTTTTTAGTAAATTTGAGATTTAAAACTTTTTAAAGGGATGGTTTAACATATACAGGTCAATAAATGTGATACATCACATTAACAAATTAAAAAAACAAAAATCATAGGATCATTTTAATAGATGCAGAAAAAGCATTCAATAAAATCCAGCATCCCTTTATGGTAAAAACTCTCCACAAACCTGGCATAGAAGGGACATACCTCACAGTAATAAAAACCATATATGACGAACCCACAGCCAACATCATACTGAGTGGGGAAAAGCTGAAAGCATCCCCCTTGATAACTGGAACAAGACAAGGATGCCCACTGTCACCCTTCTATTCAACATAGTACTGGGATTGCTAGCCAGAACAATCAGGCTACAGAATTAAAGGGCACCCAGATTGGAAAAGAGGAAGTCAAACTGTTACTGTTTGCCACTGATAGGATTGTATACCTAGAAAACCCTAAAGACTCCTCCAAAAGACATCTAGATTTGATAAACAAATTCAGCAGAGTCTTAGAGTACAAAATCAATGTACAAAAATGAGTAGCACTGCTATACATCAACAATGACCAAGCTGGGAATCAAATCAAGAACCCAGTCTTTCTTACAATAGCTGCAAAAATTAAAATAAAATACTTAGGAATATACTTAACCAAGGAGGTGAAAGATAAAGAGAACCGCAAAACACTGCTGGAAATGATCATAGATGACAGAAACAAATGTAAACACGTCTCATCTCATGGATTGGAAGAATGACTATCATGAAAATGGTCGTGCTGCCCAAAGCAACCTACAGATTTAATGCAATTCCTATCAAAGTACCAACATCATTTTTCACAGAATTAGAAAAAACAGTCCTAAAATTCATAGGCACCAAAAAAGAGCCTGAATAGCCAAAGTAATAGTAAGCAAAAAGAATAAACCTGGAGGTGTCACGTTACCTGACTTCAAGTTATACTATAAGGCTATAGTTACCAAAACAGCATGGTGCTGATATAAAAGTAGAAACACAAACCACTGGAAAAGAATAGAAAGCCCAAGAAATAAGGCCAAATACTTACAATTAATGGATCTTCAACAAAGCATATAAAAACATAGATTAGGGGAAGGACACCCTATTTAATCAATGGTGATAGGAAAACTGAAAAGCCACATGGAGAAGAATGAAACTGGATCCTCATCTCTCACCTTATACAAAATAAACTCAAGATGGATCAAATACTTAAGTCTAAGACCTGAAACCATAAAAATTCTAGAAGATAACCCAGGAAAAACTCTTCTGGACGTCCCCTAAGCAAAAACTTCATGGCTAAGAACCCAAAAGCAATTACAACAAAGACAAAAATAAATAAATGGGACCTAATTAAGAAGCTTCTGCACAGCAACAGAAATAATCATCAAACAGACAACTCACAGAATGAGAGAAAATATTTGTAAACTATGCATCTGACAAAGTACTAATATCTAGAATCTACAAAGAACTCAAGCAAATCAGCAAGGAAAAAAGACAAGTAATCCCATCAAAAAGTAGGCAAATGACATGAATAGATATTTCTTAAAAGATGATTTACAAATGGCCAAAAAACATAAAAAAATGCTCAACATCACTAATTATCAGGGAAATCCAAATTAAAACCACAGTGAGATAGCACCTTACCCCCTCAAGAATGGACATTATTTTGAAGGTTAAAAAACAATAGATACTGGAACAGACGTGGTGAAAGGGGAACACTTATACACTACTGGTGGGAATGTAAATTAGTACAGGTCTATGGAAAACAGTATGGAGATTCCTTAAAGAGCTAAAAGTAGATCTACCATTTAATTCAGCATTCCCACTGCTGGGTATCTACACAAAGGAAAGTAAATCATTATATTAAAAAAGACACCTATACACATAGATTTATTGCAGCACAATTCACAATTACAAAGATAGGGAACCAACCTAAGTGACCATCCATCACACAATGAGTAGATAAAGAAAAATCACTATACACACCATGGAATACTTCTCAGCCATAAAAAAAGAACAAAATAATGGCTTTTGCAGCAACTTGGATGGAGCTGGAGGCCATTATTCTAAATGAAGTAACTCAGGAATGGAAAACCAAATACTGTATGTTCTCACTTATAAATGGAAGCTAAGCTGCCAGCACACAGAGGCATACAAAGTGA
Organism: Symphalangus syndactylus; assembly: GCF_028878055.3. Lineage (NCBI taxonomy): Eukaryota > Metazoa > Chordata > Mammalia > Primates > Hylobatidae > Symphalangus > Symphalangus syndactylus. The sequence continues at coordinate 69,988,728 of NC_072429.2, read as the reverse complement.
TATAATGGACTACAGAGACTTAGATGGGGGAGAGTGGGAGAGGGTGAAGAATAAAAATCTACATATTGGGTACACTGTACACTACTTGGGTGATGGGTGCACTAAAACCTCAAAATCTCAGACTTCAAGACTATACAATTCATCTGTGTAAACAAAAATCACTTGTACCCCCAAAAGCTATTGAAATTTTTAAAAAATGAATAGGGTCAGAAATTAAATAAATAAAAACTTTTTTAAATGATCAGAAAAGTGAGTAGGAGGCAATCAAATGGAAATGTGAGGCCCACACTTTCTCAAAGGTTGGCAGGAAGGTTGGCAGGAAAGAGAGAGTGACATACGCTCCCAGCAGAGACTGCACTGAGCATTTGGAGCCAGTGTGTAGAGAGGGAAGAGATACACCTAGGCCAGGTGGTGAGCACTGCAAAGCAAAGTCCTAGAGGCTGTGTTTTGCTGGGCACCCAGGTCCAGTGGAAAGAGCAGGCTGGGCAGGCAGCAGGAGGATGTCAGCTGGGCACGGCAGGCAGTTCCAAGGTGGGCGGGCTGGAAACAAAACTAATTCCTATCTGGGAACCTTCCTTCTCTCTGAGAAATAGAGTTGTCTTCTAAACGTGGCCATTGTCTGCTGTCTTAAGTACAGTAAACTGAATATGGTTCGTCTTCAACTTTGAAATTACTTCACTGAAAAATGTATCAAAACAATTTAATATTTCTCAGTGATACTGTTCCTAAAACAGGTTTTCTTAGGATTGCAGAATTTACAAAATTACCATTGATATTTGAAAAAGAAGAAAGCCTTGTATGTATGCATTTGCCAAGGCAGTTTGATTTTTTATTTGGTAGGGTCAGAGCAGGTAGAACATGTATGCATACTTCACAAAAAACAGGTGATTTATAAGCCATTGCATTAGACAGGACTGTTTTCCAAGCCAGTCAGTCAGCTTAGAATGTGAAACCCTGATTCAGAAGCGAATCACCTAAGGATGGTTCAACACTGTGTTTCCTGTTGTGCTAGTAGGCCCACTACAGTAGTGGTTTACCCCTACCTCACCCAGTTCATTAGACTCTAATCTAGTCCCACACTGGAACTACAGAGCCTGAAGACTATATAAGCAACTGTCTTCTCATTCTCCTTAGACTGTCCATGACTGATGCCACTCACCAGGCACAGGAGGGATGCTAATCCATTCCATGGAGTGGAGCCTCAGGGTTTACAGGCTGTATTCCCTCCAAGAACCCTGCCTCTGAAAGCCTGTGTGACTCTTGTGTGGGCCAACATGCCCTTTGATGGCCCAAGGGAAGCTGTAGGACACTAACTTACCCATGGCACCACCAAAACCTGCATCCCCAGGCCCGTGTCTTGTTCCTTACTCTATACCCAGTTACAAACCCTTGGCCTCTCGGGTTTCAGTGATGAATAGGCATGGGAAAGTAGGAATACCAAATGGCCTCTCATTTGGTAGTCGATTGGGGAATGCATCAGAGAAAATAAGACCACAGTGTGCCCAGGGATGCTAAGCTGATGGCACATTTTGAGCAATAAACTTTCTTTTTTTTTTTTTTTTTTTTTTTTTTTTTTTTTTTTTTTTTTTTTTTTGAGATGGGGTCTCGGTCTTTCGCCCAGCCTGGAGTGCAGTGGCGCAATCTCGGCTCACTGCAAGCTCCGCCTCCCGCGTTCACGCCATTCTCCTGCCTCAGCCCCCCCGAGTAGCTGGGACTACAGGCGCCCGCCACTGCGCCCGGCTAATTTTTTGTATTTTTAGTAGAGACGGGGTTTCACCATGTTAACCAGGATGGTCTCGATCTCCTGACCTCGTGATCCGCCCACCTCGGCCTCCCAAAGTGCTGGGATTACAGGCGTGAGCCACCATGCCCGACCTGAGCAATAAACTTTCTTAGTGTAGATCCCTCCTTCCGCACTCTCTTTTTCCTTCATTGTTCTTGTGCTAATTTACAACTTCACTAAGTTCTTCGTTTCCCACTTGTATACTTTGTAGCAATATATGTTTTGGTTTGTGAACTACCTCGTATTGCCCCCAAGGGCAGGAACTATGTCTTATGTCCCTTTCCCCCAGGAAGGCTGAATAAATGCCTGATTAACTCAACTTGGTGTAACAAACATATATTATCTATAATGCATAAGTCTCTGAGCTAAGAGCTCTGACAGGTACATACGGAATAAGAAATAAGATTCCTGCCTTCAAGAAACTTCCAGGAGAGAGAAAAGAGCTCCTCAAGTTATTATAATACATAGTAAATGTGATGAGAACTAAAAGACAAAAAAAAAAAAACACTTTTAATGCAAAGGAAAAAAAGGAAAAAGAATTGTTTACACTATGGGAATAAGAGAAGTCTTCATATAAGAGATGGAGTTTCAGTTTGACTTTGAAAAATGATACTTAGATGAGTGGGAATGGCAAGGACTATCAGATTCCATGAGGGGAACAGGCAGGAGCCAAGACAGATAGGGGCGTGGTAGCAGGATCTTGATCTTCTTAGGCCCCACCACGTGTGTACCAAGAGGCATGCAGGAGCCATTGGGATACTCCCAAAGTTCTCTGGCCAGGTGAGTGACATGATTAACTCTATTCGATAAGAAGGAGCACTGTAGCAGCAACCTGCAGGAGGGGTTAGAAGAAAGGAAAGAACAGGGGTTAAGAGACAGGTTGGGAAGCACCTGCCTAATCCATGTAGGTGGCAGGAAGGGCCACAAGCGGGACAAGACCATGACAATGGGGATGAGGAGGAGAATATTAAAAAGGTGATGCAGAGAGGGAAAATAGACAGGTTACAGCAACTGGATGTGAAAGGAAATAGAGTACTCCCAGGTTTTGAGACTCAGTGACTGGGAGAACAGTGGGGCATTCTTCAAGAGGGATCTCTGCATAATGATGGTAAAGTAACAGATCTAGAGAAAGAGAATACTGGCCAGTTACATTAGCTCTGTATTCATTGGCCTAAATAAATGCAGCAGTGATTTTATTCTGTGTACCCTAGGAAATATAGATGCAATCATATAACTCTTTGCCAGTGATAAACGAAAACTCTGGTTGATCTTCTTGAGGTTTAGACCCTTTTCTTTCTTAAAGACCTACACTCATATAAGACATTATCTTTTAATACGACTGGCATGATATATATGTTCTTTTTTTTTAATACTTTAAGTTTTAGGGTACATGTGCACAATGTGCAGGTTTGTTACATATGTATACATGTGCCATGTTGGTGTGCTGCACCTAGTAACTCATCATTTAGCATTAGGTATATCTCCTAATGCTATCCCTCCCCCCTCCCCCAACCCCACAACAGGCCCCGGTGTGTGATGTTCCCCTTCCTGTGTCCATGTGTTCTCATTGTTCAATTCCCACCTATGAGTGAGAACATGCAGTGTTTGGTTTTCTGTCCCTGCGATAGTTTGCTGAGATGGTTTCCAGCTTCATCCATGTACCTACATGGACATGAACTCATCCTTTTTTATGGCTGCATAGTATTCCATGGTGTATATGTGCCGCATTTTCTTAATCCAGTCATTGTTGGACATTTGGGTTGGTTCTAAGTCTTTGCTATTGTGAATGGTGCTGCAATAAACATAACGTGTGCATATGTCTTTATAGCAGCATGATTTATAATCCTTTGGGTATATACCCAGTAATAGGATTGCTGGGTCAAATGGTATCTCTAGTTCTAGATCCCTGAGGAATCGCCACACTGACTTCCACAACGGTTGAACTAGTCCACAGTCCCACCAACAGTGTAAAAGTGTTCCTATTTCTCCACATCCTCTGCAGCACCTGTTGTTTCCTAACTTTTTAATGATGGCCATTCTAACTGGTGTGAGATGGTATCTCATTGTGGTTTTGATTTGCATTTCTCTGATGGCCAGTGATGATGAGCATTTTTTCATGTGTCTTTTGGCTGCATAAATGTCTTCTTTTGAGAAGTGTCTGTTCATGTACTTTGCCCACTTTTTGATGGGGTTGTTTTTTTCTTTTTTTTTTTTTTTTTTTTTTTCCCTGAGACAGAGTCTCGCTCTGTTGCCCAGGCTGGAGTGCAGTGGCGCAATCTTGGCTCACTGCAAGCTCCGCCTCCCGGGTTCACGCCATTCTCCTGCCTCAGCCTCTCCGAGTAGCTGGGACTACAGGCGCCCGCCACCACGCCCAGCTAATTTTTTTTTGTATTTTTAGTAGAGACGGGGTTTCATCGTGGTCTCGATCTCCTGACCTCGTGATCCGCCCGCCTCGGCCTCCCAAAGTGCTGGGGTTACAAGCATGAGCCACCGCGCCTGGCCTTGTTTTTTTCTTGTAAATTTGTTTGAGTTCATTATAGATTCTGGATATTAGCCCTTTGTCAGATGAGTAGATTGCAAAAATGTTCTCCCATTCTGTAGGTTGCCTGTTCACTCTGATGGTAGTTTCTTTTGCTGTGCAGAAGCTCTTTAGTTTAATTAGATCCCATTTGTCAATTTTGGCTTATGTTGCCATTGCTTTTGGTGTTTTAGACATGAAGTCCTTGCCCATGCCTATGTCCTGAATGGTATTGCCTAGGTTTTCTTCTAGGGTTTTTATGGTTTTAGGTCTAACATTTAAGTCTTTAAAGATATATATGTTCTTAAAAAGACATAATACCTTACATTTTTGGTCCATTGATTTTTGACATGGGTGTCAGGCAATTCAATGGAGAAAGAAGAGTCATTCCAATCAGTGGTTTTGGAATGACTAGGTATCCACATATAAAAGAATTAAGGTGGACCCCTGCCTCATACCATACACAAAAATTACTGCAAAATGAATCACAGACCTAATGTAAGAACTAAATTTCTCAGAAGATAGTGTAGGACTGTATCTTCCTAACCTTACATATTAGGCAATGGTGTCTTAGATGTGACACCAAAATCATAAACAACAAAAGAAAAATACATAAATGAGACTTCATCAAAATTAAAAACTTTAACGTCTCAAAAAACAAATTTGAAAATCACTAATCTGATAGGGGACTTGTATCCAGAATATGTAAAGAACACTTACTAACTCAACAGTAAAAAGATACCCAAATAAAAGATGGTCAAAAAATTTAAAGAGACATTTATTCAAAGATATGCAAATGGACAGTAAGCACATGATGATCAACATCATTAGATACTAGGGAAATGCAAGTGAAAACCACAGTGAGATACCACTTCACAGTCACTAGGATGGCAATAATAAAAAGAAGGACAATACCAAGTGTGGATAAATCCAGATGTGGAGAAGTTGGAATCTTTGCACACTACTAGTGAGAATGCAAAATGTTGCAGCCATTTTGAGAAACAGTCTGGCAGTTCCCCCAAAAAGTTAAACATGGAATTACCATATAACCCAGAATTTTCACTCCTAGGTATATACTCTTGAAAATTGGAAACATATGTCCATGTAACTTCTACAGAATCGCTCCATATCAACATTTCTCATGACGCAAAAATGTCAAAACAACTGCAGTGTCTGTCAGCTGACAGAAGATAAATAAATGTGATATATGCATGTAATGGAATATCATTCAGCAGCAAAAAGGAATGAAACACTGATCCATGCTATAACATGAGTGAACCTAGAAAACATCATGCTAAGTGAAAAGAAGCTAGACATAGAAGGCCACATATCATATGAGTCCATTTATGTGAAATAACTAGAACAGGCAAATCCATACAGGCAGAAATCCAATCAATTGTTGCCAGGGACTCAGGGGAGGGGAGAATAGGAGTAATAATGGATGGAGGTTTCCTTTTGGGATGATAAAAATATCCGGGAATTAGATAGTGCTGATGGTTGCAGAACATTGCGAATGTACTTAATGCCACTGTGGTACGCTTTAAAAGGATTAAAATGGTAAATTTTATGTTATGTGTATTTTGCTACATATAAACAGGTCCATTCTATGGTATGTGAATTATACCTCAGTAAAGCTGTTATAAAAATAAAAGGCATAATAGCTTGTTTTAATTACCAGGGAATTGTGCTGAGGAAAAAAAAAAATCCAATCCCAAAAACTGTATACTGGTTGATTCAATTTTTATAACATTTTTGAAATGGCAAAAATTTTAGAAGAGAGGATGGATGAATGTTTTTCTGATGTTAGTCATGAGGGTTGGGAGATGGAAGGAGGTGGGTTATTAAAGGGCAACCTTAGGGACCCTTATGGTGATGGAACTGTTCAATATTTTGACTGTAGTAGAAGGTACAGGATCCTACACAGGTGATAAAACTGTATCAAACTAAATATGTGACACACATACAAGTAAAAGAGTGGCAGGTTTTATCAATGTCACTATCCTAGTTTTGATATTGTACTATTGTTTACTAGTACATATAGTTTATACTATTGGGGTAACTGGGTAAAGTGTACAGGGGTTCTCTCTGTGGTATTTCTTAGGACTGCATGTGACTCTACAATTAACTCAATAAAAATTTCAATTAATAAAAAGGCAGGCTCGAAGCAATGGCTCTTGCCTCCAATCCCAGCACTTTGGGAAGCCAAGGCAGGAAGATCCCTTGAGCCCATGAGTTCCAGACCAGCCTGAGCAATATAGCGAGACCCCATTTCTACAAAAAATTTAAAAATTTAGCTGGACACGGTAGCACAGGCCTTAGTCCCAGCTGTTTGGGAGACTGCAGTGGAATGATCACTTGAGCCCAGGAGGTTGAGGCTGCACTGAGCCATGATCATGCCACTGCACTCCAGCCTGGGCAACAGATTGAAACCCTGTCTCAAAAAAAAAAAAAAAAAAAAAAAAAGGAAAAAGAAAAAAAGGCAAAAGAGGTATCTTTGAAAACTTGTTCCATGGGTAAATGTCTATCAAATTATACAATGTCTTGGCCGGGTGCCGTGGCTTACACCTGTAATCCCAGCACTTTGGGAGGCCGAGGCAGGTAGATCACCTGAGGTCGGAAGTTCGAGACCAGCCTGACCAACATGGAGAAACCCTGTCTCTACTAAAAATGCAAAATCAGCTGGGCGTAGTGGCACATGCTTATAGTCCCAGCTACTCGGGAGGCTGAGGCAGGAGAATCGCTTGAAGCCGGGAGGCAGAGGTTGCAGTGAGCCGAGACCCACCGCCATTGCACTCTAGCCTGGGCAACTCCGTCTCAAAAAAAAAAAAAAAGTTCGATATTCACCGGTAATAAACAAAGTCCAGACTGGCACCAGTTGTGTCAGCGGTTTTATTTGTGTCTTCCTTAAAGACCAAGCTTGCAGCAGGGTGTTGTTGTTGTTGTTGTTGTTGTTGTTGTTAATCTCAGCAGCACAATGTTTTTCTAAAATAAAGATGGTGTGTAAGTATGGAAAAGGCCTTTCTCGGCCAGACTTGGCTCACGCCTGTAATCCCAGCACTTTGGGAGGTCGAGGCCGGTGGATCGCCTGAGGTCAGGAGTTCGAGACCAGCCTGGCCAACATAGTGAAACCGCGTCTCTACTAAAAATACAAAAAATTAGCCGGGCGTGGTGGCAGGCGCCTGTAATCCCAGCTACTCAGGAGGCTAAGGCAGGAGAATCACTTGGACCGGCGTGGTGGAGATTGCAGTGAGCCAAGATCGCGCGATTGCACTCCAGCCTGATCAACGAGAGCAAAACTCCATCTCCAAAAAAAAAAAGAAAAGACCCTTCTCAGCTGGGCACAGTGGCTCACACTTATAATCCCAGCACGTTGGGAGGCTGAGGCTGGTGGATCACTTGAGCCCAGGAGTTTGAGACCAGCCTGGGCAACATGGCCTAGCCCCGTCTCTACCAAAAATACAGAAATTAGCTGGGCGAGGTGGTGAGTGCGCCTGTGGTCCCAGCTACTCTGGAGGCTGAGGTGGGACGACCAGTTGAGCCCAGGAGGTGAGGCTGCAGGGAGCCGAGATGACAGCACGGTACTCCAGTCTGGGAGACAGAGGGAGGGTGGGCTTGTCTCAGAAGAGAAAAAAGCCTGAGGTTTTTTTTCCCTCTTCTTTTGGTTAAGTCACTTTTAGCAAAGTAAGATTGTTGTTCCTTTCGGTTTATTGATATTTAAAAGTTTACATGTCACATTTTTATTTCAGCAAAGAGAAAATATGATTTTTAAATGAATAAAAAAACACATTTCTGTGCAGTAGAAGTCGTGCTAACATCTCATGTTAAAAAGATAAACAACAGGATTAACTGTTTACTTTGGGAGCGCAGAGGCTGGTTGTTTTTGAGAAGAAGAACACAATGTCCTGCTGTCTCTGGTTTCCCGGCCGTCCTCCCAGGCGTCTACGGGAGTGGGCGAGGCCCCCGCCCCCAATGCGTCCCCGCCCCCACCCCGCCCCGCCCTCGCTCTGGCCTCTCTCGCCCCCGCCTTTTCTCAGTGGCTCCCTTGCGCTCAGGTTCCAGCCCTCATCTCTCCCCCTGCTCCCTTTTTTTCTCTCTCTCTCTTATCACTTCATCCTCTGATTTCTTCTGTTTTTTTTCCTTGGGTTGAAGCTTCGTAAGAGATTATAAAGTGGAGGGCAGGTCTTTGTTGATCTTTAGAGGCTGCTTAAGTTGACGGTGACCTAGAATGAAACAGCCGGGCCTGACTCCGATTCCGGGAATTCTTGGTGGACTGCTAAGAACTGCTCCCATAACTCACGTAAACATCCCACATAGCCACTTAATCTGCCCTCTCAGCACATGCGTGCGCAGGCACACACGTTTGCTGTGCTCTCGCTGTCCTTCATTCGTGTAGCTATGAAACTGAGCCAGTGAATGAAAGAAAGGGAAAACACGTAGCTTTGGAAAGGAGGAAGGGACATTTAAAACTTTTAAAAGAGAAATTAAATTGTACTCCCACAACTTCCCCTACAAAATTAAGAGTTTTATTTTTTTATTCCTCGTGATTTGTTCTGTTGCCTTTACAGATAAACAAGACGTATTTTTACAGTTTTTGAAATATTCTTTAATTGGCATAATGGACATTAAGTTGGTAAGAAAAGGAAAAAAAATTCTTAAAGACAAATACTTCATAATGGACTTTTATACTTCCAACGTGAACAAGGAACCTCTTATCTGTATTATTTTATGTTGCTGGGAATGCGCCGTGGAATGTGGTTTCATTTGGCAACAGTTTTAATCGGGTCTTCCAACATGGTCCAGGCCTCACCCTCATGGCTCAGAAATGCACAGAATCAAAGTCCTGCGGAATGGCTGCTGATGCCTGAAACAGGTGATTCTGCTGCTACCCTGTTCTCCTGGAACCACTTTCTGACTGCTGCCTTGTTTTCCCAGTTGAGAGGGGTGGAGTGTGGGTGGCTAGGGGCAGGGACCTGCTGTAGACATGGTATTCTAATGGTTATGTATTGCGTTACCCACAATGGAGCTTTACTTTACAAAGCAAAACAGCCGTAGCTGAACGATGAGGTCACCATCATGAGGCCGCATCTGTGAAATGGTATGCCCTGTGCCACTCTCAAGCACCTTCGTGTGAGCCCCTTCCCATAAGATTAGGCCTTTTATAAAACTGCAGACACCTGGCTTCAGGACTTAGGAGAGCTGACACTTAATGAGAGGAAACCCTATTTTCTTGTCAGTTAACTACATCTGTAACAATGCGCATTTGTCTGATAGGTGAAGGAAACCAAGATTTTGAGTACAGAAGAGATGCAGGCACTTAACTGGGTGTGAAACAAATGCATATAATCTGGATTGTGCAGGTACCCGAACTCCTAGTGCCCGTGTCCATTCGTGTCGTGTGGTGCCTGCTCTCCTGCACCGCCATCTTATAGTCATGAAAGTGGGGGTTATTGGGGTGTGTCTATGGGAGAAGCATTGATCTTAAACATTAAATAAGTGGAATTCACTTGGCGGACTCTTATTCCAAGAAGTTTTGAATGGCTCTCTGGCTGATGGAATCAGTGCAGTTCTGAGACTCTGATTCTAAACACACATGTCCTACTTCTCTGTGAGATATTTTATCATGGCTGTTCTAAGCACTTATCTAAGTTAATCACTCCTATAGATAGCAGCATCCCCTCACACCAGGCATAAGGGACCCACCAACCATGCTCAGTGCTGCATGGGGCAGAGAAGTCGCCTGCAGCCCAGGCCTTAGCTCAAGATCGCTAGCAGCGGAGAGTGTGGTGTACTGGATGCATACCTTTGCCTTGGCAGTGAGTATTCTATGGCAGGACAGCAAAGGAATGTACTCAACTGCTTCCCAAAGTGGAAGCTCCGTTTTATGAACGTTAATCATATAACTTTAAGATGTCAGATCTCTTGAGCTTGCTGTGGCCTGGCTAGCCACTGGTTCCCAGTATTTCGGAGCTTACTAAGGATCGTACTGGTGTCTGCTGGTTGTCTTGCAGAGCACAGCCACATACAGTGAGCGTCTGCTCCTCAACTTAGATGCTGTTGCCTGAGCTGTAGCTGCAGTTGCAGGCTTCTCTATAGATAAACATCTGTTTAACGTTCCTTAAACAAAAATAACTGAAAGGACTTCTAGAGAATATCCCCTTGTCTTATAAAAGGACTCTCAGCCCAGAGAGCTTCTGTGCCTTGTCGATAGCAGCAGAGCCGGGATCCCAATGCTCCTGCCCTCCTGTTTTGAGTCACATTCTCCACAGAGCAGTTTGCCCTCCCAGTTCTGTGTTAGTCAGCCCTGTTCTCACTTGCATCCTGCCTCGAGTCACTTGAGCAGCCTCTGGGTTCTTCCACAGCTCCTTGTTCTCTGAAATGAGGCCCATCCTATGCCTGATGCCAAGGCTGCTCTTCACTCTTCACACCTACTCACCTCCTCCGAACCTCAGGCCAGTGCAGGCGCTCTGTGCTGCATCCCTTACCCACAACTGTGCTCTCCAGTCTCTGCCTTGAAATGTTTCTTGAATGCCTTCTCACATGCTGACAGAAGCCAAAGAGGCAAAGAGGGTGGCAGCATCTGAGGAGTGGGACCAGGCATGGAGGGGAGGGCACCAGGATGGACTCACAAGCCCATGCCTCATCCTGAGGCAGCCACTGTGGGTGTTGGCCTAGTGTTACCAGGGTTGCAAGTTTCTCAGGATAACTAGACAGTTGTATTTTATGTAAAGTATTCCAGTTCTTAATTTTAGCTACTAGTTTCTGAAGACTTTAACACTATATAAACAAAAGAAAACATACTAGCCAATGAGCACTACTTTGCACCTTCACTCCTTCCTCTCAGGCATTTGTCATTGATTAGGGCAGTGGACTCCCACTGGGTCAAAGGAGACTGTCTTAAAGTTCTCTCTTCAAGCAAACTCCCCACAAAACCCTTTCCCTCACCAATGCCATTATTCCCTTCCTTCCAAGAGAAAATAATTTTTATCAAATTTTTAATTTTTTCATAAATAAAAGTTTGATTCGAAATTAAGAATAATGCAAGAAATAGTCTTTCCTCTTATCCCTGCTTTCTCGTATTGCTATGGTCTGAATGTTTGCGTCTCCCCCAAAATTCATATGTTGAAATCTTCACCTGCAAGATATTAGGGGGTGGGGCCTTTGGGATTAACATCCTTATAAAAGAGGCCCGAGAGAGTCATTGACCCTTCCGCTGTAGGAGGTTGCTTCAAAAAGACAGCTGTCTATGAGGCAGCAGGCCCTCGCCAGATGCCAAACCTGCTGGTGCCTTGATCTGGGACTTCCCAGCCTCCAGAACTGTGAGCAATACATTTCTGTTGTTTATGACCCACCCAGTCTGTGGTATTTTTGTTAGAGCAGCTCAAATGGACTAAGACACCTATCTTGTCTTTCTCTCTTATTATCTTCTAGCCTCCTTCCAGTTTCTCAGCCATGGAAAACCTCTTTCCCATCCTAGGGTTTCATACATGCTGTGCTCTCTATTTTCAGTGTTCTCTCAGCCTTTGCATAACTGGTTGCTTCTCTCTCTTTAGGCTCAGCTTAAAGGTCACCTTCCTTTAAGAAGCCTTCCCTGACGACCCTGACTAGACCATCCCACCACCCCAGTGCTATCTCTCACAGCACTCTATTTCCTTCCTAGCACTCACACAATCTGTAGTTGCACATTTGTGTGTGATTGGTCTCTCTTGCCAAGAAACACAGAGGGCAGGGACTGTTTGACCACTACCCTGTACCTAGCACCTCACAGAGGGCCTATCCAGGAGGCAGTCCTGCTGTATTTAGCACATGAATGGATGGATCATTGATTTACTAGAAACCCTAAGAAGGCCAAGGCACTGTTTTGGAGCACAGTGACAAACCCCCAAGTGCTTTTGTTATTAAGGATCTTGTGACACTTACTTCATGGCTCTGCAGCCCTCCATGCCTCACTGCATGTGTTACACTTCCATTATCTGACTTGGCAATTTTGTACTTGGCTCATTTCTTGTGTTCAAGCAAATCAAGATGTCTCAAGAAATAACAACTCACACTTAAGTCTACAAATTCAGAATGGATAGTTTCCAAATACTCTCAAGACTTATAAATAAGGGCAAAAAAGCCATTTTGTTTTCTCCCATGACACATGCTAATCATCTAGAGAATCTTTATTTCCAATGGAAATAAACAAACAGAAGACCAACTTTCAAAATAGCAGAATGAGGACACAGTGGATTCTCTCTCCAACAAACATTTAGCTGGAAAAAATTATGAAAGACAAGCATTTAAAATCTCTAGAAATTGTCCTAAGGGCATACAGCAAATGAAGAAACATTCTATGAATGGAATCAAAAATAACTACTAAATCTAAGTGAGAACGGCAAGTCTGTGGCCTGTGAGCCATGACCCACTCCTCCACCATCCAAACTCATTTTATAGAGACTAACCTGCGGGCTCTACTCCAGGGAGTCCAGTCAAGAAGATGGTCCCCTCTTCCCCCAGCCCCCAGTGTAGGGTACATTTCACCCTTCATGGCCAGCCTCCAGCATCTCTCATCACCCAGCAAATGAGTCAGGCCAAGAATACGGCCCTGACTGTCCCACTCCAGCTCACCCATAGGTTGGAGGGTTCATGCTAGAGAGGCAAGCCCGGAAGACTAGTGGGGATAGGTGGGAAGCAGGCAATAGAAACTGCATGTGGAGAGGTCCAGATGTTTGATTTAGCCGACAAAGGTTCAAACCAGCCATTATAACTATGTTCAAAGAACTAAAGGAAACCATGTCTAAAGAATTAAAGGAACATATGTTAACAATGTCTAATCAAATAGAGTGTCAATAAAAAGATAAAAACTATGAAAAGAACCAAATAGAAATTCTGGTGTTGAAAAGAACAACAACCAAAGTGAAAAATTCACTAGAAGGGCTCAATAGTAGGTTTGAGACAGCAGAACAAAGAGTTTGTGGACTTGAAATTAAGATAATGAGGCTGGGCATGGTAGCTCACACCTGTATTCCCAGCATTTTGGGAGGCCAAGGCTAGTGGATCACTTCAGCTCAGGAGTTTGAGACCAGCCTGGGCAACATGGAAAACCCCATCTCTACAAAAAACACACACAAAAAAATTAGCTGGGTATGGTGGACTTGGGAGGCTGCAGTGGAAGCATCACTTGAGCCCGGGAGGTCGAGGCTGCAGTGAGCCAAGATTGTGCCACTGCACTCCAGCCTGGGTGACAGAGTGAGACCCTGTCTCAAAAAAAAAAAAAAAAAATTAAGATTATGCAATCTGAAAGGGAGAAAAGAATGGAGGAAACGAAAGAGAACCTCATAAAAATGTTGGGACATGATTAAGTGCACCAAAATATGTGTAATGAGAGTGGGAGAAAGAGAGGATGATGCCGAAAATATTTGAAGAAATAATGGCTGAGCACTTATCAAATTTGATGCAAAATTTTAATAAGTTAAAATTTGTAACATACTACATACACCCAGACACCTTAAAGTCAAAATGTTGAAAACCAGAGATAAAGAGAAAATCTTGAAAATAACAAAAGAAACATGACTCATCATGTATTAATACAAGGGAGCCCCAGTGACAGTCCAGCTGACTTCTCATCAGAAACAATGGAGGCCAGAAGGCACTGGGATATATCTTCAAAATGCTGAAAGAAACAAATTACTTAGACGATACTTTCTTTCTGGACTTTAATTCCTGAGGTTAGGTCAGTAGGATTGAACATTAATTGTTTTATCTTAGCTCACCTTTTCATGTTTATAGAAACCAAAGACCACTGTCGTTCATCTTCATTTTGAAGTATGCTAGCTTTTTACTTGTTTGGACTAGACCTAATTATTACCTACAGAACCCTAATTCTTATATAAAATTTCCTTCAGTCACAGAACTATGAGAAATTAGTTTGTACTATATAAATATGTTATAGCCACTACAAATTAAATAATATCATACTTATCTGTGGAAATGTTAAGACTAGTTGTCATAAGATAGGCGATACATTCTTCTGCATATCACCTGCTAAATACTGCTTATACACAATGTGAGGACCTAAAATCATGTTTTTCTGCATCAGGTGACCACTCAGGGATTCCCTGGCATTCTTGGGTGTAAAATATCATATTATCAAGGAGATTGAACACAGTAGTAATTATGTATGGTTTTGATATGTTAAAATACATTTTAGAAAAAATATTGCTAACATTTTGTTGATAGTGCTAATTTTTTAGAAACACCTATTAATACTCTGTGAATATTAGTGTTGGATAAAACATAAATTTTGTGCATTTTTTTATAAAACATAATTTGGAAAAGCGTTAAATTGAAGGCTATTTGAAATAACCTCTTACTTATTTATGCCGTGGTTTCCCTAGTCACTTTAAAAATTCATCACTTTAATTACTGTGTTTGAAAGGTTGATTAACCAATTTTTAAGTATTCATAGTTTTTGGTTCTTCCAGTTCTGTAGGCCTTTAAACTGTGCTGTCCAATAGGGTGGCTACTAGCCACATGTGATTATTTATATTTAAGCTAATTAAAATTAAATAAAATTAAAAATGTAGTTCCTCAGTCACATCAGCCACATCTCAAGTGCTCAGTAGCCACATACGGCTAGTGGCTACCACATTAGACAACATAGACATAGAACATTTATTCCATCCTTGTAGAGAGTTCTCTTAGAACACAGTGCTTTAGACTGATGATCTATTCCTTATTGCTGACCACAGTGGTATATAAATCAATTTCACCTGCACTTGAATTCTGATTGAGGTTTAGCTCTGGAAATTAGGCTGGTATTTCCCCACTTTTATAAATTTAAAGAGATATTTATATCAAATATGCTTATATATTCATTTCATTTCATTGTTAGTTTGCTTATTTAATGTTGTATGGTTTTTGGGCAAGATAGTAAACCTTTCTGATCTTCAGTATTCTATGTGCTAAATAGGGATAATAATAGCCTAGCTCTTAAGGGCCTTTTGAGGAGAAGAATGCAAATAGAACAGGATCTGGCACTAACTGACTGCTGTCAAGATGTTGAACCTCTAACCCACATACACTATGAAAAAAATTAATGTTTGTATTTTAAGCTTCAAATTTGTGGGAGTAATGTGTATAGCAACATTCAATGAATGCAGTAAGAGTTAATAACAAAAACATATATTTAAAAATCCCTATAAAATTTGAAAAATACTTCCTATTGGATCAAAAAAGAAATAGTGACAATTTTAAAATATCTACAACTGATAAAAAATAAAAATACTAAATATTAAAATTTATGTGATGTCATTAACTTGATATTTAGAATAAATTTTAGTCAAATTAGCTCAACTTTAAAAAGAAGAAAGGGGCCAGGCGCAGTGGCTCACGCCTGTAATCTCAGCACTTTGGGAGGCCAAGGCAGGCAGATGACCTGAGGTCAGGAGTTCGAGACCAGTGTGGCCAACATGGTGAAACCCCGTCTCTATTAAAACTACAAAAATTAGCCGAGTGTGGTGGTGCACGCCTGTAGTCCCAGCTACTTGGGAGACTGAGGCACAAGAATCGCTTGAACCTGGGAGGCAGAGGTTGCAGTGACCCGAGATCACGCCATTGCACTCCAGCCTGGGCAACAGAGGGAAACTCGGTCTCAAATAAATAAATAAAAATAAACGAAAAGAAGAAAGGACTGGACACAGTGGCTCATGTCAATAATCCTAGCATTTTGAGAGTCCAAGGCAGAAGGATCGCTAGAGGCCAGAAGTTTGAGACCAGCCCAGGCAACATAGCCAGACCTCGTCTCTTCAAAAGGAAAAAAAAAAAAAAAGCCAGGCACGGTGGCATGTGCCTGTAGTCCTAGCTACTCAGGAGGCTGAAGTAGGAAGATAGCTTGAGAGAAAGGCTGCAAATTAATGAGCTAACCCTCCAACATAAGAAATAGGAAAGGCATGATAGAATAAGTCCAAAGAAAATGGGAAAAAAGATTATAAATATGAGTAGAAATTAATAACATACACAGTGACTAAACAAAAGCAAGAAATAATAATCCTGTGGTAAAATTGATAAAGAGAAGATAAATAATAGTAAAAAGGAAAATTGGGGATATCAGTCCCATCAGGGATTGGAAACATAGATTGTGCTCACTTTGGCAGCACGTATACTGTAATTGGAAAGCTACAGAGAAGATTAGCATGGCCCATGGGCAAGGATGACATGCAAATTCATGAAGCATTACATATTTTTAGTAATATTAATAAAACTTGAAAAAAACAAATGTAAGAATACTGTAGCATCTTTATGCTATTAAGTTTGAAAATAGACAAGATGGAAAAATCCCTAGAAAAACATACCAAAATATCTTAAGAAAAAAATTAAAAAGTTAAAATAGTCCAATTATCATTAGAGATGTTGAGCTGGTAGCTTAGAATCTTCTCAGGAAAGAAAACACTAAAGCTAAATGATTTTATTACCTAATTATTTCTAACTGTCAAAACACAGATTATTTGAGTCATACTTACAGTTTTTATCTAAAACTTTCAAAAGAAAAGGTAATCAACTTGTTCTGTGAAGCTGATATAAATGATCTTGATACCAAATGTAGTATGAAAAATAAAATTAAAGGTCAGTATCATTAATGGACCTAGAGACAAAAATTCTAAATAAGACATAGCAAATAGGATCTTGGCTTTACATCAAGAGTGAAAAACTACTTTAATACTCAGAAAGAATTTGAAATTGTCATTTGCCACATTAACATGTTAAAGGGGGAAAGCAATTATTTAAATTAATACAGATAGAGCATTTGATAAGATCCAATGTCCATTCATGATTTAAAAAAAAAAAGATTCCTTAGCAAACTAGGACTTCCTAACTGGGTGAAGGACGTCTGCAAAAAAACAAAAATGAAAAACCACCAACAATAAAAGCAAACATGAGCGACTATAAAACATTCGAGACTTTTTCTTTTTTTTTTTTTTTTTGAGAAGGAGTCTCACTCTTTCACCCAGGCTGGAGTGCAGTGGCGCGATCTCGGCTCACTGCAGGCTCCACCCCCTGGGGTTCACGCCATTCTCCTGCCTCAGCCTCCCGCGTAGCTGGGACTACAGGCGCCCGCCACCTCACCTGGCTAATTTTTTGTATTTTTAGTAGAGACGGAGTTTCACCATATTAGCCAGGATGGTCTTGATCTCCTGACCTCGTGATCCGCCCGCCTCGGCCTCCCAAAGTGCTGGGATTACAGGCGTGAGCCACCGCGCCCGGCCCAAGACTTTTTCTTTAAAGTTGGAACAAAATAAGGATGCCCAGTCACTGGCTTCTCTTCAGCATTGCCCTGAAGGTCCTAAAAGGCAGCCATAAAAGAAAATAAGAAGCAAAATTGGAATTATGAAATGATTGTATAAAAGTACATTAAAAGGATTACAAATAGTAATAAAGTTTAGTAAGGTTGATGGATTACAAAACTTCGATATACAAGGCCATTATATTTCTACACACCAGCAACACACAACAACAAACAAAACACCATTTAAAATAGAATGCAAAACCATAGACAGTCTAGGCGTAGATCTAACAAAACATGTACAAGAGCTATATGGAGAAACTTATAAAATTTTATTATAAAAATTGACCTAAGTACCCCACCAAGAAAAGATTTATCTACCAGTCACTCTGCCATGCCCCAAATCACTATATCATGTGAATGACTTCAGTGCCCACAACAGCCCTCTGAATTAGATTCTCTTATTTTGTGTTAAAAATGAGTAAGTTCAAGCTCATACAGATAAGCAACTTTTGCAAGATCCAAAGTTATTAACATAATGCTGCCCCCCCGGGAAGCCATTTGTGTTCCATTGAATATGATAAAACTTATGGTAAATACCTGGTAGTTCAGGAAAAACAAGTAAGTCATGGGGACACTTTGCTGCTCAGACCTGTCACACTAGCACTGATTTTAGGAGATAGCGTTTCACTGGGCAGAAAGCATTGACAAGTTGGTGGAATTCAATGCAGGCTGCTGATAAGCTGACGCTGGTCTGGGCAGTCTGTGGAATGCCACAGTTCCAATCCAGTTGAACCAGGGGAGTGCTGACTCCACCTCGGGCCTGAGCCAGCCTGCCTCTGAGCTGCAGCTGTGTGAGCAAAACAGAGTGGGAGAGCATGTGTGGTGGGTGTGAATACCAGGAGAAGAAGAGTGATAACTCGTCTCTAGGGCAAAAGAATAGACAGAAGCACCCTTCCTTGTTATTTGAGACAAAGGAAAATGTCAAGGCAAACTTAAAGGCAAAGGTAGTTGCCAATTCCATACCTCTCCCTTCTCAACACAATCAAAAATATAGAAACTTTGTATTTGGATCTGTGGGGATTTTCGTATTTGTCTTGACTTTTGCATAGGTTAAAAAAATAACATTTAGGCTGGGCACGGTGACTCACGCCTGTAATCCCAGCACTTTGGGAGGCCAAGGCAGATGGAACACGAGGTCAAGAGATTGAGACCATCTTGGCCAACATGGTGAAACCCCGTCTGTACTAAAAATACAAAAATTAGCCAGGCATGGTGGCATACGCCTATAGTCCCAGCTAGTCGGGAAGCTGAGGCAGGAGAATTGCTTGAACCCAGGAGGCGGAGGTTGCAGTGAGTCGAGATTACGCCACTGCACTCCAGCCTGGCAACAGAGTGAGACTCTGTTTCAAAAGAATAAATAAATAAATAAAATAAAATAACATTTAAAGCAAAGTCTTGGGGGTATCAGTAGGAGATGACCAGGCCTTAATGTAATCACATGTGGAGGGTTAGGGGCCACCATGGGTTGTTCTCTAACAGAAGAGCCCGGAGACTCCTCCTAGGAAATGCAGCCTGGTCCTACCTCCAGTTCCCCTACATGTCCTGGTCCCCAAGGCTTGGCCTGGACTTCCCTATTTAGATATGGAATGGAGAAGCAAGTCACGTGAGGAGTTAACTAGGAGGTAAGGAGGCCTTTAAATGGTGTATAGACCAAAAAAAAGACATTATAAATTCAACATCAAAATGTATATTTTTATACCTGCTCTCAGGTAGCATACTGGAAACTAAAAAAGACCTCAGACTTGGAGAGAAGGGAGGGAAACAAAACATGATTGGATTATGAATGGAAAAATTCGTTCCCGTCTAGAAATCTATACCCAGCCAAACTGCCCATAAAGTTTGTGGATCGATTACCAACAACTTTATGAATGGTTTTAAAATTTTTACCTTACACTCTTTTTTCAGGAAACTAGAAGACAGGAACTACTGAATTGAAGAAGTCAATTAAAAGATATGGGTGTAAGAAATAGCAGCTCCAACATAGTAGAGCAGCAAAGGGGAACCCCCAGATTTTGTGCCAAGAGATCCCGGGATGATATTGTGCCCAAGTATAGATGCTGACCCATCCAGATTGGGGCACAGTAGAAGGATCCAGAAGAGCTCTTCAGGGTAGAATACCTGTGAGGTTCAGCATCCTAAGAGAAGATCTTGGTAATTGACTGAGGTTTAGGGTGGATTTTGTGATGAGTACATAAAAAATTAGTTTTAAAATTAATATAGGGAGCCAGGTGTGGTGGCATGTGGCTGTAATCCCAGAGCTTTGGGAGCCAAGGTGGGAGGATTGCTTGAGGCCAAGAATTTGAGAACAGCCTGGGCAACATAGCAAGACCCTGTCTCTACAATAAATAAATAAATAAATAAATGTATATCAGAAAAGAAATTATGTTTTATTATATTAAAGCCTATAAATTTCCTTATATGTTGATGTAATCCATATATTTTGACATGTGGTATTTTTATTATCAACTAGGTCAAATATTGTCTCTTTTCTCTGTGATTTCCTATTTGACCTCAGAGTTGAAAAAAACGTGAAATTGCCAAATGTAAGAAGATGTTTAAAATATATATTTTTCTTGGTTTCTCATTTAATTATATTTTAGGCAAAGAATGTGTCCTATATGATAAGATACTTTGAAATTCATTGTGACTTGCTTTATGGCCAAGTGTGTAGTGAGAATTAATTAATTAGAGAGAGAGAATCCATGTCACCCCTGCTGGGGTACACTGACCAGATCATAGCTTACTGTAGCTCCCAACTACTTGGCTTAGGTTATCTTCCTGCCTCAGCCTCCTGAGTAGTTGGGGCTACAGGCACACACCACTATGCCCAGTTTATTTATTTATTTATTTATTTATTTATTTTTAATTTTTATTTTTCTTGAGACGGAGTCTTGCTCTGTCCCCCAGGCTAGAGTGCAGCGGTGCAGTCTCGGCTCACTGCAAGCTCCACCTCCCGGGTTCATGCCATTCTCCTGCCTCAGCCTCCCAAGTAGCGGGGACTACAGGCGCCCGCCACCACAACCGGCTAACTTTTTTGTATTTTTAGTGAAGAGGGGTTTCACCGTGTTAGCCAGGATGGTCTCAATCTCCTGACCTCATGATCCGCCTGCCTCAGCCTCCCAAAGTGCTGGGATTACAGGCATGAGCCACCGTGCCCAGCCAATAATACTTTCTTAAAATCCATTTTGCTTACCATCAAAACCACCTTTTCGGCTTTCTTTTGATTAATATTTGCCAGGAACATTTTTTTCTGTCCTTTTACTTTGAACCTTTCTGTGCTTTGGAAGGTTTTCTGTCACCAGTTTATTGGAAGACATTTTTTCTTCCTTCAAACAACATGACAAATTCTGTCTTAGACATGTTTAAATATTTTTGTTCTATTTCTAATATGCAAGGACTTTATCCTTTCACATATCACTTTATATTTTCTTGGCCATGTAATGTTTTTTCTTTATGTTTTCCTTTTTGTTTTCCTATATTTCTCATTCCATTTTTTTTCCTCTAGTGATTAGGAGGTTATATTCCCTGTTTCTGTTCTTTGGTGATTATCCTTGAAATTGTACCACATACACTGCGCTTAAGTTAATATCTTAACTCCAGGCTTAGAGTGATATGAGGACTTGGGAACATTTGAGCTCCAGTCACTGCCCATTTGATTTCATTGCTATCCATTTTCAGTTTTTTAGCTCTACACCTTTAATATTATTGATTGTGTTGTTATTCTATCCTGTGTTTATTTTGGGTTGTTTGCATTTTTGCTCATTAGTCTTTCTTGTATCTCAGGCCTTTATTCCACGATAATTTCCTTATTCCTAGAGTACATAATTTAGAAATCATTTTATTTGTTTTTTGAGACAGGGTCTCACTCTGCCACCCAGGCCGGAGTGCAGTGGCACAGTCGTAGCTCACTGCAACCCTCAAACTCTTGGGCTCAAGGGATCCTCCCGCCTCAGCCTTCTGAGTAGCTGAGACCACAACCGTGGGCCACCATACCCGGCTAATTTTTTTATTTATTGTAGAGACAGGGTCTCACTTTGTTGCCCAGGCTGATCTCGAACTCCTAGGCTCAAGTGATCCTCTCGCCTCAGCCTCCCAAAGTGCTGGGATTACAGGTGTCAACCACTGCACCTGGTCTAGAAATCATTTTAGTAATTAGTAAATTAGTAAATTAGTAAATACGTCAGGTTCTGTAGTTAGAAAATGTTCCTAGTTTTTCTTTGTCTAAAAATGTCCCAGGCCAGGCGGGGTGGCTCATGCCTGTAATCCCAACACTTTGGGAGGCCGAGGCAGGCAGATCACTTGAGGCCAGGAATTCGAGACCAGCCTGCCCAACATGGAGAAACCCCATCTCTACTAAAAATACAAAAATTAGCCAGGTGCGGCAGTGGGCTCCTGTAATCACAGCTACTCAGGAGGCTGAGGCAAGAGAACCACTTGAACACGGGAGATGGAGGTTGTGGTGAGCTGAGATCGCTCCACTGCACCCCAGCCTGAGCAGCAGAGCAAGACTCCATCTCTAAATAAATAAATAAATAAATAAATAAATAAATAATCCTTATTTTACCATCATTCTTGAAAGGAGTTTTGCTGATACAGTTCTGAGATGGCTTTCAGAATTCTGAAAATATTCCTTGTCTTCTGGCTTCATTCATTGCTCTTTAGAAGGTTGATTTAAGTCAAATCTGTATTCCTTTGCAGATGTACTGTCTTCTAAATCTTCTCATTGTGTGTGCTTTTAAAATCTTATTTGTGTGCTTCTTGCTTTTAACAGCTCATAGTTTTTGGTATTCTCTAGTTTCATTACAGTGAGTATATTGGTTGGATTTCCATTTAGTTGTCCTGCTTGGTATTTGTTTGGTCTTTTTCCCCCGCTTTGTTTTTGTTTTGAGACAGGATCTTGCTCTGTTGCCCAGGCTGGAGTGCAGTGACATGATCACAGCTCACTTAAGCCTCAACCTCCCGGGCTGAAGTGATCCTCCCATCTCAGCCCCTGAAGTAGTTGGGACTATGGGTGTGCGCCATCACACCCAGCTAACGTTTTTTAAGTTTTTCCTAGAGACGAGATCTCACTACATTGTCCAGGCTGGTCTTGAACCCTTCAGTTCAAGTAATCCTCCCACCTCGGCCTACCAAAGTGCTGGGATTACAGGTGTGAGCCACTATGGCCAGCCCCACTTGGTATTTGTTTTTCTTCCTGTATCTTAAATCAGTTGGGAAAAATTCTCAATCACTGTAACTACATATTATTGCTTCCCCTCCTCTGTCTTGTTTTACTAAAATTCCTATTAGACATGTTAGACCTTCTCGCTCTCCTCTGTATTTCTGCACCTTCTCTCATGTTTTTTTCCTCTCACTTCTTAAGCTATATTCTGAGTAATTTATTCAGATTTATACCTCAGATCTCATATATACACTTTTCAGATGCATATAGCCATTTGTTACACCTACTCAATGAATATTTTTATTTCAATAAATGTAGCTTTCCTTTTTGAAAATGTGATTTCATCCTTCTTCAAATCTATCAAGTCATTTTATGTAGTTTCTTGTCTCCTATTCATATTTTGGGGACTTTTTACCTCTTTAAAACAGTTATTCTGTATTTTCTATTCATTAATTCTAATATCTCAAGTCCCCAGCAGGTCTGGTGTTATTTCTTTTGACTATTCCCACATGATGTTTTGTTTCTTTGTGTTTGATTTTTATTTGAGCACATCTTTGTTTGGTCTTATTCCATGGTGAACTAGCAATCCAAGTAAAGGTGCTTTTTTTCAGACAGGATATATTTTTGCTTCTCTTGCAAACCAGCTGGCCCTGTGGGCCTGGAAGACTTCATTAAGGAGCCTACAGTTCTTGACCCTTTTGCCAAGGCAGCACTTAAGGCTCCTGGCTTCATCTGTTCTCCTCCAACATGTGTTTTTTTCACATTCTTATCTTTAGAATAGTTTTTATGTCCATTTTGTGATGTTATTTACTGACTATAATTTCTTCAGCCTCCATGAAATGTTTTCTCAGAATATGTCATTTTGTGATAAATAAACTTCATTTACTTCAGTTACAAAATGAGAGGATTGGAAATTCAGTCATAAATAGGCTCTCATGAATAACATCATCTAAACTTAAAAACTGGAGGGATTCCCATCATGTCGCTGGCTGTCCATCATGGCTGTGTTGCTGCAAGCTGGGACACCAGGTTTTATCCTGCTGGGATATGCGTATCTCTGAATGTGTACTGTCTCAGAGAATGCCTCTTATTGTTGTTCTCATCATAATGTTATCCTGCAGCTTTTCTCAGTATTGAGCATCCACACAAAACAAATATTTCTTTCATGGGAAACAGGGTAAAAATGGAAAAAGGAGGCTCTGTTTCTAGTTAATATATGTGGTTTAAGAGAATGGTCATCTTGATGTACTTTTCAGCCATATTTGGCTTAGGTTTTAGTTTCATGCCTATGGATGGTGGTTCAAACACCTGCATGCACACATACAGAAAGGATGTCTTGAATTTAACGTTTTTTTTATCCTGACTCACCCATTTAGGAAGATGACTACAGTGGATTTCTTTTTTTCCCCCCTTGGTTTTTCTTTAATTTCTTTAAATTATATTGACCAGTCACAGCAGTATATAGTGGCTTTCTAATGAAGAAGAGGGAAATCTTGATCTCTGTGTTAATCCAAACTGCCTCCTCAAAGAACAAATGTGAATGGTTTTTTACAGAGCCTGCCTTCTGGTACAAGATGCCTGTGGAATGTTCGGTGAAGTGCACTTGGAGTTCACCATGTCGAAGGCAAGACAGTTGGAAGGGAAATCTTGCAGCCTGGTGGGAATGAAGGTTCTACAGAAAGTCACCAGAGGAAGGTGAGAACGTGCAGGAATGGCATCCAATTTGCTACGATTGTTAGTTCTTTTTGTTAGTCTTTTGTCTCTAATTTTTTTTTTTAAATTAAAAGGCAGTAAACCAGGATCTTAGAGTTTGCCCATAAAACAAGACCAGGAGTTGAGTGGAATCTATAAAGTATCTTTAGGGGAGGAATTGTAATTGACAACAAAAAGAATTAGGCAGATTTCATGATTCATAATTTTATTAAAAGAAGATTAAAATGTTATATATGTGTTTTAATTATGAAGATCTGTCTTTTGTAAGTGTTTTTTTCACTATAACAATAAAGCATCTTTGGGTGGTAGGTTGTATAAATGAAAATCTAATTTAGTGAAAAGACATTTTGTGAGCTTTAAGCAAAATTCTTAAGTTGTCATGTCTTTGCACTTTCCAAAGTGTAAGCAAGCAAGGTGCCAAGTTTCATGGCACCTCGCCCTAAAATGTTGTTTTTGATAGGCAGAGGTGGAGTGTTACAAAGATCTGGCCTATCTGTGCCTGTTACATCTCCAGTAATCATTCTAATCTATGAATTAGGGGGAAAAAAAGGAAACATTTTTAATGGAACTATCCAGTCATATAGTGAATTGGGGGTTTTCTCAGTCTTCTTGTTATATCTTTTCTTTAAATTGTGTGTTATTTTAGCTCTCTTGTTGATGTTTATATTAAATTATAGTAACATCTGAGCTGTAACAATATTGGAGGGAGAAAAAGTCCAGTTCTGAGTGTATGATATTCTGCTTTTGGAACATTTATTGGTAGTATCCTCCAGTAGTTTGCATCATGACCACTCTGGCTGTGGCCATTCTAAATGGTGAATGTTTACTGAGCATTTCCTTGACTGAGCTCAGTAGGCATTTAGCTCTCCCACAGGCCTTGACTTTGAGTCCTGTCTCTCTTTCCCGTGGCACCGTACTGCTGAGTGACAGCTCTGCCAAAGAGCTTGTTTCCTGGGAGACATATACCCTGTAAGCCCTTAGTAGATAAGAGCACATTTTTATTGATCTGTATAGCTATGTTTTGTTTTGGTTTGGTTTGGTTTTTGGTTTTTGTTTTGTCTTGTTTTGTTTTTGAGGCAGAGTTTCGCTCTTGTTACCCAGGCTGGAGTGCAATGGCGCCATCTTGGCTCACTGCAACCTCTGCCTCCCAGATTCAAGCGATTCTCCTGCCTCGGCCTCCCAGGTAGCTGGGATTACAGGCATGCGCCACTACGCCCGGCTAATTTTTTGTATTTAGTGGAGGCAGGGTTTCACCATGTTTGTCAGGCTGGTCTCAAACTCCTGACCTCAAGTAATCCACCCGCCTCAGCCTCCGAAAGTGCTGGGATTACAGGCGTGAGCTACCATGCCCGGCCAGCTATGTTTTATGATAAATACTTGCTCTTGTTTGTAAACAGGCAGCTATATTATAATTTAATTGCATTATGTATTTGGGGAATGCAATTCATCCAGATATTTGGAAAGCATGTCTAGATATGAGAAAAGCTTGGTTGGGTCACATGAGTCTTACCCTTATTAAGACTGAACCTCATTTTAGTCCTCATTAGAATATTCATTGTAGGCCAGGCATGGTGGCTCCCAACACTTTGGGAAGCCAAGGCAGGCTGATCGCTTGAGGCCTGGAGTTTGAGACCAGCCTAGCCAACATGGCAAAACCCCATCTCTACTAAAAATAAAAAATAAAACTTAGCTGGGCATGGTGGCATATGCCTGTAGTCCCAGCTACTTAGGCTGAGGCATGAGAATTGCTTGAACCCTGGAGGCAGAGGTTGCAGTGAGCTGAGATTGCACCACTGCACTCCAGCGTGGGTGACAGAGCGACACTCTGTCTCAAAAAGAAAAGAATATTCATTGTAAACATTTCAGACTCACAAGCATCTGAAGACTAAGTGTAGTTATGGTAACCATCAGGGCCGTTTAGAGGCGAGGGCTCTTTCACTCAGCTGCCACCCACCTGAGCCTGGCAAGGACACGAGGGGGCTCCCGCCACAGGATGTTCCAGCTGTGCTCCAGGCCAGAGGCAGCTGTTCTGGCTGGAGACTGCAGGACATAGCATCTTACGGAAATACTGCTGGGGAAGGACACAGCCAGACAGGACCTGGGAATCTTTGTCTCTCTAAAGGCCCTGTTCTTTCACCATTCTTCTTTATAGCCATACATGTACCTAACATTTAATCTAGTTTTTGTGGTTGGCACTAGAAGCCTTACTGTCTATAACATTTACATGGGAAATGTTTTTGCCATGGGAAATGCATTGAGTAGTCCAACAAATTCATTTACTGATAAACTTTTGAACCTCCTTCCTTGTTAAAGTTGGTGACTAATATTTGATGCTTTTTTAGGTTGGGATTAATTATTTTATATATTTAATTATATTTTGCCATGCAAAACATCCAAATAAATGTTTAGATCGTGTTCTTGTTCTTTTGGAAGCTATATTTCTTCAAAACAAATTATTAAATAGTTTTGGAATGCAGGATGTTATAATTGCTTATTAGTGACATCATCCATCCATGGCCCAGTAAACACAACATTGTCTCTCTTTTTTTTTTCCAAATTATTGTGTTTCATAGCAACTCTCGTAAACTTTAACAAAATACACTTCTCATAAACCTTAACAAAATATACTTCCCCAAATTCAAGCTAAAATGATTAATTTTATAATTTCAGTATCTAATACAGAAAATAACCTTTTCCCAATTGGAAGATAGTTATATGTTTGGGCTAAGTCACAGAGCCTCTTAGATCTGGCCTACCAGATCTAAATTTCATCTGATCCACAGTTCTGGTGATGAAACATCACTCAGCCCTACCCGCTGTTGAATGGCTGTGTTGCAGGGGACTTGTGACCACAGAGCCACCAGGCAGGCACACATGCTGCCAGATGCCTATGCAAGGAGCACCGCTCCAGCCATCTGCTTTGGTCCAGAGGCTTGCAGAAAAACAGCAGCATAGCTTTTGTTTCTCTGACAGACTAATTTTTTGGATTTGAGTGTCTATGTCGACTGGTCAGAGGAAGAAGAGTCAGAAAAACAGCCTGAGCTTCGGTTTAAAAACTGTACAGTTTTCACAACAGTGCCAGTCTGATGTATGCTCACCGCAGAACAAGCAGCATGGCCTGTGCTTCCTTCCTCTCCAGGGCACTCCTGCTATTCCTCAGTGACTCTGCTAAGGGCCACCCCCCAACCCACCCTCAACCACCGACCCCTGTCCTCCTAAGTGGCCTGTGCGGCACTTTAGTAGGCCAAGCAAGCTGAGAAGTCACATGGCTTTGGTGTCATAATTCTGTGTGTGAACTTTATTTTTTGTTGCTGTTTATTATATGCTTTTATTTGCATTTGCCAGGGCAATACTGAGAAAAAGAAAAGAAATTCCCTGAAATATGTTAACCTAGTCATTTTATGTAGTTTCTTGTCTCCTATTCATATTGTCTCCTCATCATAGGTATAGAAACTATAGCTAACAAATTCTTTTGTGGGGAGTGGGGAAAGGAGACCTCTTTCAGTTCAAAAATCTGGTATTTATTTCCCAACTTGTTAAAACAACCACAGAGTCCAAAATATATTATTAATTTATAGTACTATTTTCTGTAGGCCTCTTGAAGGGCCCTTTTACAGTAATGTACTGGAGAAGCTCTTACTGAAGAGCATTTTGTCAATACTCAGTGTCTACAGAGGGTGCTGTCTGAGTGTTGAGAATGACAAAGGAAGCAACTGACATGGTCTTTGACCTTGAATTGTGTCCCTTTCAACCCAAAACAGGACAGGCAGAAGTATTAGAGTAGTTAATGATTCAGTTAACTAGATCTTAGCTGACTGATCTCAGAAGGTTTCATGAAAGAAGTGAGAACAAATGCTTTAAACATCTTGATCTAGCAGAAAGAAAAGTGTCTCTAAATTGGTGAGATGTTATCTGTGGAGACAAACGTAGGATTTAGAGAGAGAGAGATGCAAAAGGGGAAGTAAGAGGGTTTATTCAAGAGAGATTATGACTGGGTGCAGTGACTGATGCCTGTAACCTAGCACTTTGGGAGGCCAAGAAGGGCAGATCGCTTGAGCTCAGGAGTTCGAGACCATCCAGGGCAACATAGTGAGACCTCCACCTCAAAAAAAAGAAAGAAAGAAAAAGTTAATTCACTCACTTATTCAGTAAATATTATTTAGTCCCTCTTTGTACTATGCTCCCAGCTAGTTGCCATGGTATTGAGCTGTGTGCCAGATTTGGGGGATTTATCCCAAACCAGAATATACTGAGGTATGAAGTCTGCTAGATAAAGCCTAAATCCTATTATTAGGGATTTTGCATTGGTTCCCGAGAAATGAGCGTCAATATGAGTTTTTGAGTGAAGAAGAGAAGAGGTCATAAACACAAAAATGGAGTAAGACTGTCTTTACTCCTGTACCTACAATAGATGGGAAATTGAGGGAGAGATTGGGATAGGGCCACAAGGCTGGAAACTTTTCCCACAGTTGAAGGAAGGAGAACAGAGAAATGGTACATAGGGAGCTCTCAGGAGCTGTGGCACATGCCAGGAGCACAAAACAGCTCACTTCCTCCACACTCAGGGCAGCATGGGAGCCAAGGGGAGACTCAGAAGGATAGCTGGTGATGCAGCACCACCTAGCAAGCACCCACAGAGAGCGAAGGCTCAGAGCACCCACTTTGGGCTCTTACAGAAGAGGGCCTGAGAGGTGGGGTGACTGACCCAGGGTCCACCAGCCAGCCCAGCTGTGACTGGGCAGGATGCTGGGGCCTTCAGTCTCCCACGGGACCTTCAGTCTCCCTCAGAGCCCATCACGTTCCATCCAGCTGAGTGAGACTGGGGTACACCAAAGTCCTGGAGAGGGAACCGTTAGGAATCATTCCACACAAGTTTACTGGGCTGGGTTATTTATTGGAGAATCATTTCAGAGGCTCCTTTAACAGGAAATGTGTAGTGGTAAGAGCTCTCCTTGGGTAAGAAACTTCAATAGTAATTTACTTCCTTTGATTTTCCTTCTTCAAAAAGGCCACCCTTTTAAAAAGCCACACACTTCCCTTGGGGTTTGAGGTCCAGAATCTCTTTCTTAATTGCTATGCTTAGAAACCCTGCTTCAAAGGACATTTCTAGGAATTCTTTCATGATTTTGAAAAATAAAATTGTTCCTGGTGACTTCACTGAAGTTTCTGAAAGGAGAATAAAGTATCACTTAAGAAAGAGTGCTGGGCCGTGCTCAATGGCTCAAACCTGTAATCCCAGCACTTTGGGAGGCCAAGAGGCAGATCACCTGAGGTCAGGAGTTTCTAGCCAGGCAGGCGTGCCACATAGTGGCATGCACCTCTAATCCCAGCTACTCGGGAGGCTGAGGTAGGCGAATCACTTGAACTGGGAGGCGGAGGTTGCAGTGAGCCGAGCTCACACCATTGCACTCCGGCCTGGGCGAAAGAGCAAGACTCCATCTCAAAAAAAAAAAAAGAGAGAGAGAATGTGAATCTTGAGACCAGGACTGCTCAGAGCAGCAGCACTAGACACCTTCTACCTGAGCAGCATGCTGTTACTTCAAGCCCTTCATCAGTTTAGAAGTATGTTTTGTGTTTTCCCTATAGTTTTTTTTCTTTCTGCCAAATGTTACCTCCTGCTAGTATTTTAAGTCAAAATTAAATTTTATTATCCTTTAAGACTGGATTTTTTTTGGCCAATATTTAACTATTGTGAAGTATCTCTTTGTAAGGTCTTCTGCTAAAATAATGCATTCTAAGCATCCGGATTGCAATTTTTTTTTTTTAACATAGAGCATTTTAGAAGGTACAGTAAGCTCTACAAAACATATTCTTTGGATTGGTTACATTTTAGGAAGATGAAGTCTGTTTTCCTGATTTTTGTTTAATCGCTTTATTTCTGAGTGTCTTTTACTATAAACTGACAATTATTTTTACTAGTGAGCCTAATCAAAGATTAATAGAGATCGTGACTTATTTTAAAGGAAATATATTTTTTAAATCTAAGGTCTTAGTCCCAAGTCACACAAATCATTATTAGAATTTATAACTCTCTAAGGCTTCAACTATTTCTTCACTTCCTTATATATTTGGTTGCTTTACTTTGAACACATTAATTGATTCTTATACAAGGAGTCTTTATCTTAATAATCTGCTTAAAATAATTTTGATAATGTGTATTTTGCATAAGAACAATGAAGAAAATCAGAAGTTGAAAAGTTGAATCTTTAATTTACAAAGACTTATTTTCTCATTAGAATAATAAAGGAGTGTGTAGAAATACAGTAACCCGAGCAATATTATACTTCCAAGCTTTAGTTTCTTCATTTTAATCAGCAGCTAAACAGTCATGAATCTTCAGTGATTTAATTAAGGAGGGAAAAAAGGAGAAATTTATGTGCTTAGGCCAGAAGAATATGGGATATAGCACCAATAGTAAAATTCAAAGGGATACAGTTAAACCAAGGTGGTCATTGTCCTAAAACATCACCCCAATGCAAACAGAGTAATAGAACTGGAAGTAAAGGAAGGAAACATCTTTAAGAGAAGACATGAAATGGGCCATAAAAGAGGTTTTTATTACGTCCAAAGTGAACTAACTAAAAGGAGCATGCTACAACATGGAGGGACCTCAAAAACATGATGCTAAGTCCAAAAAAAAAAAACAGACTCAAAAGGTCTCATGCCTTGTGACTCCCGTATTGTGAAATGTCCAGACCAGGCAAATCTATGGAGACAGCAAGCAGATGGGCTGCCAGGGCCTGAGAGGAGAGGAAATGGGAGTGACTGCTAATGGGGTTGGGGTCTACTTTGGGATATGGAAATATTCTGCAATTTAATAGAGGTAGTGTGTGCACAACATTCTGAATGTACTAAATACCACTGAATTGTGTACTTTAAAATGACTAATTTTATGAGGTTTTAATTTCCTTTAGTTTCTTAGTATAATTTTATATTATATTAATTTTACCTCAAGTTTAAAAAAGAAAAATGAACTGAATGTCTAGAAAGTGCTTATGCTGTTATGAAAATAACTACAAATATTTCATAAGTTTAGTTGGAAAAGAATAGTTTCTCAATGGAACTTCTGGGCATAATTCCACATATATCAAAAAGGTATAACATAAGGAATAGGGGCTCAAAAAGGAAATGCCAGTTATTAACCTTGGCCAGTAAGGGTATTTTGGGGAAATAAGAACATGGATTTGTTTATTAAAATGGGCACCCCTCTAAACCAGCCATCACTTTTGTCTTTCAGTGGAAGATCTCTTATCCTTAAAATAAGAAACCCGATTTTATATCCACCGTATGTAATCTACTTTCACTATCAATGAGAGTGAAAATCAAGAGTGATTAAAGCATGCAAAGGGAAGACAAGGGACTGTGATCAGGCTTGGAACACCCATCTGTTTGATCACGGGAAGGAGGATGAATGAGAACCACAAACCGTCTGAGAGATTCTGTTTGAACTGTGTAGGCTAAGCATTAACAATTCCCAGCATTCCTGCCCTGAGTACCTACCTTTCTACTACTGAAGCTAAAACTATTTAAAACTTTTAGACTATACTTACCACTACTCAACAAAAATAAGCTCACATTATTGTCAATTAGATAAAAGTTCTGCGTTGACTACAGTCTTCTGTATGTTGCTATGGCTTCACTTATTCATCCAGCAAACAGCACCTTAGCATGGGCTTGTGAAGTCATAGCTCCTGCCCTCAAGGCATTTACACTCCAGAGAGCAGCAGGTTAATAACACTTTTGCTGTAGTGGGTGAACATCCCCCTCATCTGCTTTGGTCAGCAGGGGAGGAGCCCTTTGGCTGGGACTCATAGGTTCTAGTTTCTAGGCAGAGGCCCGTGGGAAAGCACTCAGAGTAAAATGACCTTACCCTCCACCCATAAACTTATATTCCCAGTGCAAGTTGAGCATCCCTTTTCTGAAATGCTTAGGACTAGGAGTGTTTCAAATTTCTGATTTTTATGAATTTTGAAATATGTGCATTATACGTACTGGTTGAGCATCCCTAATGGGAAAATATGAAATCCAAAGTACTCCAAAGAGCATTTCCTTTGAGTGTCACATCAGTGCCCAAAAAGTTTTGAATTTCAGATTAGGGATACTCAACTTTGGTCAGACCATCTTTTGACCAAAAATAGGCTGCTGTTCAGGGCCAAGTGTTATTTTTGTATCCTCTATAGCAGTTAGCACAATGTTCAATAAAAACCCAATTTGGCCGGGCACGGTGGCTCACACCTGTAATTCCAGCACTTTGGGTGGCTGAGGCAGGCGGATCACGAGGTCAGGAGATCGAGACCATCCTGGGCAACATGATGAAACCCCGTCTATACTAAAAATACAAAAAATTAGCTGGGCATAGAGGCGCGTGCCTGTAGTCCTAGCTACTCGGTAGGCTGAGGCAGGGAGAATTACTTGAACCCAGGAAGCAGAGGTTGCAGTGAGCCAAGATCACACCACTGCACTCCAGCCTGGGTGACAGAACAAGACTCTGTCTCAAAAAAAAAAAAAACCTGATTAATAAATGATGAAATCTGAACCTAACTGTTAAAAATTTTTCTTGGCTATAAAAACAAATTTTTTAGAAGTGTTCTCAAAAGTGATTTTATTCTTCCTCCCTCACTCCACTACCTACTCCCACATAACCAAGGAACACAGTATAACCGAGTTAGCTCTGAATTATTTGACTGTGTGGGCCAAGCTTACTCAAGGGGACTTGCCGGTTAAAACAACAACAACAACAACAACAACAAAAACTTCTAGGAGCATCCTGATCACTGAGGGGAGACAGCTGTGATTCAGCACTGATTCACAGCTCTGGCTATCTTGGTTAATACATTGGTTATTAAATTTGCTGGTTGATTGGTACTAATCCCATCCTTAGTTATCAACAAGGATAAATCTACTTCCGAAAGTTGTTAGGAGAATTTAATGAGATCACATTCATAGAAGTACCTTGTGCAATGTAAACCACCATGTAAGAAGTTGCTTTTCCCTTCTTCCTCAGACTTTCTCTTTCTACTTAACTGAAAAAGTAGAAATCCAGCCAGCACTGACCCAAGACTTTGTTGTCTTGTTTTTACAAACAAAATGGGTAGAGGAAAGAAATCAGAAGTAATTTAGAAAAGTGATACAGTTTGAAAGTGTTCCGTGTTTTTCCCAAGGAAGAATATAAATCATCCAGTTGGACATTGCTAGGCATTGTCAATTACCCGATAATGGGAAAGAATGGAAATGAACCCAGTGGGATTTGTACAGAGAGATTTAGTTAAAACAGGGATAAAAGAAACCAAATGGGCCGGGCGCCCATTACAGGCTCATGCCCATAATCCCAGCGCTTTGAGAGGCTGAGGCAGGTGGATCACCTGAGGTCAGAGGTCCGAGACCAGCCTGGGCAACATGGTGAAACCCTGTCTCTACTGAAAATATAGCCGGGCATGGTGGCAGACGCCTGTAATCCCAGCTATTTGGGAGGCTGAGGCAGGAGAATCGCTTGAACCCTGGAGGCGGAGGTGTCAGTGAGCCAATCACGCCATTGCACTCCAGCCTGGGCAACAAGAGTGAAACTCCGTCTCAAAAAAAAAAAACAAAAAAAAAACAAATGGAAGATCAGCTGATATGACAGCATAAAAACAAATACCACTTATTCCTCCAGGTTAGTAATTTAACTAGTTAATGTACCTTGCAGCACAGTAAGTCTAGAGTTCAGTAAATGGGCAGGGTTTTGTTTTATTCTTTTTTTAATCATTTCTTCTCTTAAAAATATTTCCCCCACCCTACCCCTCACTGTCCTTCTTACCACAGAAATCATAATTATCTACCAGTAGGAGGTCAGTGGTTTTATTCATTTATTTTATTATTTTTTTTTTTCTGAGACACAGTCTCCCTCTGTCACCCAGGCTGGAGTGCAGTGGCGGAGATCAGTGGTTTTAAGACTTTCAGTTTTTTTCTTTCTTTTTTTTTTTTTTTTTTTTTAATCTCTGCTCACTGCAACCTCCACCTCCCAGGTTCAAGCGATTCTCCTGCCTCAGCCTCCCGAATAGCTGGGACTACAGGTGCACACCACCACGCCCAGCTAATTTTTGTATTTTTAGTAGAGACGGGGTTTCACCATGTTGGCGAGTATGGTCTCAATCTCTTGATCTCATGATCTGCCCACCTCGGCCTCCCAAAGTGCTGGGATTACAGGTGTGAGCCACCGCACCTGGCCCTGTTTTTCCTTAATAGAAATCTGTTCAGGCACGATGGCTCATACCTGTAATCCCAGCACTTTGGGAGGCCAAGGCAAGAGGATCACTTGGGTGCAGGAGTTCAAGACCAGCCTAGGCAACATCTCGAGACCTGTCTATACACAAGGAAAGGGAGAGAGGGAAGGAAGCAAGGAGGAGAGAGAAGGGAAGGGGAAGGGGAAGCTTACAAAACAAATTATGTGAAGTTGTTTGTTCTGGAAGGTGGATGAGTTGGGCCACCATGGCTCCCCACCCAGCTCCTTAGGAGTCCAGCAGCATAGTCTGAAAGCATCTGTTGTGGATTAATTGCTCATATAAACATTTCACATATTCCATAGTTCTTTCTTCCTCTTGGGTTAATAGCTTGCGGCGGTAGTTGCTATCATGGGGACACTGGGTAGCAGTATGATTCAGAAGCAGAATAGAAATGTTCCTGTATTAATCTCAAATTAAAACTCCAAATATTTACTTTAAATATGCTATTATTAGCTGAATTCTCAAAATTGGAAAATCTTACAGATTTGAATTTTGGAAAAAATAACTTAAATCTTTATAATTTGCCAAGAAAATCTCTCTGTTAATATGGAATGCTGAAAGTGGAAAGAAAAGAAAGCTTGAGTGTCACTAGAGTCACTCTATTTTTTTCATTTTACCTTCAAACTAGCTAATAAATTAGATCATGGTATTTACTTTTTAGATAAGACCCTGAAGTTCACTGACATTAAGTAATTTGGATTCCTGTATGTGAGCTGGGTCTTAAGACAGGTGCACCAAATTCCAAAGTCTGATTTTCGGTACTACAGCTGACATTTAATTATTTCCAGTTTTAGGGAAATTCATTTCTATAAATTTCTCATTTGTTTTATAGTTATAACCCCTGGTCCTCAAAATAAAAATCTCATTATTTCTTGTCAATGATGTTGATATTAATTTAGATTCTTGGTATTTTCCACTGTTTTTGTTAAACAACAGCAATAAACTATCTATAGTAGGATTGTCTTGAGTAACCAGGAGTATTAAATCCATGGTAAATAATTACACTGCCTGCTTTTGGTTTAGTTAGGGTTCTTTTTTTTTTTTTTCAAAGTTTACTTAGATACTTATTAACAAAAATAATTAGCTTTTAAAAAAGATTAGTGCGAAAGTAATTGCAGTTTTTGTCATTACTTTTAATGTCATTACTTTTAGTAGTTTTCATTACTATTAAATAAAAGCAAGATCATTTACTTCTCTTTCTCAAGCCACCAACAACGGTGTAGGTTGTGATGAAGCCATTGAACCTGGACCATACATTTGTAAAAGGCCTCAGATTAGGACTTTCAGTATGATCCATAAATGCAATAATAATATAGCCACTGCTTTTGTTGTTGCTGTTAACAGAATTAACATAAATTATAACAACAATTTAATAATCTCTCTTTTACCTTTTACCCACTGGATATTTACCCCAGTAAGTAATCTTTCACATCTTTCTCCACGAATGTAGACATATCTATAAACAAAAAGATATGATTTGCGTTTTTCACTTAATTTTACCAGGATGTCCCTCTCCTGATAGATATTCAGATTGTTTCTGGTGTTTACCACTTCAAAGCAGTGCTGCAACACACTTCCTTGTATATCTCTGTCTGTACCTCCTTTATGTATTGAGCTTATATTTTAACCTTCTTTACTGTGAAATATAACAAGCATATGAAAGAGGGCATAATTGTAGATTGTAAGAAATAATAAGTGAATAAATAAAGCTCACTCATTAAGCCACCACTGTAATTCAATAAACATGGTGGGTATGCAGAAGCCACCTGCTGCCCCCACACTGATCCTAAAGATCTTTACACTTCTGAGAGTGTTTCCATGTTTTTCTTTACAGTTATACTACTTTTTATACATCTTTAAAAACATATTTAGGCTGGGCACAGTGGCTCACGCCTGTAATTCCAGCACTTCGGGAGGCCAAGACAGAAGGATCACTTGAGGCCAGTTCGAGACCAGCCCTGGGCAACATAGTGAGGCCTTATCTCTACAAAAAATAAAAAATTAGCTGAGTGTGGTGATGCACACTTGTAGTCCTAGCTACTTGGAAGGCTGAGATGGGAGAATCACTGGGTGACAGATTGAGACCTGGCTCTCAAAAAAAAAAAAGTGTGTGTGTGTGCATATAGGTTTACCTGTTTTTGAACTTTATGGAAACAGCATCATGCTTACGCATTCTTTGTGTTTTGCTTTTATTTTTTTTGAGACGGAGTCTCGCTCTGTTGCCCAGGCTGGAGTGCAGTGGTGCGATCTTGGCTCACTGCAAGCTCCGCCTCCTGGGTTCATGCCATTCTCCTGCCTCAGTCTCCCGAGTAGCTGGGACTACAGGCGCCCGCCACCATGCCCAGCTAATTTTTTGTATGTTCAGTAGAGACAGGGTTTCACCGTGTTAGCCAGGATGGTCTCGATCTCCTGACCTCGTGATCCGCCCGCCTAAGCCTCCCAAAGTGCTGGGATTACAGGCGTGAGCCACCGCGCCCGGCCGTGTTTTGCTTTTTTTGCTCACTAGAGATGCCGCGGCCCCAGCTGCACACAAAAGGACCCTGGTGTGGGGGACCCTTACAAAGGAGGACGGAAACAACATAGTTTTAAACCAATAAACCTTGTAAGATTCTTCTGTCTATTGCAGGTAGCTCCAGTTTATTCGTTTTCATTCCATTTTATGCATTTACCACAGTCTGTTTCTTCATGCAGTTGTTCTAGGCATTTCCAGCCACTGCTGGCAGCGGCAGGAGCCCTTGCTATGTATCCCCTAGGGCACAGGTGTGCACATCGTGGGGGTGGGGTGTTCCTCACCTTCAATGGATAATGCTAAACTGTCTTCCAGGAGCGGAGTTCAGCCTCCATTCCTATTAGCATAGTAGAGCTCCTGCCGCTTTGCTGTCTTTCCATTATTTGGTACGCTTTAGGTGTCTTTTTCATTATCTTTTTTCCGGCCTGCATTTTTTTCAACCTAGTAGGTCTGTAGTGGAATTCACTGTGGTTTAAATTCCAGTTCCTGATTACTGCTGAGGCTGAGAGCCTTTTGCTGTGTATTTCCATTTGTGTTTCCACTTTGATGAAGTGCTATTCAAGTCTTTTGTTTATTTTTCTTTTGGGGTGTTGAGCTTTATATATTCTGAGTAGTAGTCCTTCATTGGTTGTATATAATTTATGTGTTGTAGGTGGCTTGTCTTTTTATCGGCAGAAGTACCAATTTTTGGAGTGGGGGCGGATGGCATTCCCAGAGTGGGACTGCCTGGCCAGAGTATGTAACTGGACTTGTTTTCATGACCCTCAGGCAGGGCCCCAGGAAGCATTAAGTGTTTTTGAAATGGCTTCTGGACCCGTAGCTCTCCCGGGTTGGTTGGGTTACCTTTAACCAGAACACTCTCAGCAGAGGCTATGGGTCTGTGTCTCCTTCAGGTAAAATGAGATTAACTTGAGTACCAAGGGAAACAGTGAAGTGTAAAAGTCAAGAGCTACCGTTTATCACAGGCCAATTAGGTCTGTTTTGTGTGATCTTCAAAATAAGTCTCAGAAGCAGATACTATTTTACTCACTTCACAGATGAGGAGCTTGAAGCTCATCAGGAATAAAGATTTTACTCTATGCCATACAACTGGAAAGTAGGAAAGTGGGGTTAAAGCTCACTTTCACATGGCTCCCAAGCAAATTCTGCATCCATTCTGGCAGCTTGAAGCATAGCCTAGCTTCATGGTACTGGGTACCTTGCAGGGGGAGGCATCAGTGGAACAGAGTCCACACCAGATGTCTGACTGTGACACAAGCCACAGCCCCTTCTCCTCCGCAACTCTCTGTGACTGGGGGTGGCGTGGGAGCTCTGATGAGGCACACTCCAATGCTGGTGTCCCACCCCTCCCCAAGGCCAGCCGTGGCACAATGCAGGCTGCTTACTGATTAGGTTGAAGCCCGGTCGCTTGATAAAGGGTATTTTGTTGTTTTCCTCTTCATTATTTGGCACGTCAATGTAAATTATTTTAATAGGACTCACAGTTTCAGTCTTTGAAGCATTATATGAGGGGAGGCTACTTGATATGTGAATTCAGGATAATAGGATGAATTGTAAGGAGACGGGTTTTTGTTAAGTATCAGAGCACACTTGTAATATTTGGTTAAAAAAAAAAAACTTATGTGTCTATAAGAGATATGGGCTGACAGATTTTGTGTGGAAGTGTGGGTTTTTCCACCTCCACGCTGGTGAGCGAGTGGATCATGTGAGGCTTTTGGAATAATAAGTACCACCAGGACAGAAGAGAGAACTGTTTGCAGAGTTACAGATAGCAACATGTTTCAGGAGCTCTTCATTTCCTGTGATGTTGAGAGAGAGAGTGTGTGGGGGGGGGGTGTGTGCGTGTGCGCGCCTGTGTGTGTAATTTCCCGATGAAGTAGAACAGAAGTGTATAAAGAACATTTTTTTTACAAAGTTACTAAATTATACTACTTGATAATTTTATGTCCCCAATCTTGAGTCAAGAGTTGATTAGGAGGATTTTTTTTCTTTATTATTTTTATATAATTTATATATATATTATTTTTAATGCCCTGTCTTTAACAAAAGACATTTTTAAATATAACTAGCAGGCTGGGCATGGTGGCTCACGCTTGGAATCCCAGTACTTGGGGAGGCGGAGATGGGCACATCACTTGAGGCCAAAAGTTCAAGACCAGCCTTGCCAACATGGAGAAACTCCATCTCTACTAAAAATACAAAAATTAGCCAGGCATGGTGGCATGCGCCTGTAGTTGCAGCTACTTTGGACGCTGAGGCAGGACAATCACTTGAACCCAGGAGGCAAAGGTTGCAGTGAGCCAAGATCGCACCATTGCACTCCAGCCTGGGTGACAAGACGAGATTCCATCTCAAAAAATAAATAAAACTAGCAGATGTCCTGTAAAATGTGAGACATTCCAGAGTTACAAATTTATCTTATATAATTATATAAATTTAAGCAGAGATTCAAAGGAATAGTGCAAAGGGCTTAATTTCAGATGTGTGTTTTAATTTCCTTCTTTCAGTTTCTTCAACTAGCTACAATCTGAAAAATATCTTGCTGTCTGGGTGCAGTGGCTCATGCCTGTAATCCCAGCACTTTTGGAGGCCGAGGAGAGCAGATTGCTTGAGGTCAGGAGTTTGAGTCCACCCTGAGCAACATGGCAAAACCCCCTCTCTACTAAAAATACAAAAATTAGCCCGGCATGGTGGTGCACGCCTGTAATCCCAGCTACTGGGAGCCCAAGACACGAGAATCACTTAAACCTAGGAGGCGGAGGTTGTGGTGAGCCAAGATTGCGCCACTGCACTTCAGCTTGGGCAACAGAGCAAGACTCCATCTCAAAAAAAAAAAAAAAAAAAAAGAAAAGAAAAAAGAAAAATAAAAATATATTCCTGAAATTCAGTGAACTTGCTTTGGAAATGTTTCGTAAGTTCCCACATCTATACGGTATTCATAGGCTATTCTTAGCAGAGATCAATCTCTGGAGTCAGAATGCCTGATCAGATTCCCTTCCTGGCTGCCCCACCACGGTGGTTGAAGGGCTGCTCCAGGACACACCAGAAGTATTACTGAAATACT
Organism: Symphalangus syndactylus; assembly: GCF_028878055.3. Taxonomy (NCBI): domain Eukaryota; kingdom Metazoa; phylum Chordata; class Mammalia; order Primates; family Hylobatidae; genus Symphalangus; species Symphalangus syndactylus. The sequence goes on along the minus strand of NC_072429.2, from coordinate 69,948,394 downwards.
GCTTTATGGTGTGCATTTTACTGTTCTGCAATATCTTATGTCATAGAAGAGGGTTTAAGTATGAAATTCACATGGCCACAGTTTTATATAGATGTGGAAACCCAAGGAAGTATTTTTCTTTGTATTCTAAGCCATGTTCTCCTGTGCTGCCACAAACCCTGGGCCCAGCACAGGTACTGTCTCTGTCCTCTGAAGAGCCACCGTGCAGGGCTGTCCTGTCTGGTGCTCAAGACCCGCTCCTGTGGCTTAGCAGGACCGACAGGCACACCGGGGGTTACATAGAACTAGTATTCCACTAGCTTGACTTAGGAAAAGGAAGCGCAACCACTCCAAAAGTAGAGTGCTGAAGCCACTGGGCTCGCCCCTAGCCCTGTGCTGCTCCTGGGCTCTGTGTCAGCTTTCCAGTGAAGATAACAGCACTACTCTTTTATTGCAGAAGTCCCCAGCTTTTCATTTCCTGGAAGCTTTGAGATTAGTTTGAGCGGGGGCTTTGAGGAAAGAGAAGAAAGATAATGTTTGTAGCAAAATCATTAAGCAGAGTTGAAGAAAGTATAGCAATGGATGTATTTCAGGTCAGGTTTAGTGGTCTCCTGATTAGAGGCCCCTGTCTTAAGTTAATGACACTTTTTAAATAATAGCTTGACTGAGATATAATTTACATACCATAAAATTTACCCTTTTTAAAGTATACGAATCATTGATTTTTATTTTACTCTCAAAGTTGTGCAACCAGCACCCTAATTCTGGCACATTTTCATCACCTCAGAAAGAAACCTTGTACCTTCAGCAGGAGCTCCGCACTTTTCTCCCCCGGCAGCCAGTCCTCTGCTTTCCATCTCTGTGGATTTGCCTGTTCTGGACGTTTCCTGTCAGTGGAACCATACAGATGTGACCTTTGGTGTCTGGTGTCTTTCACTTTAGCAGAATGTTTTTAAGGTCCATCCATGATGTAACGTGTCAGAATTTCCTTTTTTTTTTTTTTCTTTGAGACCGAGTTTCTTGCTTGTTGCCCAGGCTGGAGTGCAATGGTGCGATCTCGGCTCACTGCAACCTCTACCTCCTAGGTTCAAGTGATTTTCCTGCCTCAGCCTCTGAAGTGGCTGGGATTAGAGGTGCATGCCACCACACCCAGCTAATTCGAACTCCTGACCTCTGGTGGCCGACCTGCCTCATCCTCCCAAAGTGCTGGGATTACAGGTGTGAGCCACCACACCTGGCCAGAATTTCATTCTTTTTATGGCTGAATAATATTTCATGACATAGATACATCAAGTTTATTTATCCATTCAACAGCTGATGGACATTTGGGTTGTTTCTACTTTCTGGGTATCTTGAATAATCTTGCTGCGAACATTCATATGCAAGTTTCTGTGTGGATGTCAGTTCTCAGTTCTCCTGGATAGACAGCAAGGAGATGAATGGCTGGATTGCTGCCACGCAGCTTTCCAGAGCGATGGCCTCATTTTACCATCCCACCAGCCTAATGGTACATTTTAATCACTGCTAATCTAATCTTGTTAGAGTCTCAAGGTTTCCATGGCTCCTACCAGTTTGTTCATGATCTCTTGGGCTATTTGTTGCTGTCTACCTAGCAGAACACATCTTGTTGGAGGAAATCCATTTCAGTATCAAGGCAAAAGTTTAATTCACTCAAGGTTGTTTTTTGTGTGTATAAGGGTGACATAAAAGTAGATAAGTTATCTTCTGGAAGGCATTATTTTTACTCCTTAATTATATACCCAGACTGTATCACCAACTAGCCTAGAGTTTAATATTAAATGAATGAAATGAACAAGTGAATTTAGGTTAAAGAAATGTATCAGAAGCCATGGGTTTCTACAGAAGAAATCAGGGCTCATGAAAAGTTCTCAGACTGAAGCATTGAGGGACACTTGTGATATGTGACAGGTGCCAGCATTGCTGAAATGCCATGTGTCCTCACTGTGCAGTACTGGCCGGTGGGATTGAAGAGTCTTGCCGGCCCTGCTAGCTAGCATGCCAGATTCATGGCCTCGTGCCATGCCAGTGTTATGCGCCTCCCAGGCACCAGACTGTCATCTAGGCACTGGGATTCCACAGAGAACAGACACACAGACCCTGCCCTCAGGAGGTTCACATTCTTGTGAGGACACAAAACAGGCAGCACTAACTAAGCCAGAGGATCTCGGTGATGACCAGCCCCGGAACACAGGGTGAGGTGGGGCAGAGGTGCCTCGGAGTGGCATCAGGGGTGACCTCTGTCCCTCTTCTCACCTATGTCCTTGTACAAAACCCAACAGTGATTCTTACAGGAATTGCCTCTTCAAGGCTGTTCGGCCTTTGCTGTTTTCTTTGCCACTGATGTGACATTCATGCAGTGGGAGCCACAGCAGCGCTAAGAGCCCTTCTCAGAGGTGGTCCTCCAGGGTCGGAGTGTGGGAGCCTGGCCCTCGCCCCAGGAGCCACGTGAAGAGCTCCTTTCCGGTCCAGAGAGACTTCCTCAGAGTCTCCACAGGTCTTTCTCAACACTGCAGGTTGGCCTGCTCCTAAAACTACTATTTTTATGTTGAGTGTGAAGCCACAGGAAAGAATGGAGTTACAGGAAGTGTTACATTATTTATAAATAACCCACATGCATTGGCCTAATTTTACAATGAATGGGAAGTTACCTTTGCAACTCAAAATAGGATTCCTATCTAAGTTATTAATAATGATTCAGCAACAAATAGGAAATTGTTTCTTAGACTGCATTGAAATTATATCTTAAAATACAGCCTACCAGATACGTCTGAAGTCTGTCGTCTCTGGCATGTAGCGACCCTGCTGTGTGGGGGAAGATGTGTAGTGTGTGGCCAGCATTGGGCAGGAAAGGGAGACAGACTGAGAGAGGGGAGACAATCTAAAGAACATGACCATGTAAAAGATAAGTGGGGAAGAAAGAAAAAATGAAAATGAATGAGGACTGGCCAGGCATGATGGCTCACACCTATAATCCTAGCACTTTGGGAGGCCAAGGCAGGAGGATCACTTGAGGCCAAACATTGGAGACCAGTCTGGGAAACATAGTGAAACCCCATCTGTACGAAAAATTTTAAAAATTAGCCAGGAATAGTGGTGCACACCTGTAGTCCCAGCTACTTGGGAGGCTAAGGCCAGAGGATTGCTTGAGCCTAGGAGGTCACACCACTGCACTCCAGCCTGGGTGACAGAGCAAGACTCTATTTCCAAAAAATATACATATTTGGGGTGTGTGTATGTGTGTAATATAAAAAAAATGAGGGCCCAAAGAGGTTTTTTTAAAAAAAATGAGTTAATCAGTATTTACCTTATTAGAAATCAAAACTGAAAAAGATTTAACACATTAATTTACCTAAAAGCATCTATAATCAACCCATTAGATGACAACCTAAATAACATTTTTAATGAAAAATATTTCCTAAAACACAAAAACATATTTAGCGATGAGAGTCGCATTGCCCTGTGTTTTGCAGGTCTCCTCACTGGTTGAACAGGAGATGATGGATTATCATCTGTGCTCTGCCTTCAGTCTGTTGTAATATCACACATCATGGGCCTCTAGAAAACACCACTGTACACTCATGAGAGAATGGAAGTGAGAAAGAAAAATAAAGACTTGGCAGAAAACAGTTTTGGCCTTGTAGGCTGCCTGAAAGGCTCTCGGAACCTCCAGCGACCCCCAGACCCCACTTTAAGAATGACTGGTCTAAAGTATTCCACTATCCAAATGAACTCTCTTGGAGAGGTATGAGTCCTACAACAGTAACAGGTACAGAGAAATTAGCAGCAACATGACAAATTTTGAGAACATTTTATACCCAGAATACATGCTTGGTTAAAAAAAAATGATTCCAAGCTCTCTGAGGGTGAGTCTATCATGGGCCAGGTGCTTCCTTGTTATCTTCCCGTTTTCTGTTGTCCACAGCACCACTGTGGCTTAAATCTCCTAGAGCAAATTCCACTCTATCCACACCTAAAAGAAAGTGGTTCAGGCAGTTTTAAATTGCCCTGTGAAGATTTGAGAGTTAGTTGGATGAGACAGTATCAGATGGAAAAAAAAACCCTGAAATAACTAAGAGAATAGGCAAGCAAGCTGGTAATATCAGCTAATGTTCTGGTGTGCAAAGAAGACTTTCCATGTTTACGTTCTTCCAGTGGACTAGAGCATGGAAATCTTGGTTGCCCTTACTTTGAATGGTTGGTTTTCCAAATGACATTTGTCATCTACCAATCAAGATAAATAACACCAGCTATAATGTGGCCAGAGGAAGTAGATCATTTGCTACACCAAAATATCCATAAAATGCGTGTAAAAATATGTAAATTTAGCAGTTTCGATGGCAGTGAGGCGGGAACCCTGCTTCCTTCATCCGTTGTGTATTTCTGAGACTCCTCTTGGGCGTGGTGCCTCTCCCACTCTCTTCTTGGTCTGCAGCCGATTTCCATTGCCCCAGGACTTGCCCCATCCTCACTTCTGAGCTCATGAGCGATGCTGGGGCTACCTTTTTAGGAATTCAGGAAATGGAGGTACCCAGTTAAAGTTATCTGCACCTGTGTAGCTTACTCATTTCCATGCACCTTTCTTGTCGCATGATGGGAAACCTCAGCTCTAGTTTACAAAGGAGAAACATCTGTCCTTTGACATCACTTCCGACTCTAGAACTGAATTTGTAATTTTTTCTGAAGATGGTCTCAAGTTGGTTCTCTTCCTTTGTGATTTGTTTTCTACTTAGATTTTGACAGCTTCCAAAATGTTACCAACAACAAAATTCAGACAAGAAAATTGATTTTTTTTCATTCTAAGAAGTTAACTTTGCTCCATATAAATATCTCCATTTGTTTATTCCTAACCCTTTATAATGTTTAGAGTATTTTTTTCTCTCTCAAGGGTCTGGTAATTACTAAAACAACAAATTTGAAAGTGTTTTTAAAATTAAAGTTAGTGGCTCTGTCTTTGTAAATTTTTCTTTACAAATAGATTGGAAATGTTCAGGTGCAATTCTGCTTTGCACCAGAGAGCACTTTGTAACACAAAAAGTCTTCAGTCAGCCAAGCTCACCTGTCAGCCTGCAGAAGGCACTTATCACAGATGGCTGGCTGTTTCTAGTGCCCCATGCTGCCACGCTCGCACAGTAAGGTGTCTGCTTCACCACCCACACCTAACACTGGAGACTTTGGAACCATCTTTCCTCCTCAAACAGAGGCACATGTCAGTGAGGGATAGCAGCAGCACTAGGAATTAGAGAATCACAGAATCCTACAAGGGAGGAAGATGAAGCTGAGAGAGATTCAGAATTTGCACCGTGGAAGGTGAACAGTGTCCTCTTTGTCCCCAAGTCTGCGGCCAGCTTTCCTCTGAGCAAATGCACATCACCCGCAGCATCATGGTATTGGAGTGTGCAGGCTCAGCCCTGGAGGACGTGAGTTGGCAGGACCCCCTTCCACGTGGCCCTCATCTCCAGTACAGCCCAGTCTCAGTCTCTCCATGGGGCCCTCATGAGATGTAAGTGATGTGGTGCCCCCATCCTTACTCTGTCTCTCTTGAGGGGTGTCTCCAAGGGCTTTTTTATAAGTGAGAACATGTTCTCAGAAAGTGCCTCTTACATTTCAGTGACTAGTCACATGTCGGGATGGCCTTGCTTTAAAGAGTGTGGAAGACTTGAAAACAGTCTTAGGGTTGGCCTCAGTGAGCCATGATTGCGCCACTCCAGCCTGGATGACAGAGCGAGAGACCCTGTTAAAAAAAAAAAGAAAAAAGAAAAAAGATTAAAAGAACACATTTATTTTTTATGGTAATTATAATTTTCATTGTGGTAAAATAACATACTATAAAATTTACAATTTTAACCATTTTAAGTATAACTTGGTAGATAAAATTTTAACATGTATATAGATCTTGATATGTTTCCACTTAAAAAGTACAGTGGTTACTATAATAAAAACATAGCACTGAAAGTCTTTCAGCTTCCTGAGTGTCACTTTAGGAAAGCTCATGTGGGCTCCTGCCAGGCTTCCTGCCTCCCTCCTCCCGCCTCCAGGAGCAGCTGCATGTTCTGCAGCCTGTGCTGCAGGTGGGTCTACCACAGCCCCCAAGTGAGTGCACAGAGGAGGCTCCCAGGCTGTCCCTGTTCCCTGCCTATGCCACGTGCCATGCTGTCTCCTTCCTTCTCCGCGTGTCCTGCACCACCCCCCAGCCCTCTTCTTGCTGCTTTTCAAATACAGCTGATCTTTAGAGGTCAGATGAACTGTGACTGAGTGTGATGGGAAACATGGCTCTCCCTTCACTGATGGGTAGCTGACTTGACCCCCCCCATGCTCTCTGGGAATCTTGTGGGAGCTGCTGGGAGAGCTGCTGACTGCTGCAGAGCCTGCCAGACTAGGGACCTGGTGAGTAGGACAGCTGGCCCTGCTTCTCTCCTTGTCTGCTCCACAAATTTTTGTTGTCACAGATTAATGACCTAAATTTGTCTGCAGACTCATTTTGTGCAATCTATAAATTAAGGTATACCCCATGAAATTTATTCCAACATAATAGTTATCAAATCATAAGCATAATGAATTAATCTGTATGTCCCTTTTTTCTCTAATTAAACTTTATATTTTAAACTTTTTAAATAAAAACGTTTATTAATTTTTGAAAAGACAGACTTATGGTAGCCACTCCTCTGTCAGACCGTTTGTTGCTTAAACATATTTTTAAAGGATCGCTTTTTTAAAAGAATGTTTCCTGTGTAACAAAATGAATAGTAAAGAATGAATTGCAGTGAGAGGAACAATACACTTTTTAACTGTGCCAAAAGTGAGCTTCTACACCAAGTCTATGCCCAGCAGAGGCGGGAGTCATTTAAATGAATGTGTCAGCTGCCCCCAGACAACTCTGCTTCACAAGGCAACAGTGGCCATCCAAACCATTATCTATTTTTAAAAGTAGTTTTTAAAAACAGTGGAGAAGCTGATTTTTTATGAGACTAAGCATTTTATTTAACTCATAGCCATTCTTCAGCTAAGCATTGTGCATTAAATAAATGTATAATATGTCTAAACTTTTTTAATTAGCTGGTAGCATCCTCTAAATAAAAGTCATTAAATTCAAATAGAACTTTCCTATGGTTGTGTGCTTCTAGAACAGCATTTGTCAGAATTCCAAGGGAACACTAGTTTCTCGGGACATTATTAGTGATGACACCAAAAAGGGTTTCATGGTTATAAATGGGAGAAGCTTTAGTTTAAAACAGTATGCCACAGGTGCCTTTTACACGGGGCTCTCTAGGCCCTCTGCCATGTCCAGTCCCACTGTAGCATGTGAGGGTCCTGCCAGCCGCAGATGCACCACACAGCAACACTGGCCAAACAGGGAGTTCTGTTCTCATGGGTTACACTCCACAGAACACTTTCTGGGAAACTCCAAATTTTTAGGAAAATTGATAAGCACTCTGTCACTATCTGGAAAGGGTTGTTTATTTTTCTATACTGTATGAAGAAAATTTTTTTACACTCATCTTTTATCATGCTCTTAATTTTACTCTGTTTCTTCACAGAGTAACACTAGGATTAAAATCCTGTCTTAAACTGGGCAGATTTTTGAGCAAAACACAGCATAAAAGTTTATGGCTTTAGCAATGACAATACTGATAACTATAGTAACATCAAGTGTCTAATGTGTTGGACACTCACTCTGAGCAC